>NW_008335687.1:128946-148837 GCF_000622305.1 Nannospalax galili | reverse complement strand
TTTTCTGAGTCTGTGTTACTTCACTTAGTATAACACTCTCTAGCTCCATCCATTTACCTGCAAGCTTCATAATTTTATCTTTTCTTACTGCTGAGTAGAACTCCATTGAGTAGATGTACCACATTTTCATTAATGAAATTTTTAAAATTTTGAAATATCTTCTTTTAAAATATTTTTATTGGGATTTGTAATTTTGTACAACAGTTCTTAATCAAATTTAGACCCCCTCCGCCATCCATGACCCAAGACCCTCCCCTGGGACCTCATGTATTCAGCTATACACATTAAGACCCATCCAGTCAAGCATTTGTACTCAGTTGTCCTTCTTTGTAAATTCATTCATGGGAGTCCATTCGGCCCATGTAGAGATTGTATATAAAACATACACTTCCCTCATCCAGCACCAATCAGTCTCTAATAACTCTCAGTCTAGTGCTGCCCATCACCCATTCATCTACTCCCCTCTGGGCCCTTGTTTAACTGAGTTGGTATGGGTCCTGTGCTCAGTGCCACCACTGCCACAAGTTCACATGTGCAATCTGCAAGTGGCCTGAAAGCCTCTGGTTCCATGTGTTCATGAACCAGCCCTATCTTTAACAATCTTTACACCCCATCTTCCACAATCATATTTGAGGTGTGGGTGGCTAAAGTTCAGTATAGGAATTCCATCCAAGGATACAGTCTCTGCATTCACTTATTTTTGAAAACTTGGCCAATTGTAACCTCTGTGTACATCACACTCTGTTGCATAAGAAAGCTTAACCGGTGAGAGTTGAGGGATGAATCAGTTCTTTCTCCACCCCTTGCTCCACTATGTCCTATGAGCTTTAGGTGTAGAGATTCAACTGTAGATGTTTTACCTAGTACTTGGCATCTCTCAGAAGTTTATTCTTTGTGTCTGACCAGTTGTGGAATTCTGCAGGAATCTCTATTTGTTGGAAAAAGAATCTACTAGGATGATTGGTATATGACATCCTTGTCTGTAAATATAAGGATTCATATTCAGTCTGTGGTAAGAAATTTCATTTTCTAGAGATATGAAAGCTAGAGTTTTCTCTCTAAGATCTATGTCCTTTCCTGCCATGTATATTTGGCTGAGTTTACAGCGTCACCCATGAGTTCACTCCCATTGAGAGGGCTTTAAGTTAATTAGATAGCTTTGATTGCCCCCAGATATCAGTGCCTCTATTTCACAGATAGAGGTAGTTTGTTATGGCTTTTGTTAAAGTTATTAGGGTTTAGGGCTGCGTTGAACCCTGGCTTCTTTTTCTCCCTTGGGCAATTTGCATATTATCATTTAGCATTATGATAGCTAAAGTTTAGGTTGAAGGCCTCCAGTTTAGTTCCTGCTCCATTGTTCCAAGTCCTGAATCTGAAGTGTGTCCTTTCTTCAGCAATAGATCTTATCAACTAGTTCTGGGAGATAACCAAGAGGACTGACAATAGCCTGTGCTATTTTGGAAGTCTCCTGGACCACTCGCACCAACCACCAAAAGGGAGGTCTCTTCTGTCTTCTACTGTGTTCCTTACCAAGCAGCCCCCAGGTACAAATATTCACTAATGTTTAGATGCTGTATAGTCATTTCTCATGGGGGTTAGCCGGCATCACATTTCCCTCTGGTTTTCCTAGCCCCTCAAAATTCATCACCTCTATTCTTTTTCCCCCCATCCAATAACATCTTTTACTTCCTGTTCTTATGCTGAAATATATTTGTCAAAGTAAACACAGAAAATTTTCACTTGCCATTTGAGGATATACAACTCTTGATTTAATCACTGATGTTTCAAATCCTTCATATAGAAAAATCAGTGCTTAGTCTTTTATTTCTCATAATTTTCCACCTATAGAAAGTCCTTTCATCTGGTTTACTCTCTCACATGCAGACTGTCCTCTCTGCCCCTGATTTTCTTGCCTTTTAATTTAACACTTTCCACTGTCTATTGACAAGCTTACTAATATCTCTTTCGTGTTTTTCATGACCAATCTTAAGTTTCAACGTTTTCATCAATCTTTTTTCATTTATTCAGTTTCTGATCAGCCCATTGTTTGAATGTCTCCCTAGAAAATGGAATAACTCTGAATCACTAATTTACAGTAGTCATATTTACTAATCTCTCTCCCTCATCCTTTGTGCACCTTATTTAATTTTGTCCCTCTCTTCTGCCTCCTCCCTCCTTCTTTTCAGTTTGAGTTTTTCTGCCTACAGTTTGTCGTTCTATTCTCGAATATTGACTGTTACTTCACTGATAATATGGGCAATGTCTTGGTCTGATCATTATTATTACATTGGATCCTATGCATATAAAATATTACTCATGAATCACCTCTTCTTATAAGAGCAGGTAACTTTCTATACTATTTTAAATTATTGTAACAAATCAGGAAAGGGTTTCTTGAAATAAGCAAATTTTATTTAAATTTGCATGCAAGACGTAGTATATTCCAAAAATTTTTATTAGGCAGTACAAAATAACAGGTGAATATCAAATCACTATCATTTTTCTCTTATATCATAAGCACATTTTTATTATTGAATAACTATAGTGAATCAAGTCTAGTGTTAGTTAATTCTCTAAAGTATCTCACTCCTATTCAAAATTTCCATTCTAGGAGGTGACTGACCTCTATTTCTATTTCCTTCAGGACCTTGACCTATGATGGCATACCACTGTGTTTGCACTGACACGGAAGAATGTTAATGTTCAGACATTGTCACCAATTCAGTTATTGATATCTGTAGTCTGTGTATCTCAGTATATAAATAAGCCCTATGGATACATATTTATAGAATAAGGGTCTATCAGCGGTTTATCTTAATATATTTGAATTCATACTTAGTATGCAAATTTGCAAACATACAACATGTATTTAAAAACATAAACACTCTATTTGTTACACATTTGACTTTTACTTATGGAATTTATCCATAGAGTGACTATACTCATCATAAAAATGATTCTGTGTAATTGTTTCATTTTATCTGATTAAGAAATTTCTGAAGGCAAAACATATAGCTTAAACAAAAAATAATTTAGCCATTCTTGCATTGCTTATAATGGGATTTGGCAGTGCACTGCCTTTTAACCAACTCATATCCATACTATCTCTACTGCCATTCAGGATAGACTACTTACTTACATTTGCTATAACGCAGAGAAGTACACACAGCAGAGATCACATCTGTATCACAAGATCTGAAATTTTACTGTGTAGTCCTTCATCAAAAAACAAAATTGCAGGTTGACAGTTTTGATATTTATAAAGGAAAACATATGAAAAAGGGGAAAATAAAAGATAGATTCGAATTAATTATTGAAACTCTAATGTGAATTAAAATACAAAATAATAATTCCTTTAATAATTCCTTTATTAAATTGAAGTGTATTCATGTAATACTGGTTGTTGTAGTGTAGTCCTTCATCAAAAAACAAAATTGCAGGTTGACAGTTTTGATATTTATAAAGGAAAACATATGAAAAAGGGGAAAATAAAAGATAGATTCGAATTAATTATTGAAACTCTAATGTGAATTAAAATACAAAATAATAATTCCTTTAATAATTCCTTTATTAAATTGAAGTGTATTCATGTAATACTGGTTGTTGTACTTAGCGTAATATATTATCACAGATCATATTTTATGTAATTGATACTATCATGCAATTATGTAAATTTTTATTTTTGCTTTTAATATTTTAATCACAAATGAAATATCTATGAAAATTATAGAAAAATGTAAGATATGCAAATAATATAAGCAGTTATATATAAAAATAGTTACTCTGTCTACAATATAGTTGGGTATTAAATGTATATAGACCAAAATAGCAATGTTCCTAAAGCTGTGTTAGTTTTGTGGAGAAAATTTTCTCTTTCATGGCCTACTCTGTAGTATTTGTTTATATAATTAAACTGTGTACAGTTGGGGTAATTGAATAATTATGGAGGTAATCTAGTTAGTGTGGATGAAAAATTTATATTATTAGCTCTTCCACAATATGAAAGCTACCAGCAGACTAAAAATGTTCCTAAACTGATGAAAAAGGAAGTAATTAATGAAACGATTTAGCTATAACAGTGTAGAAGGTGTCTGAGAAAGAAAAACTTAAGTTCTTATCCTAACTCCATTTTCTTAAATAAAATGCAAACATCTGAAACACTGTACATGAGAAAGCAATTTTCTAGGGGTGATTAAAGCAACTGGTAACATTAAAATATTTGAAAACATATAAGCTGATAAGCACTTTAAAAATATTATATTTCAATGTTTTCAATTACAACAATGCTTTGGAATGAAATAGATGAGAGTTATAAGCAGAATAATTGTAGCTATTAAAAATAATTAAAACATCCATGTCATAAACTGTTATTATGATCAGAAACCATAACAAATTTTGAAAATGTGGATTTTTAATTATTTACATAATCTAGTGCAAAGTTGTTATGTTTTATATAATGATGTCATTACCACATTAATGATTGTGTAGCTGAATTTACAACAGTATGTATAATTTTTAATTGTTATACTGAAGTAGTCAACTGGTATTTCAGATCATCAAGCCATTAGATGAGTAGGTGAGAATAAATGTGAACTATTGTGTGAAGTTACAAGAGTTTCAAGTCCTTGTATAAAACTTGCCTTATTAGGGCAAAGAGATGCTTCAGTGGATAAAAGCATTTTTCAGGATCTGAATCAATCCTGAGACTACTGCCACCCTATTATGAGGAAGAGATGGGAAGATTTGTAAGAGCCAGAGGTGGTATATGATCACAAAGAAAAGTGTTTTTCAGAGAGCTGAGGGTTACTCATATGAACTCATAGTTATGATGACAGCATGCAAAAGATTCATAAAGATGAAGACAGACAAAATCCCAACACAGAAGTGGGGATGAGGGGAAGAAGGACTACTGACAACTGTTAGCTGCTGGGAGATGGAAGAGTCAGTTTTCTTTAAATGTGGAAGGCTGAATAGATTAACCTGGCTTCAGTGGATGGACTCACGTCAAAGGTATTTGATGACTTCAACATGCAATATGTATATATACATACAGAGTACATGAAATTGGGCTGGGGCTGTTAAAGAAGAGTGCTGATAGAGGTGGTTGCCTAACATGATTAAAATACATTATATGAATTCACAACAGTTAAGAAAAATGAAAAAATGCAGAGGTGGTGACTGTTGTCTGTAACCCAGTACTCCTGTGGAAAGATGGGAGGACAGAGAAGGGAGTCTTGAGTCGGAACCTCATGTAGACAGCACAGCAGCAGAAACAATGAGAGACCTTGAGTCAACAGAGTGAAGAAGAGTGCAGACACCACCCTAAAAGTATTCCTCTGAACTCCAGGTGGGAGCATTGGCATAGGTGCTGGCCTTTTCTAAAGAAATAAACAAGTTTTAAAGGCTATATTTGTGAAATGCATTATAGTTTGACACATATTATAAATGAGAATTTATCCAATCTGATTATGATTTTAGTTTATAATTTTTGCATTACAAAGCAGAAAAAGGAAAATAAATTCCTTAAAAATTATTTCATTGAAGTCAACTGGTTTACACTATTTTGTGAAATCCATAAAGGATAATAAATATCCACCTTTATGGCTTCTCATAGAAAAATTTAGATTTTTAATCTAGAATAAAAATTCTACAGTTTCTGTTCACCATGTTTCAATGAATCTCTTTAGTAACAAACTCTTCATATATAAATACATAAAATGAAATATGTATCAATGATTGGAAACACAATTTATAGCAATTCACAAAATAATAGTGGCTTGCATGATAAAACTTGAATTTTGAGTCAAGTACTTATGTGTCAGATGTTCCTATTTGAGACAGAAGTTATATACTTGTTTTTTATTTTGTCATAGAATTTGATAGCTAAAAATGGGAAGATAACAGGGATTTTAATTGAATGCAATATTGAAAGTATTTCAAGCTTGGTATTTAAAGCATTGTATGTTCATAAACACTCACCTTCTATGTAATCAGAGAGGTGTTCCTGTACTCACTCCATAACTACCTAGGCCATGCTCTTAACAAAATCTGGATTTCTTACCACAGCTTATCTTCAGAACTCCATCATTTCATAGCAGCCCATCATCATAATTTAACCCCTGCATCTACATTTTCTGGCAGAAATTGTTTCAGTTTAACTACATTTGTCAATTGTTTTATTAGTCTTTATTGGTCTTCATATTTAGCTTCTTTTTTCAACAGATGGATACTATTGCAGAGCTCCCCTACTGCTCACACACAGACTAAGTGTCTGAGAGATGCCAACCCTAAGTGACACATCTACAGTGGAACCTCTACACCTAAGACTCAGGAGCAGAGTGGAACAGGGGGTAGAGAACATTCTAATGCATCTCTCACATCTCTTCAGTGAAGCTTCCTTGTGCTACCACATGCAATGCACACTGAAGGCCACAACTGGCCAAAGTGTAGAGATTAAGATACTGCAAAGTATATGTGCCTGGACAGGACTCCTACATTAAAACTCACCACCCATGCACAGGGACCATTAAAGAAGATGGGGTAGAAAGACTGTAATATCCAGGGTTGGTACATGACAAGGAAATAGAGTCTTTTTGGCCTCTTGGAACTTGCTCATATGAAATTATAGCAATGTTTACAGCATGCACAAGAGCCAAACGTAACAAAAACTCAAATCAGACTAAAACTCAGCATAGAACTGGGGAAATGGGAAGATGTCCTCAACTTTAGCTGAGAAACTAGTGGCAGCTGATTACTGCTGGATGAAGGAAAGTTGATCTTCCTCAAAGGAGAGACTCTAGATAGGATAACTAGACTACAGTGGATGAACGCAAACCAAGAAACATCTAGGTGCACATACTTAACACAGTAGACATTAACAATCAGGAAAGAATTCATGAAATATGGTAGGTGGGTTGATGGGCGTGTGTGGATGGCGGAGGGGATCAATATATGATTAAGATGTATGACATGACCAAAAATGAAATAAAAATATACATTGAGGAAAACGTAAAAGAAAACTATTTGAGCATAAACTAGTGAGTAAGCCAGCTAGTCATGTTTTCTTGCTCTCTGCTTGAGTTCTAACAGTGACTTCCTTTCATCAGTGATGTACACTGACCTAGAGGTATAAGCCAAACTCATCCTTTCCTTCCCAAATTATTTTTGGTCAACGTGTTTTATCACAGCAGCAAAAGTCAAATAGGACAGAAATAACTCTTGTATGTATTTGTGGATTATAATGTAATATTCTGACATTCTTTACTTCTGTTGAGATCAACAGAACAATTTATTAATCATTGAAGATTCAGTTACTTGATCAGATAGCACTTTTAAATGATAATGAAACTTATGAGTTTCAGGAGGTGTGAAGGAAACATGATAGAACTTGGAAAATGGCTAATATACAGTTAAATATTGTAATAGCCCTCTCAAAATGCTTATAGGAATAAGTAAAAGTAAAATCATGAACATCAGAGATGATATTATAAACTAGATCTGAAATGTATCTTTAGGACAGTTTAATACAAGTAGAGTACACATTCATTTCATTACAAATATAGTTGTAAAAATTTATGTTGTATTCTGAGTAGGAAAAGACAGAAGTCAGCTCCATCAGATGAAAGAGACAAATAACAAGATACCAGTTTTCGAGCTACATTGCAAAGCCACAGTAATAAAAACAGGACCATACTGGGACAAAACAGATATGTACATCAAGGAACAAAACAAAGGATGCAAGTACTAATGCACATACTTAAATCTACTTCCTATTTGCAAAGATGCCATAATTACATAAAGACAACATCTTCGAAAAAACACTGCTTGGAAAACTGAAGATAATTAGTTACCAGCAAACACCTAGAACTGGTAAATATGTTCCACAAAGTAGCAAGACTCAAAATTAACACCCCAAATTCAGTAACCTTTTTATAATCCAGCAGCAAATATATTGAGAACGGAAAGGAATCGGGATGGGTGGGGGAATTCCAAAGGCCCAACAATAATAAAGTATCTTGGAATAAATCTAACCAAGAAAGTGAAAGACATGTATAAGAAAAACCTTAAAACATTGACTGGGATATACAATTCAAACCTCTTAAAGTTGGTAAAGAGCCAGAGGGGCTGATTGACTACAAGAAAATAGAGTCTTCCAGACAGCTGGTCAGTTCCTCACATGAACTCAGAGCAATGGTGAAAGCACACCCAAGCCGTATGCAAGTTCATACCAGACGAACTTCAAGCACAGCCATGAAGAAGTGAGTAAGAAATGGCAACCCAACCAAAGAAATTTTTGGCAACTGATTGGTACTGGGAGGGGGGAATGCAGTGTTATATATGGATGGGATTCTTACTGAGCCCAGTGAATGGACCAACACTGAAGGACATTTAGGGACATAAATCAGACTCTGCATGCTGTGAGGCGTGTAGATAGGGGAGGATCTGAATACCATCAAACTACATTGTATGGAAATCACAAAACTAATAATATTTAAAAACATTGAAGAAAGAAATTTGTGAAATATGAGGAAATGGAAGTCTTCCCATGTTCTTAGATTGGCAGGATTAATACTGTGAAAATGAACATCCTACCAAAAGCAGTCTACAGATTCAAAACAAAATTCCAACACAATTCACAGAATAATTCTGAATTCCAGATGGGAAAATGATATAGTTCAAACAGTCCTGAACAATAAAAGGCTGCTCGAGTTATCACCACTCCTGGTTTTAAGTTATATACAAATATGATCCAGGTATACAACTCTTGACTGTATACTCAAAGAACTTTATATCCTACTTCTGTGATTCTAACACATTCATGTTCATTGTGTTTTAATTCACAGTAGCTAGGAATTGGAAACCACCTAGATGTTCATCAGTTAATGAAAAGATGACGACCCTGTAGTACACTTAAACTATGGAGTATTATTCAGCTGTTAAGAAAGATGAGGTTACTAAATTCACAGATAAATGGGTGTAACTTTCAGCAATAAACATTAGTGTTGTAACTGAGACATACAAAGAGAAATATCATGTTTTTTTTTCCCACATATGTGGATGCTAGCCATGATGGTTTGAATGAGAAGGTCTCCCATAGACTCCAAGTATTCGAACATATTTTCCCTAGTTGTTGGTGTTATCTTGAGAGGTCTTGGAGGGTGTGGCCATGTTGGAGGAAGCATGTCACTGGGGGCAGGTTAGAGAGTTCTTAAGCCTGGCCAGATCTCCAGTAGCACTCTGCTTCCTGTGCCTGCTTGAAGATGTGAAGACTTAGTTTCTGCTCTTACTCTAGCCACCTCTGCCACCATGCTTCGCTGCCATGATAGACTTATTCCCCTTTGGAACTGTAGGCTACATAAACCCTTCCTTTTATAAGTTCTCTTGGTCATGGTGTTTCTATCACAGCAATGGAAAAGTGATCAATAACACTAGCTTTGAATCTCTTAATAGTGTTTCATTTTTAAAGTCAACAGAGGTCAGGAAACTAAGAAGTGGGCTTAGAGGGATGTTTTTCATGAAAAGAGAGATAGACTTTTTCCCTGAACTCTTCCCCCTTCTTGCCTTGGCTCCAGACCTGTTTCTTTTATTTCTTCCTCAAATCTCCAGACTGCCCTCTTAGTCCAGACAGACCCATTGTATCTTGAGTCCTTGCATGCAGACAAGTTAAATTCTCCAATTTAGTTTGATAAGCCCACCACAGCCTGTCTCCACACCCATCTTACTCCAGACCTCCTGATTTCCCTGATGCTGACAGTGCTACTCCCCTGGTAAGTCAGATCCTGCCCACTGTGTCTTGGTTCTCCTCCAGCCTGAACAGCTGTACTCTTTCCCCACACTCTGTCCCCCTTACAGCCATGGGCACTGGCCGGCTCCTGTTTTTTTGCCTCAGATCTCTAGACTAGATTTCTAATCCAAACTAACTTTATATCCTAGAGTAGTTTCTTAGACCCTCCACAGATTTTCACTTCCCCATGTTGCACTTGGCCTCCTGATCTGCCTGCCTCACACCTGCCTACTGCCCTGACAAGTATATCGCACACTGTTAATCAAATAAGCTTCTTTTTTTTCAAATGATGGAGGCTATTACAGAGTTCTACAACTGGTCACTCATGGAGAAAATGTATGTCTGAAAGAAGTCCAGCCCTACTTGACACATTTAAAGTGGACCTCTGGAAATAAGGCTTGTGAAACCTGTTGGAAGAGGGGGTAAAGACATTACTACTACATCCCTCAACTCTCACCAGTGAAGCTTCCTCATACAACAAAGTGAGAGGTACATAGAAAGCCACGCCCGGCTAAGTCTTAGACAACAAAAGACTGCAGAGTGTGTGTCCTTATATACGACACATATTTTATTTTTTTATTATTTTAATTTTTAAAACTTTTTGTGTACATGCATATTGCTCACATGTATGTAAGCATATCCATGTCATTCAGCGCCTGTGGAGAACAGAAGGGGGAGAAGAAGGCAAGGGGGTCAGATTCCTAGAACTTGTGTTATGGATGGTCGTTAGCCACCGTGTGGGTTCTGGAAATCAAAGCCGAGTCTTCTGCAAGAACAACAAATGCTCTTAACCGTTGAGCCACCTCTCAGCCCTAGAACACCTATTTTAAATTTAAGCCTACCCATGGATCAGGGAGCACTGATAAATTAAGAGGGATAAATTAAGAGTCAGGGTTGGTACATGAACACAAGGGAACAGGCTTTCAGGCCTCTGGGAACTTGCTCATATAAACTTGCAACAATGGTGACAGCATGCACAAGACCCATGCTCACTCAGACAAAAACCCAGCATATAACTGGGGAAATAGGCAGGAGGCCCCAAACCTAGTCAAAGTACTATTGACAACCGATTACTGTTGGGTGAGGGAAAGTAGATTTTTAAGAGAGTGACTCTAGGTAGGCTGACTAGATTCCAGTGGATGAACTTCCACTATGAGGAACATCTGGATACACATGCTTGAGCAGATAGGACTTAACATATTCAGGACAGAATTCATGAAATCCAGCGGGGGAGTTATAGAGGAGCATGAATGGGGGAGGGGTTCTAAATTTGATTAACATCTATTTTATGAAATGCACAAAAACTCAATAAAATGTATTTTAAAGAAATGAAATCTCGAATGCAGTGAAATACAGGGAGAATGGTGAACAACAGAACAGGAAGGGCTTCAAATGTTGAGGAAAGGGAGGACAAGCTAAAGGACAGAGTGTAGGAGGGAATTTCTAAAACTAAAGGCCCTTTGAAAAGTCACATGAAAATCTACTGTAGAGATTCCTTAGTTACATACATATACAAATTTAAGTAAGTTTAAATGGGTTTACCCTCTAATATGGAAAGGGGGTTGACCCTGCTAAACACCATAGGCAATTAAATTGAAAAACCCATTGTGAGGAATGGGCTAACTCTTTTGGATTTACTGGCAAGTAACGTCCCACTGGCCCACACAAATTACAGGGTCTTGCCATTGCTCTTAATTGCCTTGCATAACTTAGGGATAATATTTTAATTCATAAAGATACCGCATATGTGACTCACAGAACAAACATAAAAACTAGTATTGCCTATGATGCTTCATCCCTACTGGCTACATTTCATGCTGAAGCAGGTGCTATGGATGCTCCCAAGTTTGTAAAGTTTCTTCAGTCTTAGCTATGAATCCTGAGAGCTATAATAAGGAATGGCCTGGCAAGATATGGCCACTGGTGCAATGGTGGCACCATTCATAGGGGAGTAACAAAACATTTTATGATGGGATTCAAAGTCTACTCTACAAGATGGAGCACTTATTTGGCGCCATTATCATAGTCAAGAACCTGTGCATAAATAGGTCATAGACTATAGGGGAGAACCAGATACTATTATTCTGTACAACTCACACCGTATTAAACAGAATCCTAATGACAACTCTTTATATCCATAGTTTAGTGCATCTCTCATTTGTCATCAAAGAATCTTCTTTTTGCAGTACACGGCTATTAATACAGAAAGCCACAACTGGTCAACCTGTCGAAAATAAAGCACAGTGGACTACTCAGTCCTTAATAGAATGTCTATAACACACTCCTACCCCAAGGCCAAGGGATCATTGAGGAAGAGAGGGCAGAAGATTGTAAGACCTAGAGGAAGTGGATGACTGTAATGAAACTATGTTTTTCAAATGCAATAGAAGAGATGCACATATGAACTCATAGTAATTATAACAGCATGCACAAGATCTGTACAACTGAAGCCAGGAAAAACACCAACATAGACTGGAGAGGTAGGCCAAAGTTCCAAATCTAGCTGAAAAAGTATTGCAATTGATAGCTGCGGGGAGAGAGAGTTAGTTTTCTCAAATATTGATGTCTCTAGTAGGTTAATCATGTACCAGTGGATGTCCTCACACCCAGTAGCACATAGAACGCACAACTGGCCTTGATGGGCTTCAAAAACTGAAACAAAAGTGAACACAAAGTGAACTGAAGTAAAACAGACTCAGGAAAACAAGTGACACATACTGTCTCACTTGTAGAACTTAGCTTTCAACACAGTGTATACCTTTTTGTAACCATAGGAACCAGGAATGTGCAAAGGACCCATGAGGGTAAGTGTAAGAAGTATTATACCAGGGGTAGGGGGTAGTAAGACAGGGAAGATGAAAAATGGGGAACATGGGAGATAATTTAACTGGGGAAGGAATAGGGAAGGTTAAACAGGAGGAGAGAGGAGAGGAAAATAATGCTTAAGTGGTATGAAAAACTGAAGAAAATGTATTAGTTCAAAGGCATCCTCTCTCCCTCTCTCTCTCTCTCTCTCTCTCTCTCTCTCTCTCTCTCTCTCTCTGTGTGTATAACTGAAGGCTCTATAACAAAAAAGACAGGGTGGTTTAAGAGACTCGCAAAAGAAGCAATTTATTGCCACAGCCCTTCGTTGACTCCCAGAACCTGAAGGTAAGACCCCATTGATGAAGACAGATCATGCATCATACCCAAGATTTAGAATAATCAAGCTGAAAATGATCTGGAAGCCTCCTCCCTGAAGGCTAGCTCCCATAATATCAAAAGATGCTATGCAAACTCCCAAAGTAGAAAATCAATTGTGACCCTTACCAGTTGTAACATCTATGAACTGCATCAATGATCAGCCCAACAAATAATGTGTAAAGGTGCAGTAGGGTTGTTTTTATCTTGGAGATAATCTGCAGATATCTAATTGGACTTATAACTTGCTAAATTTTCACAAGTGAAACTTTTTCATGCAAGAGATGGTGAATAACCCAGAAAGTCACCACTGGTCAAAGTGCACAGAATACAAGAATGCAGACTCTTTATCCCTGAATAGGACACCTATATCAAATTTTCCCACCCAGAGATCAGGGATCATTGCAGAAGATGGTGTGGAAAGATTGTAAGGTTGATGATCAGAAGGAAACAGCATCTTCCAGACACAAATAGCTTACTCATGTGAAACTCTAGTAATGTTGACAGCATGCACAAGGCCCATACAAGCTGAAGACAGACAAAAGACCAGAATATATGTAGGGAAATGCACAAGAAGTTCTAACCTCGGTTGAGGAAATATTGGCAATGGTTAAGTACTAGTAGAAGGAATTTTCTTTAAAGGTGTGATGCTAGATAAGATAATTAGGATCCAGTGGATGAACAAACAGTGAAGGATATTTGATGTCCCTATCTCTTATCTCTTATCTCTTTATGCCTTAACATACATGACAAAGTATATGAAACATGGGTAGCTCTATAAGAGGGGTGAATATAGGGAAGGGTGTCTAAGTACAATACAAATAAATTGCATGAAATAGCTTGTATGAAATTCTCAAAGATGAAGAATTAATAAAAATTATTTTTAAGAAAATATTTAAAAACATTCAGTTCTTGGGTTAATAGTATTACTATTGGGAGCTATTATAAAAGGATAGCTTAACACTGTCTTTCTCAAACTGGTATTAAAGCAATATGAGTTCATGGGGAAACAAGCAAGTCTCAATTTGCAACTACAGGTGTGTGTAGTCTCCATGCCTTGAGTACCCAATTATTTCAAGGCTTTCATAATTATTAAAGTCCACCATCATAAGACAACATCATGATAAATGAAGAGAAAATCAAAGCATTTATACTAAAATCAGGAACAAGACAAAGCTGTACACTCTCCAGTCCTCTTCAATATAGTTCTTGAATCTTCGCTTGAGCAGTAAGAAAAAAGAATGAGATAAAGGGGATGCAAACATGAAAGGCAAATGTTAATACTTATTTGCAGATGACATAATTCTCTGATAAATGGTATAGAAGAATCCACCAAAAATATCCTCCAATTGATAGCCACATTCAGTTAAGTAGCAGAATACAAAATTACCACACAGAATAGTAGTCTTTCCATACACCAATGACAAACACACTGGGAAATAAATCACGGGAAAGTCCTGTTTACAATAGCTTACATTAATTGTCTTGGAATAAACCTTAAGGAGAAAGTGAATGATCCATTCAAGAAAAACTTTAATAAGACACTGAGAAAAGAAATTCAAGCAGACACCAAAAGATGGAAAGACCTTTCATCTTCATGGATTGACTGAATTAGTGTCGCAAAAATGACCATCCTACCAGGTGCAATCTATAGATTCAATGGAATTCCCATTAAAATTCCATTGTGATTCTTCATAGAAATTGAAAAAAACAGTATTAAAATTTATATGGAAAGACAAAAGATCCAGCCAGAAATCTAAAACAAACTTCAATAGTATGTCTTTGTTTTTAAGACTTGCTCCTGAATTTGAAACATCACTTACATTGACATAACATAGCAACATGCCACCTTTGTCTCTGCACATTGTTTTTGTTATCTATGATGAACATAACACAATATAGTGCTACTACTTTGTTTAAATAATTACTTAAAATAATTAAATTTGGAACAGCCATACTTATTTGACTATCATTTTATGCACTGAAAATGCTTCGGTATTCCTTAAACTAGTTGTATGTATAATTTGTTAGTAGGTTGTTAGACTAATATGGTTCCCTCTGTTTTTTTAAAACTAGCTAGGCATTATTAATCTCTCTCATTGCCAAACCTTCCACTGTTGGTTCCCCATTTAAAGTGCTCCCATTTTCCCCATTTCTCCCTTAATAATACCCTTCTCATATGTTCCCACATCTCTTGAGCTCCTTCTTTCCCTTTATTCCCAAGGTTCTTTGCATAACCCTCTTCCCTCCCTCCTCCCCTTAAAATAACCCCATTTTTTATTCATATATCCCTTATTAACACTTGTTTCCTACTGTTCTTCTCTTTCAGACTCTTTCTTGTCCTTTACCTCCCTGGTTCCTTTTCATTATTCTGTCTGGTTCCTGTAGTTATGTCTGGATACATATCCACTTATAAAGATAGGGTGCTAGGCTCCACATATGAGGGAGAACATACATCATTTTTTTTCTTTTTTCTGAGTCTGTGTTACTTAACTTAGTATAACAGTTTCTAGTTCCATCAAATTACCTACAAATTTCTTAATTTCATCTTTCTTTACTACTGAGTAAAACTCCATCATATAAATGAACCACATATAATACATGTCTAGGCAAATTTTATCTTAGAACGTTTGGTCTTTGCCCAAGCTTTATCTACATAGCACATGGTAATTAAAAGTACCAGGCTGGTGGAACTAACCTTCTGAGATGTTTAACAGCCATACCATGAGTATGTTAATGCTGTAATTAAATGTTTCTTCAAGTCATGTGGTTATTAAATAATTTTTTAAAATGCTGCAGTAGGATGGCCTTTTTGACAATATTCATCTTGCCAACCCTTGAGCATAGTAGTTTTTTCCAGTTTTGGTATCTTATTCAATTTCTATCTTCTGTGTTTTAAAATTTGCATTATATAAGTCGTTCAATTCTTTGATGAGATTGATTAGAAGATATTGTATATTTTACTGCTTCAATGCAATCCCCATTAAAATTCTAATAAAATTTCTCAAAAACAAGGAAATTATCTATATATCTTTTGGAAACACAGAATTCCCATGACAGCCAAACAATTCTGAACAATAAGAGGTTGGGACATCACCATTCCTGATTTAAAATTATAATACAGAGTTGTAGCAAGAAAAACAACATGGTACTGGCATAAAAACAGATATATTCATAAGGGAGTAGAACTAGATCCCAGCTTACACACAGTCACTGAGTTTTGAAAAGGGTACCAGTAACTGTATGGTCTTAAATACCCAAAAGGAAAGTATAACCAAAGAGTAAAGTCATCAGTATATCGTTTTCCATCAGGGTTTTCTAGTCAGTACGCCTGCAGGGTACCACCTTCTGCTCCTGCAGTTCAAGACTTTGGTTACCAGCTGTCCCCTAAATGCCATTAAACACACACACACACATACACACACACACATGCACACACACACACACACAGTTACTCAATTATAGATGTAGGAAGGTGTCTAAGAATGATCAAAATTCATTGTCAAATTCACAAAGAATCAAAAAGAGTATTTTCAAATTATATTCCTTTAAATCATGACCTATTTGATCCTCCTGCTTGAAGATCTTTTACTATTTGTAATTCAGAATCTTCCCAGCTTCGAATGTTTGGAATTTTATTTCATCTTTCTCTCATAATAGACATTTTCATAAGACACTGAATTATGACTTTCAATGCTATAAATTATTGTTCAATATTCATTTTAATGATGTCTATTTTATAAGATAGCCTCTGAAAATAAATCATTCTCTTAGGTGCTTTAAAATTTTTTCCATATGATTCATTTTTTAGAAATTTGACTTATTGGTATCAGTGTGACAAAAATATTGTGGTTGAATGTTCTCCCTTAAGCATAACACAGTCATTACTATCTTATTTGGAGCAGCTATGCATGCAGGACACCCTCATAAAGGGTGGACTTGTTCGTGTTTTCTTATAGAAAATGGGTAGGCTCTCAAGTCATATATACACCTCAGCAACTCCTCACTTATCTTGGTAAGTAAGCTCAGTAAATTCATTTATTCCCCAGTAAAACGTTAATCAAATATTGGCTTGACACTAGAACCTTAAAAGGGAATAAGCATTGCTTAGTATCCCCAGGAAAAGAATTCTCACAACAGATGGAAAATTTATTTGTTAGTGCTATTATGTTGCATAATTATTTTAAAAAAAGAAAATGAGAATGTAAAAGATGTTAAAGGGATATGGGAATGGGGATGTTTTCCAAGATAGAAAAAAAGTGAGAAAGCCTAAACAAGTGATGAAGGTCTGTGTAGGTTTTTTATGATATATAAAGGATGAGACAAAAATAATATGCACATAATCTTAAAATTTCTAATGTTATAGTTTAGTCAACTAGTTTAAGGAACAAAATACAAATCTAGTCAAGGTTTATCTGAGAATATTTGGCTTTTTCCTCAAGCCTTATCTACATAGCATGTGGTAATTAAAAGTACCAGACTAGTGGAACTAACCTTACTGGATATTTAACAGCCATAGTTTGAGGCCTATACTAATGTGGTCAGAGGGACTTAAAGGACAGTTTTTGCCCCTTGCCCTCCAAGGACTACTAAGTTCCAGAGGACTATGGAACATCTCTCAAAATGTCCTGTAACTGTCGTGAGTCACCTTTCCTCTTGTTCAGGGAGGATGGACAGCCCATGAGATGAACCTGAACCAGTGTCCAGTCTAAAAAGAGGAGGGTCAACTCAGAGGAAACATCTCATTCATGCTTCCAAGTTAAGCCAGCCATGTTTGAGCAGGACCTTTGACTTATCTTCACATAGATGGAACTGGTAAAAGAAAGGAGCCAGGAGATCCTCACAAGCCCATGTGACCCCTGAGGAACAGATTCTCAAATGACCTTAAGTGTAAAAATAAATTAATTTATTTGGGCCAACTGTACGGTCTTAAACACTCAAAAGGAAAGTATAACCAAAGTGCATACACACACACACACATACACAGACACACACACATACACACACACACATACACACACATACACACATCCAAACACACACATACACACACACACATACACACACACACACACACACAGTTACTCAATTTTGGGAACCTTTTAGATAGATTCACTGAAGGGGTACCCCAATTGTCTCACCCTGTATCCCTGTACAGCACTGAAGATGTCTGAGTGGTCTGTGTTCCAATTCCCTGTTTGCAAGTTGGGTAACCTCTTCAGTGGATAGTGTGATAAGAATAGGAGGTAGGCATTGGCTAGGCAGTTAGGGTAAAAAGACCCCAAAGAAAAGTATCCAGTTTCTTGGCTAAAACTCACAATGTCCTTGGGCCTCTTAGCGACATACTCCATTCCAAAGGCCAAAACTGTCTAAAGTATTTGGGAGCTTTTATCTAGTCCTTAACAGATTTTAGGGTTACCTCTTCAGAGGGGGGAATGTTACAGTAAAAAAGCCCCATTAAAAAAAAGAAAAGAAGAAGAAAGAGTATATGAAGTTATCAGAAAAAAGTGATGCAGAGATATGGGAGGAGTTGGAGGGGAGGGCATGGGCATGGATTTGATTAAAATACCTTATATGCATGTATGAAATTCTCAATAAATTATTTTAAAAAAGAAAAGAAAATGGGTAGGCTCTGAATAATGGTAATGCCTTAATGCTAGGATTTCAATATTGCAGAGGCACAGTCGGATCACTATAAGTTCGAGGCCAACCTGATCTACATACCAAGTTCCAAAATTATTATAACCCCACATAAGTTTCCAGCCACTCACTGACTCCTAAATAGACTTTTCCAGTCTCACATAATCTTTACTCAACTGTACATTGTTCCTAGAGATGCTAGAGTATACAGTAGTTGAAAAGATTGAAGGGAGACTTCATATACACAGCTGTTAGGGCATCACAGTCAAGCTGGAGTGAAAATTTTTGGGAAACAGATGTTTGTGGTCATCCAGGATCTTCAAGCAGCCACTCAGCCACTCTGGATCTAAACCCAATAAACTCATTGATTTATTCTTAGTTATTTTTCCTGTCGATGTCACAGGTAAAGTATCTGTACAAAATCAACTTAAAAAGAAATTTTCCTTCGACCTGAATATGTGTGCTGTGGCATGCATCCACTCACACTTGCAAGAATACCCATATATGCATACTCCTCATGTAGATACACTCAAAGAAAGATTATTTTAAAGGCATGGCTTCTTTGTACTATGTAGAGAATGTCTTAATTGCTTAATAAGCATTGTTTAATACCTCTTGATTAATCCATTAATTCCTGGTTTCGGATAAACCTGGGCAATGTTTAATGAATCACTACTTCATGTGAACCCTTAATTCAGCATTTTTGCTATGCTCTATTTGAGGTCAAGATTGCTGCACCAATGCTGGAAATACGCTTTGGATGAGACAGCTATGATTTTCATAGGTTTCTGATGCTCTTCTTTTAAGAATATGAATTGGCACTACTATCCTCAGACCTTTTGGGAGCAACCCAGTCCCTTTCTTGGGCTTCAGGAGCACCACTTCTGGTCCTGGCCCCGCCCTCACCTCTCGCTGCTTCCCTGGGCCTGCACCACCGGCTAACTCTCCTAGCCTGTACTACTATCCTCAGGCCTCTTGGGGTAAGTAGATAGCGCAGCTCTCTGCGCCGGGACTCCCTAAGCCACATTCACCCTTCCATCCCCCCCGCCTCGCCCTTCTATACTCCTAGTTTTAGCCCTGCGCCATTCCTAGTCTTGGGGCCCCAGACACCTGGGGAACCAATACTGCTTCCTGACCCTTCTCACCCAGAGCAACTCAGTCCCTTTCTTGGGCTCCAGGAGCACCGCTTCTGGTCCTGGCCCTGCCCTCACCTCTCTCTGCTTCCCTGGGCCTGCACCACCGGCTAACTCTCCTAGCCTGCACTACTATCCTCAGACCTCTTGGGGT
>NW_008335687.1:99863-123294 GCF_000622305.1 Nannospalax galili | reverse complement strand
TATGTCTTATAGGGTTTTTACAGTTATACAATATTGCACTCAGTATAAATTTTAATTTTTAATAATGAAATGGAGATCTTTTTAAAGGTTAAAACATCATTTAATTTATGTCTTATAGGGTTTATACTGAGTACAATATTGTATAACTGTAATAATTCAACTGTAAGCCTAAAAATTTACAGCCAAATTTGAAAGAGATGCATCCTACTTCAGGAAAACGTTATTGAATATGTCAATTGTGTTGTAATGATATGCTTCTTCTAAGTATGTTGTTATTAAATAAATCATTTTTAAAAATTAAAAAAAAAGAAAGAATATGAATTGCTATTTGGTCACTTATGGGACCTCCACCATGGAGGTTTTTTAAACCTGCCACTTTTTAAATTTACTCAGATAATTATTACTTTTCCTTTTTCTTCTTTCTATGACTCTTTTGAAAACTTTGACTTGCTTTTTCTGCTTCTCTGGGTTTTCTTATTCTTCCTGTGATTCTAAACTCCCTGACCCACCATCTACTCTGTGTCTGCTTACAAAGGGCATAATACCTCTCTTCCTCCTGTTCCAGAAAGTTGCCAAGATTTACAGCTTTCCTGCCCTGTTGTTTTACTCTCAAACTTTAATCAAACTTTCTTTCAGGTTAAAAGCATAAGGATTGATGGGCTAATAGACTATAGAAAAAAAAAACTTTTAAGTACAAAAATACTTCATAAATAATAATGACCTTTAACATTGTTTGAGATTCTGATTTTATTTTTTCAAAAAAATTGGCAATATGTTAACAAAATAATTGCTCTCTTGTTCTTACAATTGAAGCATTCATTAATATCTTACATGAAATGAAATTTCTATATGGTAAGATGTATCTTCAGAGTGAGCACAATTCATTTACTGTGTTTACATTAGAACTAATTACATACATATTTACACTGTTTATAAAAAAGTGAACCCTGCCTCTAATGAATCAATACTCTAATTCAGCAGAAGAAAAATGACTTTTCTCTTTTGTACCTTTAGTTTTGTTCCACGAAGTACCTGAATCATTCCATGTACGTATGTATGATATGTATGCAAATGCTTGTACTTTTGGAATTGGAAATACATGAAGGAAAAGATATTTTCTACACTCATTTGTAAGCCAAATATGATTAAATATTTTTATTTTGAACATAGAAAGTTTTTATAAGTGCATATAAATGTACTGTGTACATATGTACATATGTACATAAATGTACTGTACATACACCCTGAAGGAACTGTGTGTCTTGCAATGGTAATCATTAGGACTAAAGAATAAAACAAACCAAAGCCTCATGTAAGAAAGATCTTATACTTCAAACAACTGGGTAATAAAGACAATGATTACTGTCGTCGCACTGGAATGACTAATATATACTCACAATTAAAATCACTTCCTGTCTAGCAAAGAATGAGAAGATTGCAACTTTGCACTTAAATTAACTTCATTAAACAGAAAATCAACTTTTTTCTCTCTGAAGAGGAATTGAGTTGTCTAATTTTTAAGACGATAAACAACATTTCTTGAATACTATATAATTTATTCAAATATAACACAAAATTATGGCTGTCTTTCAAAAGCCAGCATGTAGTTATGAATTTTTAAGTATCAAGTGGTGTGATTTGCACAAACATGCATTCTTTGAGTTGATTAACTCATGAAAAATTTTTTAAAAAGGGAAGAATGGTACAATATATATCCATCTACTAAATGTATATACCCTTCAAACTGGAGGATGACAAATGACAAACACCATTTTGACAAGTCCTATGAAATAATCTTATATTTTGTTGGGATTAATAACTGAGAATCCTTACATTTTAGTTAGCATTTAGGGAGTAAGCAATCTCTGATACTTAACGAAAGGTATCACATTTAGAGGAAGTGTAATAAAGAAAACATTTATTAAAAAGTCTGATTATATTGTCTCTAATAAATTTATAAACAGTTTAATAAATATGTTTCTGAATAAGGACTCACTCTCTGAAATAGGTACTTTGTTAAATACGTCCGACCTTATGAAAAGTCTTTCACATTCACTGTAGCACTTAAACTTCAACTCATAAAATGAAATGTATAGGACATATATATTCTATATATATACATATCAATATATACGTGTGTATATACAGTATGATAAAGTGATTTTAGCTAATATTTCATAGAAGACACTGAGACAGAAAGTCAAGCATAATTAAACTAAGCACTTTTTAACTCCTTTTCAGAGATTCAACATGAATGAACTATTTGTAAGATATTCTGTGACATTTCCTGTGAATTAAACAAACATCTGTTCACCCCATATAGGGCACTGATAGCAGACCAAAGAAATGATTCCACCCACTTCTAGCTTGTTAAAGCAATGAACTTATTGGATTTACTTGCAGTTACCCAAAAGACATCAATATCACCAAACAGATGACTTCAGCACTGATGATTTTCTCAAAAGATGCAGTCCTGGAGCACAAACTGTGGGCAGCATGAACAGCAGAGCATTTCATTTCCATAGCAATTGTTTGGCAATTTTATATCCTTGGTGATGGGTCTTGTGAATTGCAGAGCTTTCTAATTAATGTATTTCAAATCCCCCTCTTCACTCCAGGAGGAAATATTTTAACTCAAACCAAATAGCTACACAACACTTTACCTCGTCCTCTGGATTGGTAATTATTTCTGCTTCCTCTCTCATGATGTCCCTTGAGTCTTGGAAGGTGAGAAGATGTCTGATTACCTCTGACTCTCTATGGCTTAGCATTGCCCCACTGTGCCATAGCAACAGCCCTTATTTTTAGAAACTTGACTGTTTATAACTCTCTGTACTACATCATACATTGCAAAATAGAGGATGCCTTCCAGGACTGACTGATGCTGACAAAGAGTAAATTGTCATATAAGTACAAGTATCACGAAGGCAATTTTTCAGGTGCGTTGCATCCATTCATCAAAAGAATAGCAATTTCTTTTCCACTGAGGCCTATGACCTTCCCAGCCATAGACATTTGTCCTGTACTACAGTACCAGATATGAAGTCCTTCATGTGAAATAGGTCTTACGCCAAACTGTAAAGCAGTCAATTGCACACATTAACAGTTGTGCCACTGTTGCACTAGTGGGTCTGTCTTGACTAGCATGCAGATGCTGTAACCTGCAAAGTATATAATCAAGTGGGGCTGTTGCTGGTAATTCTCCTCTAGAAGCCTGCATGACATGTTCACCACTAGGTAAGACATTTGGCAGAGAGGGCTTCTAGTTCAACCCAAGATTGCTTTCTCCATTTCTTATCACCAAATTCTGTGGTGTCTTTGGTAATAAGATACTACCATATAGTACTGACCTGCATCCAACATCTGCCAAAACAGTTTGTGGGATCTCAAATGTATCCTTGGGAAATGTCATAAGAATGGAGTCCACCCTGGTGCTTAGTTTGTTATGCAATAACCTTAAGGCTCATTTGGATTCACACAGGCTTCCAATTCCTCAGTTACTGTCTTAAATGTTCTTCCAAATGCCTCCAAATCTACATCAAGTGTTAACATCATATAATGAAAGCATTTTTAAGAGAAGATGGACACGCACAGTGGCAAGAATGAAAAAAAAATACTCCATGTATCCCTCCAAATGCAGGCATTTCCCATATTTTCCTCTTCCTAGGACGCTTCCTAATTGTATAACCTTAGGGAGAGACTTTATGAACCCTTCAATGTTTGCAGCATCAATATTTTCACTATTTTTTTGAGTCTAGTATGTTTTGTTACCTTGTAAGGCTGATGAGCCTCCAGCTCTCTCTGCCCTCTAAGAGGAAATGTTTAAATACAGAGAAAATTGGTACACTACTGTTAACATTCTTCATTCACAAAAGAATGAGGTAAAGCACTGGTGAGCGCTAGTCTGGGAAATTTTTTTGAGGAAGGGAAAGTAGATAAGTAATACAAACAATAAGCAAGGAAGTTACAATCACTACTTGACTAGAATGCAGTAACGAATATACGGTCCAACTGAACACACAAGATTCTTCATTCTCAAATATAGCAGGAGCAATGGAAAGCTTGGAGAACGGGCTGAGAAAATAAATAAACTGGAGCTCTCTGTCTAAACTATCAATCACTCCACTCTAACTTTTATAACAAGGATCTATGACACCAAATTTCTCATCAGTAAATAAGTCCGTTCCTGCTTTAAGGAAGACTGTAACTTAATGTACTTCTGTTTTTGTCATTTTAAAAATAACATTATTTATTATTATTATTATTATTATTATTGTTGTTATTACTGTCTCTGTCTCTGTCTCTCTGTCTCTCTCTCTCTCCCTCTCTCTCTCATGTGTATGATGTATGTGCATGCCTAACAAGGGAAGTGAAACAAAGGAAGTGTATGACCATCAAAACGCAAATTGTAGAAATTCATTTAGTTGTACTCCTGTGTACATGTATTTATGACTGATGACATGAGATTAGGTAATCTATCATGGAACTATTCTCTATAGGAAACTGAATCTCCCTCTCTCAACATCCATTGATTGCTTGGAGTTCTTCCCCTAGATATGAGACCCCATGAAATTTCCTCCATCTACATAAGAATTAATACATCTGATAGAGAATTGATTTTTCAGAATATACAAAATTTTCAAAAAATAACCAAGAAAAAATAATCCATTTTGTAAAAAAACTAAAGATCTGAACAGAGTTTTCAAAAGAAGAAATAAAAATGGCTAAGAAGAAACCTACAAGTGTTCAACATCCTTAGTAATTATGAAAATGCAATTTAAAATTACTTCAAATTATCTTCTTACCCCAGTCAGAATGGCCAAAATCAAGAGAACAATGACATCAAAGTCTAAGAAGGATGTAGGGAAAGGGGACCCTTCATTCACTGCCAGTGGGATTGTGAACTGGTACAGCCACTGTGCAAATGAATGTGTAGAATTCTCAAAAAACTAAAACTAGGTTTAACATATGACTGAGCTATGCCAACTCCATGGCATATACCTGAAGGACCTGATATTCTACTACAGAGACACTGCCCAGGCATGTTTATCGCTTCTATTTTCACAGTAGCTAGGAAATAAAATTTACTTAAATGTCCTTCAAGTGAAGAATGAATAAGGAAACTGCGGTACATTTACACAATGGCATTCTATTCAGGCGTGAAGCAAAATGAAATCATGAACAGATAAATGGACGGAAGTAGAAATTCAGAAAAACCAATGGCACATGCTCTTGTTCATTTATGGATCCTTTCTCCAAGTCTTTAGATGTGAGTATATATCCTGGAAAGGAGTTTGATAGAAGGAGCCAGTAGGACATGGGTGTTATCAAGAAGAAAATGGAGAAAATATGGAATACTTTTGATTCATTTTTGATAACCACCGAAGTCCAGTTAGTGTTGCCTATAAATGTGTGCATGTGGTGCTATCCACTGGATCGTGTGAAATCTAGCAGTGGGCACATATAACAAAAAGAATGATTCTTCCCATCCCCTCAGCAGCTATCAACTGCTGATAACTCCTCAATAAGGGTTTGGGCCTGGACAGCTTCTCCTCCATCTATGCCTGAATGTTGGCTGGACTGATCTTAAATGCAGGTAACACCATCTAGACAGAATTTTTTAGTGGGATATGCAGGTCAAGTCCAGAAGTTTTAAATTCATATCATTCTATGAACCAGTTTTTATATTCTGTCCACCTTTCCCAAGCAATACTCTGAACTTTGTAGTGGGAGTCAAGATTTGAGAAACATGTTCTATTTAAGGCTGTGCAATCAGCATCTTGTTCTCAGCAGGTTTACCGGTTACAAATCTCAGCATTACTGCTGCCTACTGCAAAAATAAACTTCTCTGGCAGCCCAGGTCTATGGGTATGACATAAATATTAGAGGGTAATTTGACATCATGATCATTTAACACAATAACAGTATCAAATTCTGCTCTATGGCATATGACCGGCTCAGTCATCTGCATTTGAACATGAATATAGTACCAGCCATGAGTTCCTTCCTGCAGAGAAGACCTCCAATCCACTTAGTTACCCCATAACAATCTTGTCAACATTGCATCACAAGGCACATTTTGACTGGCAGGCATTATTGTAATGTGTAGCATCCATCACTCAGTAACACCATTGATGTCTTTCTCCCTGAAGCCTGCATATCACCTTCTGTAATCATGAAGTCTAGCCAGGAGGGAAGAAATTTCCTGGTAAGAGATTTATCTCTTTGTTTTTCAGCCAACGTATGTTGTTTCTTCAGCAATGGGATCTTATCATCTAGTTATAGTGTATAATGATGGGCAGTGTTGATAGCCTATGTTATTTTGAACACTTCTAGGGTCTCCATGATCAATAACTCCTAGGGAGATAACCCCTGCTGTGCATTGTGATTTTCATTAAATAATCCATATCTTCAGGGATTGGCATTGTCTACTGAAGCAGGTAGTTCTGCTTGAGCTTGTTTTCAAAACAGAAACATTTTACATTTTAAAATTAGCCTACTATGGCCTGGGTTTACAATAAAACATTTTTTCATGTTTCCTTAGTTTAGGTTAGGTTGTTAACTTACCCACTACCCTCTACTCTCCCCCATTCCACTGGCTGATCCCCATTTAATCTTTTAATCCACAGTACTTCCCCTGCTTTTACCCTTTATTTTAAGCATGTTTTATTATGTGTATTCTTCTTAACACATTTTTTGAAGCAAGACATCTCATATCTAGCTACCTATTATGTGAAAATCACATCTTTTTAAAAATTTAATTAATAACCGCATAATTAATTGATTCATTTCATTATAACAGCATTGAAACAGTCAATAAGTTTCCAGAGCAAAGATGTATCTCTTTCAAAATTGGCTGTAATTTTTAGTTTCACAGTATTGAATTGATACAGTTATACATTATTGTACTCAATATAAACCCTATAAGACATAAATTTGAATGAGGTTTTAATCTTTAAAAAAATCTCCAT
The DNA here is from genome assembly GCF_000622305.1 of Nannospalax galili. Classification (NCBI taxonomy): domain Eukaryota; kingdom Metazoa; phylum Chordata; class Mammalia; order Rodentia; family Spalacidae; genus Nannospalax; species Nannospalax galili. Next base: position 116,323 of record NW_008335687.1, on the reverse strand, counting down.
TTCATTTTACAATATACTGTTTCATACAGAAAATCTCATTTTTAATGCAAATGACACTTAGATGTTTACACATGCATCTCTAATCTCTGTGTATCTTATTATTACTAGTCAGTCAGTTGCTTTCTGGGATCCTTCCATCTCTTAGCTATTCTGAAAAAAGCAGCAACAAACATTGATATACAAATGTCTCTGCAATAGGATGAGTTTTTTGGGTATATGCCAAGGAGTGGTATAACTGGGTCAAATGGTAGGTCCATTTGTAGTTTTATAAGTGTTCTCCACAATGCTTTCCATAGGGGTTGAACAAGTTTTCAGTCCCACCAGCAGTGGATGAACATTCCCCTTTTCCCATGTCCTCTCCAGCATTTGGTTTCATTTGTTCTCTTGATCTTAGACAGACTAACTGGGGTAAGATGAAATCTTAGTGGTTTTAATTTCCATTTCCCTAATTACTAATGATGTTGAACACCATTTGTGATGCTTCTTAGCCATCTTTATTTCTTCTTTTGAGAACTCTCTGTTCAGTTCCTTAGCCCACCTTTTAATGAGGTTACTTCCTTTCTGGATTCTATATTTTTTGAGTTTGATATATATTCTGGATGTTAAACCTCTATCAGATGTGTCACTGGTGAAGATTTTCTCCCATTCTGTGGGTTTTCTCTTCACTCCTTTGGTTGCTTCTTTTGGTGTACAGAAGTTTTTTGTTTACTGACATCCCATTTGTTGATTCTTGACCTTGTTTCCTGGTCATCAGTTGATGTCTGGTTTAGAAAATTATTTCCTACACCTCTATCTTTTAAGTTATTGCCAATGTTTTCTTCTAACAGTTTCAGAGTTTCAGGCTTCAAATTGAGGTCTTTGATCCATTGGGAATTGACTTTTGTGCAAGGTGAAAGATAGGGGTTTAGTTTTATTCTTCTATAGGTGGAGATCCAGTTTTGCCAGCACTATTTGCTGAACATGCTTTCTTTCCTCCAGTGAATGTTCTTGTTCCCTTTGTCAAATGTCAGGTGGCTGAAATTGCATGTACTTACGCTTGGGTCTTCAATTGTGTGCCATTGATCTATGGGTCTATTTTTGTGCCAGTACCATGTTGTTTTTATGACAATAGCTCTGTAATATACTTTAAAATCTGGTATAGTAATCCCCCGAGCATTGGTCTTAGTGCTCAAGGTTGCTTTGGCTATCTGAGTTCCTTTGTGCTTCAATATGAATCTTATGATTTTTTTTCAAATTCTGTGAAGAATTTCACTAGGATTTTGATTGGCATTGCATTGAATCTATAAATGCCTTTTGGTAGGATGGTCATTTTCATAATATTAATTTTCCAATCCATGACCATGGTAGGTCCTTCCATCTTCTGATGTCTTCCTCAATGTCTTTCTTCAAAGACTTAAAAATTTCATTGTAGAGGTCTTTAATGTCTTTGGTCAGGTTTATTCCAAGATATTTTATTTTATTTTTTGCAACTACTGTGAAAGGGAGTGTTTCCATGTACTGTTTCTCTGATTGTTTGTTATTCATATATAGAAAGTCTACAGACTTTTGTAGATTGATTTTATAACCTTCCACTATACTGAAAATGTTAATCACTTCTAGGAGTTTTCTGGTGGAATTTCTGGCATCTCTTAGATAACATCTCATCCTCAAAAATGGATAATTTGACCTCTTCTTTTCCAATTATTGCTCAATTAATGTTGATCTCTTTTCTTATTACTCCTGCAAGAGTTTCAAGCACTATGTTAAAAATGAGTTTAGATAGGGGATATCCTTGTCCGGTTCCTGAATTTAATGAGAATGCTTCCAGTTTTCTCCATTGTGAATGATGTTGGCTGTGGGTTTATTGTATATAGCTTTAAGTATGTTGAGTATGTTCCCTTCTTACCTCAACTTTGAACAAAAATGCATGTTGAAATTTGTCAAAGGTCTTCTCTGCTTCTATTGAGATGACCATGTGGTTCTTGTCTTTGAGTCCATTTATGTATGATTTATGAAGCATATTGAACCATCCCCTGCATCTCTGGAATAAATTTGACTTGATCATGGTGGATGATCTTTTTGATGTGTGTCTGTATGCAGTTTGCAAGTATTTTGTTGAGAAATTTTGCAACTATGTTCATTAAGGATATGGCTCTATAGTTTTCTTTTTCGATTGTATCTTTGCCTGGTTTTGTTATTAGAGTGATGAAGGCTTCATAGAAGGAATTTGGAAGTTGTCACTGCATTTTTATCTTTTGGAATAACTTAAGTAGTATTGGATATAGTTAATCTTTAAATGTCTGGTAAAATTCTGCTGTAAATACATCTGGTCCTTGGTTTTTTTATTAGGGAGGTTTTGTATTACTATTTTAATTTCCTTATGTGTTATGGGTATGTTTAAGCTGTTGATCTCTTCTTGGTATGGTTTCGGTGGTTCTCATGCTTTTGGATACCCATCCATTTCTTTTAGTTTTTTTAATTTAGTACCATATAGGTTTTAAAGTATTCCCTTATAATGTTCTAGATTTTGTAGTTTTTTAAATTTAGTACCATATAGGTTTTAAAGTATTCTCTTATAATGTTCTAGATTTTGTAGATTTGGAGGTGCTCTTTCTTTCCTTTGGATAACGGGGCTAAGGGTCTGTAAATCTTGTTTATCTTTTCAAAGAACCAGCTCCTAGATTTGTTGATTCTTTGTATTGTTTTCCATGTTTCTATTTCATTAATTTCTGCTCTGATCTTTGTTATTTCTTCTTATATGCTGAATTTGGGTTTCATTTGTTATTGATTTTCAAGTGACTTGTGTTGCAATGTTATTTGTGTTCTTTCTGATTTTTTAAATGTAGGCACTTAAAGCTACAAACTTCCCTGTCAGGCGTGCTTTCAACGTGTCCCAGAGGTTTTGTTTTGTTGTACTGTTCATTTCATTTAGTTCCAGGAATACTTTTATTTCTTTTTTAATTTCACCTTTGACCCATTCATCATTCAGGAATGCATTGTTTAATCTCCATGTGTTCATGTAGTTACTAGGTTTTCTCCTGTGGTTGATTTTAAGCTTTATTGCATTGTGGCCTGACAGAATGCATGGAATTATTTCAATCTTTTTGTATTTGTTGAAGTTTGTTTTGTGCTCCAGTTGTGGTCGATTTTTGAGAAAGTTCCATAGGTAAGCATGTCCTTTGGTGCTTGGGTGGAATATTCTGTAGATGTCTATTAGGTCCATTTGATGTATGGTATTGTTTAATTCAGATGTCTCTCTGTTAATTCTCTGTCCCGTTGACCGATCTAATAGAGGAATTGAGGTATTGAAGTCCTCTACTATTAATGAGTTGGGATTAATCTGGGTCTTAAAGTCCTGTAGTATTGTTTCAATGAAGTTGGTTGCACCAGAGTTTGGTGAGTATATGTTCATGATTGTAATATCTTCTTGGTCAATTTTTCCTTTGATCAGAGTGAAGTGGTCCTCTTTATCTCTTCTGATTAGTTTTAATTTGAAGTCTATTTTGTTAGATATCAGAATTGAAACTCCTGCTTTATTCTTAGTACCATTTACTTGGAATATTTTTTCCATCCTTTCGCCTTAAGGCAGTGCCGGTCTTTGAAAGTGATATGGATTTCCTGCAGACAACAAAAAGATGGGTTTTGGTTCTTAATCCATTTAACTCGTCTATGTCTTTCAATTGGGGAATTCAGTCCATTGGTATTTAAAGTCATAAATGAAAGATGTGTATTAATTCATGTCATTTTGATTTCTGTTCTGATTCTTCGTGTAACTATTCATTTTCACAGTTATACCTTAATCAAGTCTCTTTCTGTTACTCCTTTGATATAGTTGTTCCTTTATTCTGCACTTTGTATTGCATCAAGAACTCTCTGAAAGACTGGTTTTGTCGACATGAATTCTTTCAGCCTGTTTATGTCATAGATTTTTTTTTCCCCTTCAAATATAATAGACATTTTAGCTAGGTAAAGTAGTCTGGGTTGGCATCTGTGGTCGTTTAGAACTGGGAATACTTTGGTCTAGGCTTTTCTGGCTTTCATAGTTTGCACTGAAAAGTCACTATAATTCTGATGGGTTTTCCTTTATATGTGACTTGTTGTTTTTCTTTTGCAGCTTTCAATATTCTCTCTTTGTTCTGTAATTTTAGTGTTTTTACTGTGATATGCCCTGGAGAGTTTATTTTCTGGTCCTGTCTATTTGGGTTTCCATGTGCTTCTTGTATTTGTATGGGCATGTCCTTCTTTAATTTTGGGAATTTTCTTCTACAGTCCTATTGAAGATCTGGTCCATTCCAATATCCTGAGATTCTTCTCCTTCTTCTATGCCTATGATGCGTAAGTTTGGTCTTTTCATGGTGTCACAGAATTCCTGCATATTCCATTCATGTGTTTTCTTAAATTTTTCATAACCTTTCCTCGAGTGGTCTAAATCATCCACTTTATCTTCCAGTCTTGATATTCTGTTTTCCATTTCATTCATCCTATTGATGAGGCTTTCTTCTCTAGTTTCTAACTGGCTTATTGAGTGTTTCATGTCCTTCTTCATTTCATCCTGAGTATTCTTCAATATTTCTAACTCTTTTCAGAATTCATTCAGCAGTTTATCTCTATCTTCTTTCAGTTATTTGATTTGTTTGTATGTTGTTAAATTCACTGAATTCTTTTATCATGTTTATATTTGTTCTTTTGAATTCCATTTCCTGTGTTAGCTCTAGGGCATTCTCATTGTACTCCTCTATAGGACTGTTGGTACTTGGTGGGGATATATTATTTTGGATTTTCATGTTATTATTTTTTCACTGTCACTTTGACATGTGGATTTCTTTTGTAATTTCTGATTCTTTTTAAAAAAATTAACTACATGATTTGAAAAAGCATTTCATTCAGCTTTAACTTATTCAGTAACACACTACAGAGCAAGAGTACATCTCTTTCACAAGTGGCTGTAAGTTTCTAGGTTCACAGTTGAATTAATACAGTTATTCAATATTGAACTCAGTATAAGCCCTGTAAGACATAAAATTGAATAAGCTTTTAACCTTTAAAAAAGATCTCCATTTCATTTTAGAATATATTGTTCCTTGTAGAAAAACTCATTGTTTTTGCTACTAACACTGAGATGTTGGTGCATGCATCTCTAATCTGCATGTATCTGATTGTTACTAGTCATAATTGGTGGCACTTGGATCCTTGGTGCCTGTGTATGTCTATAAAGTCATCAGGTAGATTTCAATGGTAATGTTTATTACATCTACTAATTAACATGTTGGAAATCTCCATGCTTCCTCCTCAAATATAATACATTTTAAAAATTTTGTTGATTTTTTTTTGTGTGTGTGTATATCACACAGAACATCCGAAACCCTCTTATTCAACTATACACCCACTTCCCAGATGGCACCCTCCCATAGCCTCCCTCTCCCACTACAGCCTTTATACTCTATTATCCCTTCTACTGTCCGCTGTGTTGTTGCCACCTCAGCCATTCCCCACTACTTGCCCATCTGATGAATCTAGTCAGCCTATCTAGAGGTCTTTGTTTTAGGAAGGTCAGCTGTTCCTCTTTTAGAAGCAATCAATTGTCAATATTCTTTTAGATAAGATTGGGGTCTGCTGTTTATTTTCCCAGCTCTATGCTGGGTTACTATCTGGGAGTCCCTTTGTTCACCCTGGCCAACACCTCAAAAGAAGGTGTCTCCTATCTGGCATTGTTGCTTGTTATGTAGCCTTTAGCTATACATATGGACCCTTAAAAATTATATAGGCCCCTTTAGTCTTTGGTTATATTTTCCTTTTGGGTGTTTAAGGCCATACATTTGGCCCAGATAAACCAATTTATTTTTACTTTTAAGGTCATTTGAGAATCTGTTCCTCTGGGGTCACATGGACTTGGGAGGAGCCCCTGGCTCCTTTCTTTTACCAGTCCATCTATGGGAAGATAAGTCAAAGGTCCTGCTCGATCACTTGGAAACATGGAGGAAATGATACCTCTGTGTTGATCCTGCTCTTGTAGACTGGACACTGGTTCAAGTCTGAATAGTTCCAGGGGACTATGAGCATCTCTCAAAATGTCCTGTAATTGTGGTGGGTCACCTGTCCTCTTGATCAAGGAGGCTGAGCGTGGGGACCTAAAGGCCCCACCTTGCATAGGTCCAAAAGGAAGTTACTGGGGTAGCCAGGGAGCCAAAAGAATCACCTCTGCCCAAACCTTTTGAGCTACGGGATCTGACAAATCCAATCCCCTGCTTTTAAGCATATCTCTCAGTGCTTTAAGCACCGGGTCTTGAAATTTAAAAATTGTGTTACCCACTTTTTAGGGTATTGCTTACCCCAAACCTCCTTGATTGGCTCCAATCCATTTTTTCTTCTTCTTACTTTTTTCTTTTCTTCTTTTCACCTTCCTTCAAGTGCCACGTTGAGCACCAGATGCCGAGGGTTTGAACCAGTGACCCCCGGTGAGGTGAGGATTGGGGATGACTAAGCACGCGGTTCACCAGCCCACACTGCCCCCATTACCTGGGGACACTCAGACACAACAGGCAGTCTTAGTCAGGCAGAGACTCATTTATTGCAAGTGTTCCAAAGCTTATAAAGGCACCTGGAACTCCGCCCTGCCCCCCGAGGGTGTATCTTAAGGATGGTTACATGCTGATCATGCACTCCTCAGCAGTGCAGAAGTATTCTTCAGGCTTTCAAAGCAAGCCAGGCCGCACCCCCAGTAACTTCCTTTTGGACCTATGCAAGGTGGGGCCTTTAGGTCCCCACAGCTGAGAAGACCCCACGAGATAGATTTGAACCAGGTTCTGATTCTTTTATGAGGCACAAGCCTTCCTTTATTGACTTTAGGTCTTCTTCTTTTCGCAAACTTTATGAACCTTTGTGGTTTCCTTGTTGGGCCTGAAAAGCTGGTTGGTCTAGTCTTCAGCTTCTCTCTTTTGATTTTATGTTGGAGTGGTCAGATGGCTTCCCTCCTGCTGCTCAGGAGTTCCCACAGAGGCCCAAGTTGGATGAGGATCAGACTTTCTAAGGTCTGGATCCTTCTAATCACCAGGCACAGTATAATTTGGGAGGATTGCTAGGTAGAGGTAGGATTCAGGACTCTCAGACAGTCAGGGAAGGAGCGTGGTCTCAGGAATCCAGAGCAAGCAGGCAAGAAGATGGTCTCAGGAACCCAAGTTGTTCGTGGGACAGTCAGGGATGAAGGCTGGTCTCAGGTATGCAAAGGCAAGGTCAGTTAGGGAATAGGCTTTGAGGGTTCCTGGAGACCAGTCCAAGGTATTGGGTTGATCTGGATGAAAAGGATAAGGAATCATTGGAGAGTCTGGGCCAAGAAGGCAGTCCAGAGGTCTGTCCAGAGGGCAGTCTAAGAGAAGAAATGTGCCAGTGCCACACTAGGAGGAGAGACAGGGTGGGGGAGGTTGTGGAAGTCAAGGAGCAATGGGTGTAGTCAAACTTACCCAGGAAAGATGCTGGCCACAGGATGCTGGGAGCTGGACTGGCCAGGGATGAGGGCTGGTCTCAGGCAGGCAAAGGTGAGGTGGGGGAGGGAACAGGCCCTGAGACTCTGATATTGGGTTGGTCTGGGTGCAAAGGATCAGGACGCACTGGGGAGTCTGGGCCAAGAGGGTACTCCAGAGGACTGGGGTGCCAAGAGAAAAAATGGGTCTGTGCCCAAGCCAGGAGAGATGGTGTGGGGGACTCCCTCTTTTTCATATTACAAATTCTACATCCTTTTAATAATATTCTAACTGGGTTGTGAGATAGTAGGCTGTCATATGGCTCTCCATCCTTTTGGCTAGTGCCCCATCATATCCTCCACACTCCTGTGCTTCTACTTCCTGAAGCCTTTAAACCACCAGTATTCTAACTCTACTTTTAGTTCTGTCTTATAAGCTGTTATCCCTCTTTACTTAATATGCCTCCATGGTCCCTTTCTAATTGTTTGGCTTCCACTTCTACTCCAAGATAAACACACAAAGCATATATTTTAACCCTCCCTCAATTTCTTTCTCATTTAATTTTGAATCTTTAATGGCCTGGTATCTTTGCTACTTTATCATCAGTCCCTATTTCCTAAGATTTCATTTATGTCCACTGCCCTGGTCTATTTTCTCTCTTCTTCAGAGTACGCATTCTCTAATTTTCTGAGATGTTTTTGGCCTATCCATTGATTTTCAACTTTTGTTTTCATTATGAGATTTCCATTTATATCTTGTATGTATTTTTTATTCCTTTGCTGACATTTTGGGTTTTTTTTGTATTTTTCTAACTTTTTGTTAAAGATTTGATGATCTTGCATTACTCCTTATCAGATTATTTGATTTAGTGTCTTTGCAAAATTAACTTCTATAGATTATCTTTTCTCATTCAGTGATTTGTGATTTTTTTCTCTTAAAATTCTGCACTTTGGGGATATCATGATGTCATGTCTGGTTCTCTTCTTCCTATTTACATAATAGGTGGCCATTTTTGACTCAACTCCAGTACAGTTATGTTGACCAAGCTCCCAATATGGTTGGGATTTCAAACTCCCCACTCATTCTCCACTGACACCTTTGCAAGTGTGTGGTACTTGTTACTTCTTGGTATAGATGGGAGTTTGGGCTCTCCATTACACTTTCCTGATCTCACCCCAGGCATGGTAGATATGTCTCATTACTTCTTCATGTTGTTCTTGACATAATGGTAAAACCCTCACTCTCCACTTGTCCTCCTCTGACACCATGACAATGTGGAGAGCATGTAGAGTCCATTGATGCCCACTGAGATTTCACTGATCTTCCTTTGGATTTGCATTTTCCACCACTTGTGAAGAATAATTCACAGATGTCCCCAGACCCTTTCTGGCACTCGTTCATAGACTTAAGCTAGAACTGGGAATTCTTGTTAGCATAGCAAGGCATGAAGAGCAGGCCCTGAGGTTTCTGTGTTGTTCTATATCATTGCTGTGAATAAAGGAAGGGGTAACAACTGAAATTCAAGTTTTCTTTCCTTTTTTTTTCTTTTTATGTTTTTGTTGTTTCTTGCTTAGTATTGACCTTTGGTATCAGACTTAATGCCTAAAAAAGATTTTTTATCACATTTCCTGATAATTTGAGTAAAGTAAGAAAGCAGTTGAGAGAACTTCTTTGGATTTTGCTTGTTCTTAGTATAGACAGTTCTAGAATGGCCTTGGTATATTACTTTTTATCTTGTTTGCTTTTGTTTGTGTTGAGATAACATCTCATTTAGCCCCAGTTGGTTTGGAATGCTCTATGTAGAATAGGCTAGCTTCTATCTTACAGAGATCCACCTGCCTCCCCAGTGCTGGTATTATAGGTGTGTGCCACAATACCTAGCATTTTTGTTTGCTTCTTTAATTTAATTTATTTTTATCTATCTATCTATCTATCTATCTATCTATCTATCTATCTATCTATCTATCTATCTATCTATCTTTCTATATATAGTGCAGGTGCCTGTGTGCAGGTGCCTGTGGAGGACAGAAGAGAGTGCTGAACCCTCTGGAGTAGGAGTTATAAGTTTATAGGAGCAACCCAGCTTGGGTGTTGCGGTCTGAATTCTATTTCTCTAATAGAGCAGCAAGCATTCTTAACCACTGAGCCATCTCTCCAGCTTAACAGCCAGAATTTTATAAGATAAAATCTAAAGGAATATATGTGTTGCATAAGATAAGTATATATATCCAGAAATTTTAGTAACACTTATCATGTAGTAGAATCAGGAAAAAAAAGTTTATTCCATCTTTCATTATATGAAAATCTTTCCTTTATTTGCAATGAGTTCTGGCTGTTATTCAGTGTTTTGGGGTCCTCCTAAACCTTTAATGCATGATCTACCTTCTCTGAAGACTTAGTTGCATGAAAGACAATAAAATATATCAGTTCTAAAAATAGCAGTGAACACAGTCATCCCATTTCTGCCAATATAAACACTCTATCTTCTATAATAAGAAACAGTCATTCTATAATAAGACTGCATTTATCATACCCGATGTGAGGAATAGATGCTAAATTCATACTTTGCAATTCTTTTACATATCCTTAGTACTCTTCATACATAAATATCATTTCAAAATTACCTTTGTAGTATCTAACTTCTTGCAGGCATATATTAAATATGCATCAACATTTCAACATATAATAAATATATATTAAATATGTCATATATAATATGCACCAAAATTTGGGTAAAGTTAATCTTATTTTCAATCTTCATATTCTATAGAATTTCAAGAAACTTTGAGGCAATCACTTACATGAGTAAAAGTACATAAAATTTTAATTTAAATTTTTTATAGATATAAATATATTCCCTGCATGTAGGTAGGTGCACCCGTGTTGTGCAGTGCCTGCAAAGATCCATAGATCTGGATTTATGGATGATTGGTAGCCACCATGTGGGCGCTGGGAAACAAACCCTGGTCCTCAACAAGAACAGCCTGTGGTCTTAACTGCTGAGCCATTCCTGTAACTGCCACCCCCCACAAATAGTAATTTTTAAATGTTCAATATGGGGCTGGAGAAATGACTCAGTGGTTAAGATCATTGACTGGTCTTGAAGAAGACCTGAGTTTGGTTTCCCTCCCATATCTCCAGTTCTAGGGTGTCCTAGTTTGTTTTTCATTGCTGTGACAAAATACTCTGACCAGTACCGACTTGGGAAGGAAAGGGTCTATTCAGCTTACATCTCCCAGGTCACAGTTCATCAGGGAGCCCAAGGTAGGAACCTGGGTAGGAACCTGGAAGCAGGAGCTGGAGCACAGGCTATGGAGGAACACTGCTTACTAACTTGCACCTCTGGCCCCTACTCAGCTTGCTCTCCTATCCAACACAGGATGGGCTGGGCCCTCCTACATCACTCAACAATCAAGAAAATGCCCCACAGACATGGGCAAAGGCCAGTCCAATGGAGGCAATTCCCCAATCGAGGCTCTCTCAACCCCGGTGTGTCAAGTTGACACTAAAGCTATCCAGCACACAAGGTATCCGTCATTCTCTTCTGGCTTCTTCTGGCCTTACAGGAATGCGTTTACTAAAATGCATTCATATGAAGCACTCAGACACATAAATTAAAAATAATGAAATAAATAAAGCAAAGCAAAACAATGCCTTATGTCAGGCCTGTGAGAAGGATCAATAGGCAAAGCTACCTCCCATCAATCCTGAATACTTGACTCTGCTTCCCAGGACCCATAGGATCTACAATTTATTCACTGATATCCACAGGTATCCTTGGAAGTTGCATACCCATGTACACACCAAATAAGTAAACAAAAGCATAATAATTAAAATGCATTAGTTCTAAGTTGACTGATAAATATAACAAAGTGAATATTTTAGTTAAACAATCATCTTTTGATATGTTTTATATAGAAGCTTTTCCTCTTGCAGGAAAATAATTTAAATTATTGTGAATAATGCTACAGTTTATTCAATGCATAGGGAGAGAGACTATATTAATGAAGCTAGTTAGCATTAGGTGAGCTGACAGAGAGCTAGAAGCAGTTTGGCATCAACTTCCAAAGTGAAAAGAAAGCTTTCAAATAGAAGCCACCTGTCCAGACAAATATTTTCATTTAAGTAAGGGCTATTTACACTGTCTTTATTATACCTCATTACAGGAAAAAATGACATTATTAATGTATCATTCTATCATTAAAATAGCTAATGCTGGAGAACAGAACTTATCCTCAGAAAGTGACATAAAATGACTGAAAATTATTTCCTCTCTGCTTGTCTCTAGGAAGTAATAAATGGTAGGAAAGGAGCATAATGATTTCCGTAATAAACTAAGGAAAGGGAATCCCAGCTAGGGTGAAAAGAACTTTACAGGAAGGGACAGATACACAGTAAAGTCAGATGAGATTGTATCTGAAAGTGCATGCTGTCAAATTGCCACCTGTGAGGAAGTAACTTAGCTCTCACTAAATGAAAGGTGCTCCTGGGTGATGAGGAACACTATTGGTATTCAGCGCTCACCTGTGCAGATATGATACATTTTTAAAGCTACTCATCAGTGTTCTTAGAATGTGAATGAGTAGCTTTAGTTTGCATGAATTTTGGGATTGCTTAAATTAGTCGTTTTTTAAGGAAAGAAATTATTTGAAATTCGGGAGGCTGTGTTTCAGATAAACTATTTATCTATTTGTTTATTTTAAAAATTTATCTCTATAGGATTTAAATTTTTCCTCTGTAAAATGATAAATGTACAAATTCCTTTGAGGCTAGCAGTCTATAACTCAAGTGTTCACAAATTAATGAGGCTTATAAAAACCCTTCTCCATATATGGAAGAAAATAATCACTAATTACAAAATTAGAAAATATTTGCTTTTGTGATTTGTGCTAACAATATTTTCTCAGTAACCTCTGGCTTGCCTTTCCTATGCAAATAATTGAGAAATTTAAGGGATTATTTTTATTTCTACTTATGTGCATATGTGTTTGTGTGAGAGAGTATACTATGCCATGTATATGTGCAGGTGTCTATGGAGTCAAAAAGAGGGCATCAGATCCCCTGGAACTGGAGTTAACGGATTTTGTCAGTTTTTCGGGTGCTTAATGTGGGTGCTGGGAGCTGAACTCAGGCTCTCTATAAGTACAGTACAAGTTCTTGACCTCTGAGCCAGAGCTCCAGCCCAGGCAAAAAGAAAATAAAAAAAGAAACTAAAAAAAGGATTAAATTCAGCAGTTCTCGCTCATGGTAATATAACAAGCTCAATCAAGAATACAGTTCAATGAAATTTATGGGTCACTACTCTTTCAAATTGATCCATTTTTTTTGAGAGTTATGTCTTACACTCTCTAAAATTGAACTCTGGCCACAGTTAAGGTAAAAAAGAGCCAGAAAATCCAGGAAGAACATCCTAAAACCTTGTTTTCCAATTTATTTTTGTTTTTGGAGGACAAATTTTATTTTTAGCAATCTATTTCTTTGAACTAAATGCAAAAAAAAATTAAAGGTGAAATTCAATATATATATATATAAAACTGCTCATTACATATCTCTCTATGTAAGACTGTTGGCAATCTTAATGGTGAAATGTAAAGTATATTGAAAATCTAATTAATATGCTAACCAGAGAGTATGCATGCTTTTCCAACTATGATTTCTGGGAATATTCTCTATTAGAGACATGAAAATGACTAAAAACATGTTTGATGACAGACTCATTAGACACAATAGACAAGAATTATTTTTATACTGAGACTAAACTGATCACATCAAATGTGATTTACACCATTCAATAAAAAGTTTACAAACTTATTTTGTTCCTCTAGGAAATAACTTGATAGCAATCAAATATAACAAATATAATAAAGATTGTACAGGGTCTGATGTTACCACAGGTAAATATTCACTATTGTTTTATATCCTGAATATTATTTCAATTTTCTAGGTAAATGGAAATAACACTATAAAGATTCAATTGCTTTAAAAGTATATATTTGGGACTGGGGAGATGGCTCATTAGTTAACGGCACTCACTGCTCTTGGTTTGATTACCAGCACCCACATAACTCTAATTCCTGGTGATCTGACACCCTCTTTTGACTACCACGGGCATTGCATACATGACTGCATTTACATATACACAGGCAATACACTCATACACATAAAATAAAAATAATAAAATATTTTAAAAGGATATATTTAATAAGATATTTTCAAATTTAATGTAGTTTTCCTTGCATAAATTAATAGAAAACGTGACAAATTATTTTTCTTTAAGTAAAAAAAAATTCACAATGTTCTCTTTCTATGAAGATGGAGTAGATGAATGTGTTGTCCCTCTTTTGGGTAAGTAGAACCTAAATTCTATAATTTATTAGCAACGAAAAACTTCTGAAATGTAGAGAAGTGACACTGTCTAACAGCCTCAGGATTCAAGGACAGTGAAATATATATGAATTCTCAGTATGTATAATTAAGAGTTGAAGATGAGAAAATTTTTGAAAACTTTAAATGCCTACAAGCACAGAAAACATTTTTTTTTTCAAGAAATTTCTTTATCTGGCCAAAGAACCAGGAAACATGGTAGAAAAGTGCGGTGAATTCATTACCACCCACATCATCAAAGACTAAAGTCTGAGCTTCTGCATTCATAAGCTTTAAGAAGATATCCAATCACCAATCACCACAAACAGTGTGGTATCAAGTAACACTGAAAAGATGGCCACATGTGTATTCTCTGCTATCTGGATATGAACATCATATATCAATATCATCACTGAAAAGCATCTGTGGAGCTGAATGTTCACCTTAGCCATGACAAGAGTAACTCCTAAGGCTGCAGCAGAATATGAGGGGGAAGCCAGGAATTCTACCGGTATCAGGTAGTCAGAATGAGGTGGCTTCTTTTTTTCCTACCCGACCAGAGTGCAAGAAACCCAGTTAAGCAAAAGATTTGAATAAATTCCACAATGATGTAATACATCATCCAAAGTGTACATATTTTAATAGAACATCACACATTTTAATAGAAATATGGAGATTTCAAAAACTTTTAACAGAAGAGCAATAGGTAGCTGTAATGAAATAAAGGATGAATTAGAATTATTGGATTAGCATTTTAAACCAGCCATCTGAAAAATGATCCAGTGAGAAATTATCAATATACTTGAAACTAAACCTAGAAAGTTTTAGCAAAGAGATACAAGACCTAGACTCTAATGGGTATTTTAGAACTTCAATAAACAATTGCCGAATAATAAGCTCAACAGATAATGAGTTCAGCAGGAGAATGGAAAGATAAAATAATCAATCAAAAATGATGTGTGGCCTGGAGAGTCTTATGCTCTTGAGAAGGACCTGGGTTCAGTTCCTAGCACCCACATGGCAGCTAACAAAAGTTTATAATTTCAGTTCTAGGGGATCCAACGACCTCTTGTGGCCTCCACTGGTATTTCATACATGCAGTACATTTACATACATGCAGTGCATTTACATACATGCAGGCAAAACACTCACACATTTTAAAAATAAATAAATTTTATAATGAACAGATTTCAACAACAGATAGAAAGTAGTTTAAAGAAATTTATGTATTGCATTTATAGAATCTAGAAAGTCCACAAGAAAACCCCAGTATCTTGTGAGTACCCTCATGTTTACTTAAGCATACCATAATGGAGGGCATCATGGAGCAAGATAGCCGATGATCTCATAAGAAAGATGGATCAGAAGAAAGCTGAGGGGATTGGGTATGAGAGCAAAACCTAATCAGCTCTTTGGAGGTGAAGGTACAAGATCAGAATTTCAAGGTCATCTTCACCTTCAAGCTTGAGGATACCCTGGGTTTCATGAGACCCTGTCTCAAAAATAAAATAAATCAGCAAAAACTGAGGAATCAGAACGTCAAACCCCAGCTTTTAAACTCAAATTTGTAGCAAAGTCAATCCCAGAATGCTTCACCCATTCCAGTGATAGTTTTCTTTAATCTATTCTTAAGGATATAGTATTCATTATTTAATCACTTCTTAAAACTTTCTCCTTCTACTTGTCATTACATTAACACAAAATGCACTCTAAAATTATAATTGAAGATACATTCAAAACAAAAAACAAATTAAAATGGAAAGTGATTAATACATAAAGAATGTAGTGCATCTGAACAGTGGAATATTATTGAACAATAACAGAAATGGGATATTGTCAAATATAACAATCTGAGCAGACCCCAACTGGTGTCCTGAGTGGCAAAGCCTGACTCAAAGATCCAGGTCCCTGGTGAAATTTCACTTACAATGTATGGAATAGGAATGCACACCAAGACTGAACACTACACAAGGTTTAAATGCAGGGGAAGATAATTACCTATTGTTCTTCATAAGATTTCATTTTCCTGCCCTTTTCAGCAAGACCAGGAAAATGGACCGAGGCTGTCATGGTGTCAGTTTGTGAATATTACAGTAGGTTTTGTTTTCATATGTTACAAATTTCTTTCTGTAACTTTGTATCCAAATGGAAAATATTTTGGTATTTACATCTTCAAAAATTGTAAGAGATATTCCAATAAAAATTACATTTGAGGGACTGGAGAGATGGCTCAGTGGTTAAGAACACTGGTTATTCTTGCAGAAGACCGGGGTTTGAATCCCAGCACCCACATGGCAGATAACAACTGTCCTAACTCCAGTTCCAGGGAATCCAACAGCGGCTTTTGTCCACTGCAGGCAGTGCACAACACTACACTAACACTAGGTTAGGGTGCAGTAACCTACATGCAGGCAATACATGCATACACATAAAATAAAAAGAATAAATAAAATATTTTTTGGTAAAAAAAAATTATATTTGAATACAAATGCCAGACCAGAAAGGACTTAACTTGTATGATAAAATATCTGAAATCACGTCAGGTGTGTGTAGGCAGTGTGGAAGGGGAAGAGGATAAGTTTAGGGTTAATGGAAATTAGGATAATTGGGATGATGTGAAGTGATATAATAGTTGATTCACGGGTCTTAGGAATCAAAAAA
>NW_008335687.1:95039-99744 GCF_000622305.1 Nannospalax galili | reverse complement strand
ATTTTTAAAAATATTTTATTATTTTATTTTATGTGTATGAGTGTATTGCCTACATGTATAGGAGTGCACCCGTGTGGTGCAATGCTGGGGAAATCAGAAGAGGGCCTCGGATTCCACTGGAACTTGAGTTAAGCACGATTTGTAGCTACCATGTGGGTGCTGAGAATAGAACCCGGGTCCTCTGCAAGAGTAGTCAGTACTCTTAAGAGCTGAGCCATCTCTCCAGCCCCTAAACTCTCATTTTAAAGTGGTGAATTTTTCAACTTTATGAACAATCCATGTATTAGGAAAAAAGATTGTAATTCAAAGTTGTTATAATAGTCTAAAAGTTTTAATTTGTAAACTATAATAATCTGTCAAGATGGAAAGAAAAATTGCATTGATGATTTCTTTGAAAATTAACATGGAGTGATATATATAGTCTTCTTTGCCTCATTTAATCAAATGAACCTCTAAATAAGCTGAATATTGCATTCTATTTCCATTTTCTTTCTTTGGCTTAACCAGAACTATTTCAAATAAATGATAATTTTTCCCTTGTTAGGTATTGTCATCTTTCTATCATTATTTTTATACAAACTTAAGATCATTTATTTTTCTATTGGACTCCTTTATTCTGGGAATAATTTTACACTTAATGCATAATAGAATAAGTCATGTTTCCAGCTAATTAGTTAGATAATAATTACATGAATTTGAATAACTTAGTAAGAACATAATACTCTATTAAATTGAACTCTTTTGCCTAACCAATCTCAACACTCAGCAATGAAGCATTATTTGCATTTGAACTCTCTGGATAAAGGATTGCTACATAATTATATTCTAATATATTCTGATTAATTTTGAGATGCTTCATATCGAAACCCAAGTAGAAGATTTGAAAGTTCTCAAAGGTGTGGGATTTCATTTTGATCCTAGTTTTCTCTGTGATTGCAGATAACACTCTCCACATCCCATAATGGGACAGAATATTTTTAAAACCTAAAATAATACCAGTATTTGTTCCCTTAGTTCAACTAGTAAGTTATTTTAATATGGGAACTGAACCATCTTGATTTCTAGAGATGAAGTAACTTATTCAAGTTAACATGAAAGATTTAGATAAATATCTTATATCTTCCAAGAATTTTAGTTCATCTTTTCCACACATTAGCAGAGATAGCATTCATCAATGGAACCTAAAGACATAATGCAAACAAGTTATTGATATGTAATTATATATAAAATAAGAGTTAGGTGTATGAGACAATGGCAACAGTCATGCTAGAATGAGTTAATTTAATTGAGAAAGTTCTTGCCGATGTACATTAGATTATGTGCCCCAGTGCAGTCATCTAGATCTCTCATTAAAAAGACCATTAGCTGACTGGACTAATTGGTTTAATTATATCTTTACTCTTTGCTTGGCTACATATAAATGCTTGATTTCCTCTCATGATGAGTCCTTTTCATTTTATTTTCCAATCTAACTCTCAAACTGTTGGGAGTGAATATCATGGAATTGCTTTTATCAGCCAAAAAAAAAAAAAAAAAAAAAAAAAAAACTCTCAAAATTTATAAACATTTTAAAGAATTTATAAATCGAGAATATTGTTAGAAAATGGTGCTCCTTCTGTCTTCCATCAAAAGTTTCATATTATTACCTCATGGCTGTTGCTCAATTTATAAGGTGCTTCCGTAAACAAAATAAGACCCGGCCTGATAATAAAACTAATGCATCATACGAATATGCTTCATTTAAAAACTACAGATGAGACAATGAATAGATGATCCACAAAGCCAGAAAATACTAGTGTATTTAACCTAGCAATGTGTTCTTCTCATATTTTTTAGATTTGCTGAGAAAGTACTGCTTTTCTGAATGAGTAAGTAACTTCAGAACACATCTCAAGTTATGGACTGCCAAAAATACTATATCAGTCATAAATATGCACTAAAGGAAGTGTTGTATCCTAAGAAAAGGGCTCTGTCTACTAGCATTTAGAGCCTCTGTGAACAATGAATATTTTTATGAATGGTCTTTGCCTATGTTCTTTTTTCTTTTATTGTTCAAGAATTTCATATATGCATATAATAGGCATTAGTTAAATCCAACCCCTATTTCTTCCCCTCTAAATCTTGTCCTACCCTTCACCACATCTTCCTTTAAACCCATGTGTTCCCTTTTTAAACCTACTGAGTCTACCTAGTGCTGCTACTTTTTCATGAGTATAGGGCATCTACTTAAGTATGGGTAGCCTCTCAGTGCCACCATTCCTTGAGTAAAGCTGACTTTCCCTCTCCAAGAAGCCATCCACTATCAAAAGATTCTCTATGCACCTAGTGGTGAACTTCATGAACCCCTTCGGCATCCATGCTGTGACTTTCGCTGGTGTGTTCTTGTGCTGGTCTTGTTCATGAAGTCATCACTGCTCTGAGTTCACTTGTGCAAAAGCTTTGTCATGCAAAGAAAATGGTGTTTCACTGAAGTCATTCATTGTTCTGGATCTCACAATCTTTCTTTCCCCTGGTTAATGATCTCCAGTCCCAGGAGGAAACAGATATGTGTGGATGTCCCACTGCTGAGAATTCCATCACCTCTTATGTGAATGTTTACAAGTTGGAGGTCTCGGTAAATATCCAATTTGTTGCAAAATCAAGCCTTTTGATGAGGGTTGAGATGTGCATTAGTCTCTGGTTATAAAGGTAGGTCCTTAGTGAGAAGTTTAAAACTATGTTCATTTAGAAGTTTATTATTCCTAAGTTCTTTCTTAGGGTCTATGACCTCTCCAATGATTTGTTGGTGGTGCAGTTAATTGTAAAATGTGTAAGTTCCAACTTGTGGAACAGACATTAAATCCACTCAGAAAATGGCTGGCTACTCCCATAATAATAAGTATTAAGTTATTCCCATACCCTAAGTATCTAAGGTATTCTTGTGATGCTCTTGTGTCATATTCATTTTATGAGTTGTTTTCCTTCAGAGAACCTTGATGAATTCCATAAGCCCTAACAGTAAAGGTAGGAGAACAGTTCCAAGATTTACTTTGATAAATTGCTATTAACAGTTGTAGAGGTAGTTTCTGCTGAGTTACAGAACTCTCTTGGGGTCTGAGGTTCTGTCAGTGTCTTTATAAAAAGCTGGCTGGAGAAGAGCATCATAATTTCGGTCCACAAATTTATCTATGCCCTGAAATACTACATCCGTGGTGCAAAGGACATTATAATTAGGTTGGCTGGTACTCAAAGTGAAAGGCTCTATTCTGTTATTTCAGTTTTTATTGAAACTCAGTTTTACACTGTAAGAACTAATACATTGAAAAAAAAAACCATGTAGGCTTACTGTTTGTTTTTTTTTTAAATCCATAAAGAAACAAAAGCACAAATTTAAAAAATACATAATGGTATCCAGTTTGTTGAATGATAAAATAAAATGTGAAAGTCAGGCATGGTGGCTTCTGTTTCTGAGCACTCAGAATGCTGTGTCAGGAAGATTGCTGTGGGTTGGATGCTAGCCAGGGTTACACACTGAGTTTTAGGCAAGGCTGGACCACAGAGTGAGACTGTTTTAAAAGAAGAAACAGAAAAAGATTTCAATGCATCTGTGGGCGGTTGAGTGTATATTTGCCTCATGCCTTAGTTCCAGCAAAGGATTTAAACACTAAAATTAGATTCATGTTTTAAAACCATTGCCATGTCAGTCACATTCATTAATGTCTGTGAGGCAAGGTTTTATTTGAATAGTGCTTCATCATCTTCACATGCGAGCAGCACTGCTACTTTAAAGTATTTCCAGGGCAATAAGTCATGCATTTATATATTATTTTCTACAGACATAAACAGCTTATGTTTACAGTAATCTCCCCTTATAGCATTAAGTGAAGAGAAGTAATATTCATTAAAACAGTAGGGGTTAGGATTTTTATTAAAACAGTGCTTTCTTCTGAAAGATCTTTCTGAATAATTGGCAACAGCGTCATTTTAGCATTGTGGGCAAAGGAGGTAGCTTCCAGAATGGTTTGAAGAGAAGCTCAGCTCAAGGTGCAGAGTTCACAGCTGGAGCAATTCCAACAGTGAATGATAAATTTGCTTGATAGGACACAGCAAGTTGCTGGTAGAAAAAGTGATATTGACTTGAAGTATCACAGTAACTTCTTATTTAAGGATTTTAATAATAATAATGCTTGGAATAAAGATCTTTTTTTTTCAAGATATTCAAATATTTATTTTTGTCTCTCCACATGAATTTTTGAATAAAATAACGACAAGGCAAACCACTAAAATGGTGGGTTCTTTCCCCCTTAATTTTACCTTTCCCTTTAAAAATGTGATGCCTTCCAGAGATTACATGACTTCAAGTCAATACCAGACAATAAATAGAAAAGAAAACAATATTTTCAAAGGAAGGAAGGGAGGAAGGAAGGGAGGGAAGGTGAGATCAAATACATTCACACTCGTATCAAGGCAAAAATCAAACCCATTTAAAAATAATTTTAGGCATGTATACTTTCCTGAAATTATATTCAGTGGCATGTTGTAAAATCAGTTAAATAATATTTATTTTTGAAAAATTATTAATCCCTGAAATTGTATTCAGTGTAGTTCTCAAAATTTTCATAAAATTGCACCTTTAAAACACAACTGATAACATCACAAGAATTCTGTAGATAATTAATTTTTGAATAACTTATCCATGTGTTCATGTATAAAATGGGTATGATTT
>NW_008335687.1:87435-94871 GCF_000622305.1 Nannospalax galili | reverse complement strand
TATATATATATACATATATATGCTAACCTAGTGGGTATATTATCCATGAAAAAAAGGCAGAGACTAAATATCTCTAATCTAATCTTTATATGCTGAAAACAATTTTCATTTACAATTTAAACACTGGCCTGCCAAAGGGTTACAGTTGATGGCTATGATAGTAACCAAGGTAGGAACACAATATAATTGTCTTGCTCCTAATAGCCTTTGAACAGGGGCTTTGTTTTGGGTTTGTAATTCATGTGATTCTAATGTAGTTTTAAGGCAGCATTTAAGTCAGCATTCATGAATCTCAGCTTCCCGTGTCCCAAACTGTAATGATTTTGAGAATATTTCCTGTTCTATAGTTCTTACCCAAAGATTATGGCCATGTCCTCATGGCTTTCTTTATTCAGTAGCATTGAGATTTCTGTTCACTCTATTATATATGAGATAACATACATACTTATTGCTGCTAGTCAAAGAACAAAAATGTTAAATACTGACCCATTTTTTTTCCTTGAAAGGCAAATTAAAGTAATACCACAGAGAAACAGAGATACGTTCAGTTAACATCACTAGTAACATTTGTCTCAGGCTTTAACTTATATGGTCTGTGAGACAAAATAACACATGAAAGGAAAGAACAAACCAGCCTCAAACCGAAAAGATGAGAAGAAAGCCCAAAAATCATTCCAGAAATTAATGAAAAGAAAAGAAAAAAAAATAATACAATCAATAAATCTAAGAGTTGTTTCTTTGAAAAGATAAACAAGTTAGGGAGATCCTTAGACCATCTCACCAAAAGAAAGAAAGAGCAAATATAAATCAGCAAAACCACAGTCAAAAATGGAAAACATCCAAACTGATGCCCCAAAGATCCAGAATATTATGTTAATACTTTAAAAACCTATACTCTAGGTTTCATACTGAGGTTTTTTGATCCATTTGAGTTGACTTTTCTGTAGGGTGATAGCTAAGGGTCTAATTTAATTCTTCTACAGGAGGAGATCCAGTTTTGCCAGCACAATTTATTGAAGATGCTGTCTTTTATCAAATGTGTGTTCTTGGCACCTTTGTCAAATACCAGGTAGCCGAAATTGCATGCACTCATATTTGGGTCTTCTTTATTATCCATTGGTCTACATGTCTGTATTTTGCCAGTACCATGTTATTTTTATTGCTATAGCACTCTAAGATAGTTTGAAATCTGGTATAGTAATCTCCCAGAACTGTTCCTTGTGATCAGTATTTCTTTGGATATCTGTGCAATGGATATCAACATTGAACTCTCAAAAGAAGAAATAACAATGGTTAAGAAACATCTTAAAAGGTGTTTAACATCCTTTTATTTGGGGAAATGCAAAACAAAACCACCTTAAGTTTTCATCAAACGCCAGTCAGAGTGACTAAGACTAAGAGAACAAAAGACACCAAATCCTGGCATGGATTTACAACTAGGAACCTTCATTTACTGTTGGTGGCATTTCAATCTTTTCAAACTAGGGCAACCATTATGGAAATAAGTCTGTAGAACTATTAAAAAACTGCAAATAAATCTACCATATAGTATGGTCATACCACTCCTTGGCTATACCCACAGGACTCATCCTACTGCAGAGATACTGACATAGCCATGTTTGGGGCTGCTCTTTTCACAATAACTAAGTTACAAAACAACCTATATGTACTTCAACTGATGGATGAATAATGAAAATGTAGTACATTTACACAGTGGAGCTCTACACAGTGGTGAAGAAAGATGAACTCATGATATTTTCAGTTAAATGGATGGAACTAGAAACTGTTGTTCTAAGTGAAGAAACAGACCGGGGGTAGGGGGTGACATATGTTCTCTTTCATTTGTGGAATTAGTTCCAAATCCCTAAATGTCAATATACAACCTGATGTAATTTCAGGAACCAAGATATTGAAATGAAACATAGGGAAGCAGGGGAAGAAGGAACTTGGGAAGTGTGATAGTAGAAGATTCTTGATATTAAGGGGGGGAATGAGGGAAAGGGGACTTTAACTGTGGGAGGGAGCAGGGAGGGTCATACAGGGGAATGAGAGGAGAAATAAATAACACTTAGATGGTATTAAAATCGATGATAAATGTATTAAAGTCCTACCAAAAAAACACACATACAATACATATATGAGAAACACTTTGTTTTTGAGTTCTTGGTCAGGGTAATCAAAGAGACTCCCCAAATAACAAAGGTTATTATCTAAGCTCCTGTATGGCACCTAGAACTTGAAGATAAGACTATATTGCTGATGACAAGACACGTCTGGGCACAGGACATGGTGCAATCAAGCTGGAACTCATCTGGAAGTCTTCTCTCTGAAGACTAGCTCTCATGTTATTGGTAGCTACTGTACAAGGTGCCACTGGAGAAAACAGTGGCCCTACCCAGCTGTGAAACCTAATGCATGACAGTGCCTAACCCAGGAAGGCATTGTCATTGATGCAGTAGCGACATCCTAATCTTGGGGGCAATCAAGAGCTGTCTAATTGGAATTAAGACCTGCTCAATGGGAGGGAACTCGTGAGTGGTAATGTAAATATAGGCAAACACTCATGGCTAGAGTGATCATAGATCCTAGAGAAAATCTTTTGTCACATCCCTAGACCAGCATAATTTCCTACTATATTCTAAGTCTGCATCATTATATTTTCAGCCAAATGTACCTTTCACCCATCATCGAAGAAGTTTCTTTTTGTAACAGATGGATACTATCACAGAATCCCAGTGTTGGTCAAATGTGGAGAATACGTGTCTACATCTGTGAAATGCTTAACTGTAAATGACACATCGTCAATGCAACCTCAGCACTTAGAATAAAAGCATCACTTAACTCTCATCAAAGGTTTCGTTTTCCAGTAGATGATGATTAATAATGAAACCCACAACTGGGCAGTATGCAGAGAACAAGAGGCTGCAGACTACTTATCTCTTATTAGGACAGCCATTTAAAACTTCTCCCTCAAAAAGTTCCGTGATCATTGCGGAAGTAGAGGCAGAAAGATTGTAAGAGCCAGAGGGGGTAAATGGCAAGAAAATCAAGTCTTCCAGACAGCTGGTCATTTATTCACATGCACTTATAGCAATGATAACAGCATGCCCAAGTCCTCTGCAAGCTCCAATCAGACAAAATCCTTACATAGACATGGGGAAATGTGCAAAAAATTCCCAATCCAACCTAAGGAACTTTAGAAGTTGATGGCTGCTAGGAAATAGAAAGACAATGTCTTACAGGGTTGGGCCCAGTAGATGGATCCACATGAAGAACATTGGAGGACACAAATCATATTCTAATGGCCATGAGTATGTAAAGGAGTTCATTAAATCAGGCAGGGGGCAGTGGCAGGAGATATGGAGAGGGGAGCGGATCTAAGTGCAGTTAAACTATATTGTGTGAAAAATTGCAAATTTCAATCTAAAATAAGAAAAGAAACATAAAAATTATATTGTTCCAACTGACATTAAAGACCCTATTCTGTTCTGAATAATTAAAAGATTGTGACCTCTTCTGTAAGTTGAATGAGTGATTGAAAAATTATCAATGAATTCTGGTTGCTCCAATGCTTCCTTGGAAACTTTTATGGCACAAGGTTTTGAAAACCAGATTAAGGGAGTGAAGAGGCTGCATCTTTGAGATTGAACTACTAGAACAATTATTTCAATAAAAAGAAATTTCTAACTTTATGGAAATTTCTAAATTTATTGAGTGTTGTGTGTGATTAATGTTAAGTTTGGGTAGAAGGTGGTATTTCAATAACTTTGAAACAAGAAATACTCAGAGAACAGTACAGTGTATATTGATATGATTTAGTTTCCGGAAACGAGTCAATGGATGTTAAGATATTCTGTCTCTTATTGACAGTGACATCACACATATGCTGCCTGGCACTCAGCCTCTGGAATAGCATCATGATAAACCATGTGGGAATGGTCCCAGTGCCAATGAAGCATTTATTTTACTATCATAAGAAATAGGTCATGTGACTTGTTTTCACCTTAATGATGATGGCATTTGCAATGCAGAGTGTTATGAAGACATTTGTGCATTCCTGCTCACTCATTCTTTCTGCCATCACCATAGGCAGTATCCAGACTGACTTTCTGAATGACAAGGAACATTTGTCAAAAACTAAGATATTTCACTCATCCCAGCTGAAACCCTACTATGTCAGCTGATGTTAGAGAAGTAGCCCAGATGATATCACAAGTGAAAGGTTGGATTACACACTCAAAACCAAATAAAATATTTTAAGTCATGCAATTTTGAGATTGTTATGTAGCAATTGTTGACAAAAAAATGAATAACCATTGAGTAGGAGAGAGATAACATAATCAATAAACTAAGATAAAGATCTTCAAGACTTTGAAATTTATTTTTAATCAGGAAAGTTCTCATGCTCAGAAATCCATTAAAATAAAGATCTTATACTGAAAATGCATCATTAAGGCATTTGTACTAACAACCATGTTTTCTACAGAACACACAAACAAGAAGTAAATATCAATTTATTTTATTTTATAATATTTTTATTGAGCTTTTGTACATTTCATTCAACACTTTTTCATCAAATTAAAATCCCTTCCCAATTCATGCCACTACTCCCCCCACCGCTGGACGTCATGCATCCCGCCATACATGTTAAGTTCTATCCAGTCAAGCATTCGTACCCAGATGTCCTTTGGTGCAGGTTCATCCACTGAAGTCTAGTCAGTCTATCTAGAGATCTTAAAGAAGATCTATTCGCCTTTATCCAGTAGTAGTTAGTCTCCAATAGTCCCCAGACTAGGGATGACCTGCCACCCATTTCTCTAGCTCCACTCTGGGTCCTTATCTGACTGAATTGACATGAGTCTTGTTCTCATGGCAACGACAGCCTCAAGTTCACATGAGCAAGATTCCTGTAACCTGAGAACCTCTGTTTCCCTATGTTCATGGACCAATCCTGGCATTTGTAATGTTTTACCCCTCTTCCACAATAGTCAGTGAGTTGTGGGTGGGTGAGTTTTAATATAAAAGTCCTATGCAGGGACACATACTCTGTAGTATCTTATTCTCTAAAACTTACAAGTTGTGGAATTCAGTGTGCATTGCACTCTGTTTATAATGAGGCTTCACTGCTGAGAGTTGAGGGAAATAGCAGCAGTCTCACCACCTCCTCTTCTACTATGGTCCATGAGCCTTAGTTGTAATGGTTCATCTGTAGATATTTCACCTAGAGCTGGGCATCTCTCAGATGTATATTCTCTGTGTGTGACCAGTTGTGGAACTCTGCAGTAGCCTCCATCTGTTGCAAGAAGAAACTTCTTTGATGAGTGTACAGTATATTTGCTTATAAATATGAGGATTCATATTTAGCATATGGTAAGAAATTTCATTTGCATATATATGTCAGAAATATGGCTTTCTCTAGGATCCATAATCTCTCCAATCATGTATATGTGGCTATAATTACAGTGCCACCCATTAGTTCCTTCCCATCTTTCATTGAGAGAGGTTTACATCTAATTATATAGCTGTTGTTTAACCGCCAGATACCAGTGCCACTAGAAATAGTGTACTGTGTTAGTCATTTTGGTTATTGTGCTTATGGGTTGGGTTGGACCATTGATTGTTTGATTCCCTTAGTAACTTGCATAGTATCCTCTAGAATTATGAGAGCTAATCTTCATTTAGAAGGCTTCCAGGTCAGGTCCTGCTCCATTGCTCCAAGTCCTGTGCCCAAAGTATGATCTGTCTTTAGCAGTAGGATTTTACCTTCCAGTATCAGGAGATAACAAGGGCTCTGGCAATAACTTATATTATTTTTGGAGTCTTTTGGAGTGTTCTGACCAACCACTAGAAGGGAGTTCTCTTTTGTCTGGCACTGTGTCCTTTGCCATAAAGCGTCCTGGATATATATCCATCCATCTCTATTATGTCTCACCTGATGCAATCTCCCTCCTCCCTCTCCAGTCTAAACACCCTATTATTCCCACTGTCCCCCAGATAGCACCTGCCTCCCACCATTCCCCCTTTCCTGATTTCAGTTTTAAAAATGAAAAGAGTCTGGACCAAGAAAAATACCCCCATTCTTTCTATGTTCCTTATTAGTGAATGTAGGACATCTTGCATGCATTGTAACAAATATGGAAGTCTCTGTATGTTAACCTACGGAAGCTGAAAATGTGCCTTTATTGGGAAAAATTCCCTTGGCAGATATAGGTAAATTAAGAATTTCTGGACAAAATCACCCTGAATTGGCAGGCCCTAAGTCAAACAATCAACATCATTAAAGGAGAGATAAATAGAAGACCCTATGAAAATTGAACAGAATTATGCACGTCAAGGAACAACATAAGAAAGTGGAAGCTGAAAGAGGTGATAAAAATCATCGCTATTAGACTTGAAAGAAGCATGGAGCTATCTATATATCTATACTTCGATGCACATTTAAAGTCTAAAATCCCGAGAGAATAAAGTTTTGTTGTTTCAAGCCACCTAGTTCATGGAATGTTTTATGCCATCTTTAAGAACCCACATGAGAAGAAATAGATAAATAAAGAAAGAAGAGAGTAAGGGAGAGAGGAAGGAAGGAAGGAAGGAAGGAAGGAAGGAAGGAAGGAAGGAAGGAAGGAAGGAAGGAAGGGAGAAAGGTTAACCTTAAATGATTCTCAGGGTTGTAGATCCAAGATATATGGACAGGCTGTTACAAACCTCCATCAGAACTGAAAACACAATAAGCAAAACGCAGAGGTATAAGAAAATGAGAAAAAATGTAGCAAAATTCTCTTTTCCCTAGCCAAAAAGATCTAGGGAAGAGCAGCCTAAAAGCATAGAAACTGTCATTGATCATACATGTGCAGTTTAATTATACTTTGATAGAAAACTGTCTAATGATGCCATATGGAAAACTCACCTACCCATCTCCTGGTGGAAAAGCCTAATAATTTCAAACATCACTACCATGTTAGTAGTGGTAGACCCATGTGGAAAATTGTTTTTAACTGTTGAATAAACAGGCAGCAATATTTCCATGGGTGGTATTACTGGGCATCATCAGGATTTAGAGAATTTATTGCCACCCAGTAGAATGAAGAGCAAGGTGCATGGAATAAGATGGGTTTAGTCAATGATTAATTCTTTCTTCTAGTACAATGCATAGCAACTTCTAGCAGTATGAAAGCTACCAAGTAGAGATGATGCTTTGAAGTCAGTACTGGCTTGAATTCTCCTTATGTATTCTATGGCTCATGTATATAGTGTCTTCAGCAGTAGGGTTTTACCATCAAGTTTTGTTGAGTTACTAAGAGCAGGGGCAATGATCAGTATATTTTAAGAGTTTATGGACCCTCTGGTCAACAATTTCAAAAAAAGAACTTGATCCCTGACAGTAAGATTTTACTTTTCTATCCTATGATTTCTAGTAGATGCAATGTCCCCCGTGTTAT
>NW_008335687.1:48541-87423 GCF_000622305.1 Nannospalax galili | reverse complement strand
ATATATATTGCTTTAAGAAACTTCCATAGTGGTAGGTATCCATTTGGCTTTTTACTAAGGCCTTTAGTGTTAGGGTTAGAGTTAGGAAGATACTGTGCATGCATTAGAAGAAAAAAAAATTGTTAATTTACCTAGATGTGAATACTTTGTGCTTCAACAACTGCCTGGAAAGATATGACCTCTGGTGCAATAATGGCTCAGATATTATGGGAGTAACAAACTACTTTAAAATTGAAATTAAGGTTCACTTCATAAGACAGAGATCATACCTGACATTGATTTTAGGCCTAGGAATAGGTACTAGATAGGTTACAGGCTTCAGGGGAAAACCTGCTGCTATTGTTTCACTAAATGGATATAGTATTAAAGTGACTCCTAATGATTTATAGTTATACCCATAATACATTTCTCATCTCACCAGAGTTTCTTTATGCAGTACCTTCTGATTATCACAAAGAACCACAGCTGGCCAGCATGCAAAGTAAGAGCCTTCAGATTTCTAATCACTGAATAAGATATTTATATCAAAATTCTACTCTTCCAAGTCTCGGGAATTATTGTGGAAGAATGGATCAAAAGATGTCAAGAATCGGAATTGGTGGATGACTACAAGCAAGCAGAGCTTTCCAGACAGCTGGGAAGTTGCTCATATAACTCAGCAATAATGGAAGTATGCATAAGTACCACATAAGCTCAAGCCAGAAAAAATTCAAGCATAGATGTAGGGAATGGGTAAGAAGCCCAGCCTTACACCAGGAAGTACTGGCAAATTATGGCTTCTGGGAAGGTTATAGTCAGTCTCTTAGGGTATAATTCTTGGTAAGGTAACCAGGCTCCTGTAGATGAATCAACAATGAAGGACATTGGATATGCAAATTTGACTATATAGGCTTTGATATACATACATTATATATTATACATTTATACATATATAATATACACAATAGACTACATGTTATTGGACTGGGGTAGTAAGGGGGCAGATAGAGGAGGGCATAGATACAATAAAATGTTGTATGGAATTCACAAAAATTCAATAAAAAGGAGAGGGACTGGATCTAGACCACACTGTGCTACATGAAATCCTTCCTCAGTGTCATCATAGTCTGATAAGGAGTGGACCCCATCCCACCTGAAATCTCTCTCTCCCTCTCTCTCCATCTCCCACTCTCTCTCTCCCTCTCTCTCACACACACACACATACTAATCCATACACGCACATGCACACACACACACACACACACACACACACACACACACAAGCACAAGGTAATGCCACCATCTGGAAAACTTACATTTAATGTAAGTTAAATGTAGATGACACTGATGACAGTGATAGATGACATAGATGACAGTGATAAGATGGAATGAGGTGTTTGAAGTGAGCCTGGAAACTTTTTATCTCTTCTAAACCAATGTGAGGAAGGTGCAGCAAGTAACTGTGTTTCTACCTCCCACAACGTATCAACAAAATGAAGTGAAATTGTATGGGTTAAGCACTGAATTCATTCCCTTACTATCTTTACTGCTAAAATCTATGTTTACACTCCCAATGAGGCAAGTAGGATGTCAAGTTGGTGTGTTGTTTTTATTGGAAAGATGTCTGTAGAGCACGGAGAAGAACTACACTTTAACTGTAATCATCCAATTAAATACTTGTATCAGAGGGGCTCCAATGTGACCTATCAGAGAGATTAATATCTGCCTCTGGTTGAAGCTAATCTAATACCTAAACATTGTAACAAGTGCCAAAAAATAAATGGAGGGTACAAAGTATCATAATGTAATTCTCAAAATAACCACTGTGTAACTGGTAGTCACTCATTACGCTGAGCGTCTTTGTAACCAGAACTTGAAATTGTTAACAGGTGTCAAGCAAAAGATAGCATAGATGAATAATCTGATGAGAAAATGCATGCAATCATCATAAAATGTTTTATCATGTGGTTATCAAATACTTTGAAATAAAATTAATAGACATCTCAAGGAAACAACACGTATAAAAATTGTCAAATAAAATTTAGAGAGCTGTAAAATGACAAATATAAACCAAAATAATCACTTAATAGATTCAATAGTTTGGATAAAAGAGTGGTAAAATACTGTGAATTCAAAGAGAAATCATATGCAAAGAAGCATTAAAAGCAGTACAATTTAGAATAGCTGCACAAGGAAGATAAAAAAAATACTAGCTAAAAACCTGACTAATTATTCCTATATGAAATTAGTGTGATAAAAGTTACTACACATTAATAGAAGAAATCAAAGTACTTAATAGATGTGAATCTTCCATTTTTATGGATTTAAAGATGATATAATAACAATATCACTTTTCTCCAAATGAATATGTAGGCTAATATAGTTTCTACAAATTCTTAGCAGGATATTTTCCACACATACACAAAATAATTTTATTTGTGTGGAAAGGGAACTAAAATACTAACATAAATGCTGAATTGAATTAAGAACAAATGTTAAACCAATGTGAATGCTTATGCATATCTAAAGAAATAGAGTGATAGTGATTCACTGAAGGAATACACACAGAGATCCAAAGAATGAGAACATTGAAACAACTTACATGACTATGGAACCTCTCCGTGTTTGACAGGAAAGCACAGCCTTTAACCAAAAAGATCCTGCAAAGTTAGTATCAGTTAATGAATAAATGAGCAGGAAAAAAGAATTTCAATTAAAACATAATATAAACAAACCAAATTAAAAATTAATGATGGAGTTCAATCTGAGAAACACAAGGAATCTTATAAAGGTAAAGAAGGAAACGATTCTATAACCTGGAATAATATGTGTTCTTAGACATAGTTTTGAAAATATAACACAGAAAGCAGTGATACATGGCTTTGCATTGTTTATTTATTTTTATTGTATGTGTATGAATGTTTGCCCAATATGTATTCCAGTGCACCATGTTCATACAATGCCCACAGCAGCCAGAAGAGGGGGTGTATCCCCTTGATCTCTAGTTACAGGCTGGTTAGCAACCATATCGGACAAAGTTTAGTGTCTGTAATATATAAATTAGTTATAACCCTCAACAGCAACAAGAAATGATGTAATTGTACTCATACATAAGCCCAGACATCATTATGGAATCTTCACTTTATTAAGTGGTACATGAATATCTGCAGTTGGATAAAATTGCAAAGTGCTGCACACACACACAAACACACAGACATGGGTGTTTGATAATCATGTACTAATATCAGTGCTCTAAAACTGAAATCATATTCCAGCAATATAAATTTCATAATTGCGCTAATTTAGATGAGAAATAGATGGAACTATACACTATTTTTCTTATATTTACTTTATTTTGTTTTTAAGTAATTTATTGAGAATTTCATACAGGCATATAAGCATATAAGGTGTTTTGATGAAATCCATGCCCCCCCGCCAACTCCTGCCATATCTCCCCATCACTTTTTTCTGAGAACTTCATGTACTCTTTCTTCTTTTTTTTAGTGGGGCTTTTTGCTACTCTAACATCGAAGAGGTAACCCTGTTAAGGATTAAGGATTAGATATAAGCTCCCAAATACTTTTGACATTTTTGGCCTTTGGAACAGAGTATGTTGCTAAGACTCCCAAGGACATTTTGATTTTTAGCCAAGAAAACTGGCTACTTTTCTTTTTTTACACTAACTGCCTAGCCAATTCTTACCTCCTATTCTTATCATACCATTCTCTGAAGAGGTTACCCAGTTTGCAGATAGGGAATCATGACACAGGCCACTCTGGCTTCTTCAATGCTGAACAGGGACACAGGATGAGGAAATTGGGGTACCCCTTCAGTGAGTCTATCTAAAAGACTCCCAAATTGCATAACTCTTATCTCTAAGGGGAAAAGAAAGTCCTTAAATTGTGAACAGGAGATGTGAAGAAGTAAATGCAAGAGTAATTAGCATTACAAGTTCTAGTCAGAGAACTAGAAAAAGGTCAGCACAGGGCAATTTTCAAATGTTCAAACAAATCCATTGGAATTTCTTGAATCGGGCTTCCAAAACATCCCTCTATTGGGTTCCTCCTTATTTTTCTTTTGTCTTCCAAGGCTGGACTCTAAAGTGATGGATTCAGAATTTGCTTTCAGGTATTTTGATAGCTGTTGGAGTGGTTAGAATCACTGTGAATTCCCTCTCAATGCTTCTAGATAGGGGGAGAAAACAAATTTATCCATCATTTTAGAACAATAGCGGGTTGTCTCCCTTAGCTACAGGTGGGCACTACAGTATTGCAGACTAAGATCTGAAGTCTTACATCTGAGCAGCACTTTCTGATTAGTAACAAATTCATCAATGAGAAATTAATGTTTGAATAACCTATCATATGGACTTAAGTCTAAAATCTGAGAAGTGTAATCCCTTGAACTCTTAAAGAAATATGCTAATCACTTTTCTCTTTGATTATATTTTCCTTTTGGGTGTTTAAGACCATACAGTTGGCCCAAATAAATCAATTGATATTTACACTTGAGATTGCTTGAGGATCTGTTCCTCAGGACTCGTATGGTCATGGGAGGAGCCTCTGGCTCCTTTCTTTTACCAGGTCCACCTATGTGAAGCCAAAGGTCCTGCTTAAGATTTATTTTTCAAAAGAGTTAAAAAGAAAAGAAAAAAAAACCTTCAAAAATTCCTTTGAGGTGGAGAGTATACTTTGTATACTGAATTGTGTACAATTAAAAATGCAGCATTGAATTTGTGCTGTACCTAAGGTGTATTCTTTTCACACTTGCTCAAATGAAAAGAATGATGAACTTTATGTTCGTAAAGGATATTGTTAAAATTTCAAAAACTGCACTGTTTTGAAACAGTAGGTTCACAGTAGAGACTAAATAATTGAATGAGTTTGCCTTATGGAGATAATTATATCGTATTTTAACTAAGCAAGGTGATTAAAGGATCATTTAGTATAAAGCATTCTTAGCAAACCACAAAAATTTTATTTCCAGTTTTTATCACCCACTCAGCAGCATGGTGACATGGATGTGCATTTAATCAAAAATACTCGGATGCTTGGCAACATAATCCTGATTAACAGGTACCTTTAAATTTTTTTCTAGAGGGGAAATTTAAATAAACAATGAAGAATTAATTTTTCAAAAGATAGTGTACCTTCACAAGACATGGATAGACAACACATGGAAAGAACACACATGTCTACTTGCCAACATGGATAGGGGGAAATTTCACAAGATGCCACCCTTGGATGAAGAACTAAAGGTAATAGATAGCTGCTGAGCAGTGGAGAACCAGATTTCTTCGGGGAAAAGTTCCCCGTCATAACTGGTTAGCCCAAACTCATGTACATATGGACAACACCAACTGCATGCAGTAGGTTATTTATAAATGCATAGTAATCATAATTATAGATGAAGAGTTCATGAATCTCATAGAGGGTGAGGGGAAATGAAAAGAGTTGAAGGGAGAAAGGGAGGGGTTCAATAATGCTGATACAATGTAATGAAATTCTCAAATTGAAAAGATAATATGATAAGGATAAAAAGTATAAGGAATAAATTATAACAGTTTTGATATTTGATACAAGATGGATACCAGAGATGTTTTAAGCTATTGCTAAATCACATTTTCAGAGTGTCATTAGGCTTAATACGGATTTCTGGTATACTCGGCATCTCAATTGCTCCTCAATTCTTTCAGATTTACTTAGTATTCAATATCATTGCTGCCATTCTTATATAAACTAAAATTAGTGTTCTCCAGAATTACTGCCTTCACAGTGGTTTCCATATTTTGATTCCTATTTGTAAGAAATAAAGAACCACAGAGTATCTCAAAAAATGGGTCACCTATACCCTAAATCCTTGCATAAACAAGAACTACATAAACTGAAAAATGAGAAGAAAGGGTATAATTAGTAACAGCAAAATTTAAGGAAATGGAAATGGAAAACATTACAGAGAATCAACAAAAGATCCGCAACCCTTAGCAGCACTCATCGAAGGCTAGGAGAGACACAAACTACTAAAGCTGGGGATGAAAACTGAGGCATTACAATGGAAACCCATGAAGTTCAGAAAATCATTACAACATACTTTCAGACTTACGTTCTAATCAATTGGAGAAATCTGAAATAAATGAATCTCTATATTCAAGTGACATCCAAAATTAAACCATGATAAGATAAACATCATAAACAGATCTATAACAAGCAGCATGTTTTAGTGTAGTTGCTCCTCCTCTTCCTTCCTTCTCTGCCCTCACTTCCCATTCCCAGCCCATTAAACCCATCTTATCTGGCATTCCTTCCCCTTTGTATCATTACATTCTATCTCCCATCGGATGAACCAACCCATGGCTCCTTATTAGTTTTCTGATCTCTAAGAATTTACAGGTTGGAACACACCTATCTCATGAACCCAAACTAGCATAAACTAGTGAAATAGAACATGTAACATTTGTCTTTCTAGGTCTGGATTATCAGACTTAAGATGATTGCTTCCTCTTTCATTTATTTATCTGCAACACAATCTTGATACAGACACTTCCTTCAAAATATGCACATTCAATATAAAACTAATTTACATGTATTTACCTATTAACAGGCATTAAGTGTCCCTTAAAGACATGACAGTTTAACAAATAAAAGTCAAATGCCAGGAGTAGACTCCCTCTTGGAGCTTCATATCTGTTCTCCAATGTTCATGGTAATAGAAAGTGCTATTCAGGTTACTGGCAGAGAAAGGTAAACAACAACCTTACCTAGCTGTGACCCTTGCAAGCTACACGCTTGGCAAAGTATGCTGACTAGTTGGTAGAATAGTTGTATGCAGGTCATGGGCATAAACAATCACTTTCCAATTAAATTTAGGGCCCAGTACACAAGATGGAGTCCACATCTGATACTATGATCAGGGCCAAAGTCTCATGTCATAAGGGAGAACCATCTACCATCATTCTACTAAATACAGACAGAATTAAAGTGACATATGGTGACTTACTGGCTATTTTTTATAATCTGCATTTTAATTATTTTTTTTCAATTTTCATTCAATATAATTTGATGATATTTAGATCCCTACCCCTGTCTGCACTTCCTCTTATTTCTTGCCTCCCAGTATATATTCATTCTACTGCAACAAATCTTCATTGCCTCCCAGAACTTGAATATAAAACCCTATTGCCAATGACAAACCATACTTCAAACACAGCACTTGTAGCAATGGAGCTGGAAATGACCTGTAAACCTCCTCACAAAGGCTAGTTCCCACAGTATCAGAAGATAACTATTCAAACTTTCAAGGGAGAAAACCTATCAGTGACTATTCAGTTGTAAAGCCTGCAAATTATAACAATTACCAGCGCAGCAATAATCTATAATAGTACAGTAATGATGGTTTCATCTTGGGGGGGTGGGTAGTAATGAACAACTATCTAATTGGACTTAAGGCCCTCTCAATGGGAGGGACCACATGTGTGATATTGTATTCATAGTCAAATACACTGACTAGAAAAGTCAAAGGTCCTAGAGAAAAATTTGATTTGTGTCACACTTGAAACCAATATAATTTCCTACTCTAGATAATTTTCCTTATACTTACAGACTAGTGTACCTCTTACTATTCATCAAGGAAGCTTCCCTTTGCAATAGTTGGAGACTATCACAACATTCCACAATTGGTCAAACAGAGAAAATACATGTCTGTGCAGTGTCTAGCTAAGTGATACATCTACAACATACTCTTTATATCTAAAGCTTGAAGAACAAAGAGGACATGTGGGGAATTAAGAATGTTAATGCATTTCCCTACTCTTGCCAGTCAGCTTCCTTATGCGAAAGATGATATTTGACCCAGAAACCAACTGCCCAAAGTGCTGGGAATAAAATAACACAGAGTACTTAACCCTGAATAGGACACCTGTATCAAACCTCTGCCCCCACAAGAACTCAGGGACCATTGCAGAAAAGGGAGAAGAAAGATTGCAAGAACCAGGGGTGGTGGATAATCACAAGAAAGCACAGTTTTCCAGACAGCTGGGAAGTTATTCATATAAACTCACAGCAATAGTGACAGCATGCACAAGTCCCTTGTAAACTCAAACAGACTGTATCCCAACACAGAAGTGGGAAAGTTGGTAAGAAGCCCCAATCTCAGATGAGAAACTATTGGCAAATGGTAACTTCTAGGAGAGGGAGTGTCTTTATTTTCATAGGCTGTTACCTAAGATACGTTAACCAGGCTACAGTGAATGGACAGACACCGAAGGATGAGTGTGGACACAATCTTGACTCAATAGGTCTTAATTGTATATGGCAGAGTACATGAAATACGGCTATAGGAGGGGTACAGATGGTAAAGCAGGTGTCGATCAGAATGTAATGTACAATATTTGCAAAAATTCAGTAAAAAAGAAAAGAACTACAATAAAAAAGAAACCCACAGGCCAACTTCCTTGTTGAACATAGATTCAAAGTTTCTCAAATACACAGACTGAAATAAAAAAAATACATAAAAATATTATCCATCATCATCAAGTTGAACTTTTGTTATATACATAACAACAGCTCAACATATGCAAATCAACAGATGTAATTTATCACCTATATGGAGTAAAGGACAGAAAGCACACAAGCATCCAAATAGGTGCAAACAAAGTTTTTGATAAAATACAATATTCATGTTTGATAAAATTCCCTGAACAAACATGGAATAGAAAGGGCACAGTTCAACATAATAAAGACTAAATATGAGCAATAGAGAATATAATGGAATATACATAAAAGAAAACAGGGCAGGCTAACCAGGTGCTGGGGAGAAAAGGAGCTGAACCTGCTGGGAGGGAGTAGCAGGCAGTGAGGAAAAGGACATTGAGAACAAATTATAGTGACACATATGTATGAGTGTGCCATGAAAAAACACACTATTTTGTGTGCTAGTATTAGAATTATTATGAAATGATAAAGGAGGGAATGCTCTATATGACAAACATATCACTAATATTATAACAAACAGCAAAATATCAAAATATTTCCATAAAATAATGCACCCTTTTATCCATTTTTATTCAGTGTAGTGCTTCAAATCTTTCTAGAACAATAAGACTAACGAAGAAAATAAAAGAGATACAAATAAAAAAGGAGACAATATACCCTTATTTTCAGATTATAATCTGTACATGACACTAAAATCTCCAAGGGAAAACTATTAGAAGAGACAAATCCTTTCATCAAAGTACAGGCTACAAATTTAATATACAAAAATTAGACAACTTTCTATATACCATAACAAAAGTGCTGAGAAAGTAATCAGATTGTCTAAAAAGTGAAACTTGAAATAAATATAAAAAGATGCAGAACTCTCCAAGAAAAATTTCAAGGCATGGAATAACAAAGTTTTAGAAGACACTTGAAGCTCATAAACTAGTACAACTGATACTGTGAAAAGGTCTATAGCTCCAAAAATATAGCACAAATTCCCTGATTCATCCCCAAACCCTAATGTCATTCTTCACAGAAATAGGAAATAACTAATGCTTCATTTATATAGAAACACAGAAGACATCAGACATACCAGATAATCCTGAGGTGGATAGAATCAGTGCTGCAGGTATCACCATGCCTGATTCCAAGCATATTCCAGAGCCACAGAATCAAATACATCATGGCATCAGCACAAAGGAGGCATGATGTTCTGTGGATCAATAATAGACAGGGAAGATCCAGATACGAAAGAGTGCAGCCTTGGTCACCTGAGCTTCACAAAACTTGCAGAACTACACATTACAGAAAAAGATGTAGACTCTTTAAAATTACTTCTGAGTCTAGAGAGATGGCTCAGTGGATAAGAACACTGGCTGTTCTTGCAGAATACCCGAGTTCAAATGCCAGCACCCACATGGCAGCTAACAACTGTCTGTAACTACAGTTCCATGGGATCCAATGGTCTCTTCTGTCTTCTGTGGGAATTGCATGACACAGGTTCACTTACCTACATGAAGGCAACACATGCATACACATAAAATAAAAATAATAAATAAAATATTTTTAAAAATTAATTCTGACTAAATTGAAGAATGAAATTAGATAGCTATTGCTTACTCTTTTAAAAAATTAATTGCAAGTGGATCAAAGGCCCTCATATAAGTCCTGAAATTCTGAAACCATTAGGGGAAACATAGGGAAAAACATCAAGTTATGTATTTATATA
Organism: Nannospalax galili; assembly: GCF_000622305.1. Taxonomy (NCBI): domain Eukaryota; kingdom Metazoa; phylum Chordata; class Mammalia; order Rodentia; family Spalacidae; genus Nannospalax; species Nannospalax galili. Next base: position 77,241 of record NW_008335687.1, on the reverse strand, counting down.
TTATATTAAAATGGAAGCCAATTATCTAGGGGAATGAAGAACATTAATAGAAGGAAAGTAGCAAATGGGAGCATAGGGGAAAATGCGAAGAGTATACTCAAAGTAAAGGACATATATACTTGTATAGAAATGTCCCTGAAAAAAATATGTACGGAGAACATAAAAATAAAAACTGAATCCTATCATACCATGCTTTCTCCTAGAGTCACCCAGTGACTTACTATTTCATTCAGAGTAAAATCTAAAACTTTAAAACACCTTGCAGTTTTGACCCCGATCACCTGTCTGACCAACTTGCCCCTGAGAAGTATCTAAATCGTTTTACATAGTCACATTAGCCTCCTGACTATTACAACACAGACAACCCCTTCACTCAGAACTTTTATTCTTGCCATACTATTTATTTATAATCCAGGAGATATAAATATATGACTTCACTTCTTTTAGATCTCTGATAAAAGGGTTAATTTCCATTGATGTCTTTCCTGCTTACCGAACGTTTATATTTTAAATAAAATAACATATGACTCAGGTAAGAAGAAATCTTAAAGTGGATTTAATTTGCATTTCCCTAATTACTAGTGATGTTGAACACGTGTTAAGATGCTTCTTAGCCATCTTTATTTCTTCTTTTGAGAATTCTCTGTTCAGTTCCTTAGCCCATATTTTAACTGCGTTACTGCCTTTCATGATAATATGTTTTTTGAGTTTGATATATCTTCTGGAATTTAAACCTCTGTCAAATGTGTCACTGGTGGAGATTTTCTCCCATTCTGTGGGTTTTCTCTTCACTTCCTTGGTTGCTTCTTTTGATATACAGAAGCTTTTTAGTTTAATGAGATCCCATTTGTTGATTCTTGACCTTGTTTCCTGTGCCGTTGATGTCCGGTTTAGAAAATCCTTTCCTACACTTGTAACTTTTAGGTTATTGCCAATGTTTTCTTCAAACATTTTCAGAGTTTCAAGCTTTACATTGAGGTCTTTGATCCATTTGGAATTGACTTTTGTGCAAGATGAAAGATAGGGATTTAGTTTCATTCTTCTACAGGTGGAGATCCGGTTTTGCCAGCACCATTTGCTGAACATGTCTTTCCTCCAGTGATTGTTCTTGGCTCCTTTGTCAAATATCAGGTGGCTGAAATTGCGTGTACTCATGTTTGGGTCTTCAATTTTGTTCCATTGATCTATGGGTCTATTTTGTGCCAGTACCATGTTGTTTTTATGACTATCGCTCTGCAATACAGTTTGAAATCTGGTATAGTAATCCCCCCAGCACTGGTCTTAGTCCTAAAGGTTGCTTTGGCTATCTGAGTTCTTTTGTGCGTCTTAGTATGTTTTGTTTTGTTTTTTTTTTTCCAATTCTGTGAAGAATGTCATGGGGATTTTATTAGCATTGCATTAAATCTATAAATGGCTGTTGGTAGGACAGTCATTTTCACAATATTACTTCTTCCAATCCATGAGCATGGGAGGTCCTTCCATCTTCTGATGTCTTCCTCAATCTCTTTAAAGATTTAAAATTTTCATTGTAGAGCTCTTTAATGTGTTTGGTCATGTTTATTCATATATATATATATATATATCCATGTACTCTTTCTTTGATTGCTTATTATTGGTATATAGAAGGGCTACAGACTTTTGCAGATTAATTTTGAAACCTGCCACTTTACTGAATGTGTTAATAATCTCTAAGAGTTTTCTGGTGAAATTTTTGGCATCTCTTAGATACAATATCATATTATCTGCAGAAAGGAATAATTTGGTCTCTTCTTTTTCAATTATTACTCCTTTAATTTCCTTCTCTTGTCTTATTGCTCTTGCAAGAGTTTCAAGCACTATGTTAAAGAGAAGTGGAGATAGTGGACAGCCTTGTCTGGTTCCTGATTTTAATGGGAATGCTTCCAGTTTTTGTCTGTGTAGAATGATGTTGGCTGTAGGTTTGTTATATATGGCTTTTATTATGTTGAGATATGTTCCATCCAGTCCAATTCCCTCTAGGACTTTGAAAATAAATGCATGTTGAATTTTTTCAAAGGCCTTCTCTGCATCTATTGAGATGACTATGTGGTTCTTGTCTTTGAGGCCATTTATATGATTTATGACATTTATTGACTTACATCTATTGAACCATCCCTGCATCTCTGGAATAAAGCCAACTTGATCATGGTGGATGATCCTTTGGATTGCCTCCTAGAACCTGAAGTTAAATCTTTACTGCTGAAGATAGGACATGCTTCACACTCAGGATTTAGAGTAATGGAGGTGGAGCTCATATGGATGTCACCTTCCAGAAGGGTAGCTATCATAGTTTTGTTGAACACTGTGTAAGAGGCTAAGGGAGAACACAAATTGGTGGTCTAATCCCAGCTTTAAGGTCTAATAACCACAACAATTACCAGCACAGCAAATTACATTGAGGTAGTAGTAGCACTTTTGTCCTAGGGATAATACACAGCTACCTAATTAGATTTAAAGCCCACTCAATGAGAACAAACTTATATGCAGTACTTTAAACACACAAAAAAACCCATGGCTGGAGAGATCATAGATTTTAGAGAAAACACCAAGTATATCACATCCCCAGACAAATATAATTTCTTTCTATGTGCCAAATATGAATCATTATATTTGCAGACAAGTGTCCCAGCCATCATTCATCAAAGAAGCTTTTCTTGCAATAGATGGAGATGATTACAAAGTTCCACAACAGGTCACACAAGGATATTCTCTGTGAAATATGCAATCCTTGATGACACATCTAAAATGGAAACACTCTACCTAAGGCTCATGGAACATAGTAAAACAAGAAGTAGAGAGAACGCTAAAGCATCTCTCAACTATCATCAGCAAAGGTCCCTCATGTAACAGAGGTCCATGAACACAAAATGACACAGACGGCCAAAGCATAGAGAAAGGAAGAGTCTGCAGAGTTGATCCTTTGACAGATCTCCTATATTATTCTTTACCCACCCATGGTTCAGGGATAATTGCAGAAGAGGAACTAGAAATATTGTAAGAGCCAAGGGAGGAGGTACATGTCGATTTGGAAATAGAGTCTTACAGGCCCCTGCGACCTTGTTTATAAAACCTACAGCAATGGTTCCAACATGCACAAGACCCATGCAAACCTAAGCAGACAAAAATCCAGCATAGAACTTTGGAAATGTGCAGCAGGACTCAATATTAGCCTAAGAACTATTGGCAGCTGATTACTGCTTGGTAAGGAACAGCTGATCTTCTTAAAGGGAGGAACTCTAGATAGTTTGACAAGATCTCAGTGGGTAAACTTGCACGGAGGCACATTTGGGGACACTAACTTGATTTGATAGGCTTTAACATAATTGACAGAATATATGAAATCCAGTTTGGGAAGCTATGGGAGGGTGTCAATGGGGAAAAGGATATAAAGATGGTTAAGATATTCTGTATGAAACACATAAATTCAATAAAAAAGAAAAAAGGAACTAGAAAGAAAGAAGAGAGAGAAAGAGAGAGAAAGCAGTGGAATTATGAGTCAAAATAAATAAATTAAGGCCTATGGAATCTAATTTGTTTTGCCCAAATGCTCTTGTGTGATGATCCACCCCTTGCAACCTGGTCACATACTAGGCATTACAAACATAAATAAAATTGACTCTCCCTCTCTCTGCAGTTATTAATTTCTAATAGATACTCAGCTACGCCTGGGAATTTGTGCCTACCCCATTCATCCATACTGGGTTTCTGTCTGGTGTGGGTGTACTCAAGTCTTGTGCATGTTGCCATAAACACTGTGGCTGTGGGTTCATATGTGCAATTTCCCTGTTGTATCTCAAAAGCAGGGTTTTTTTGTATTCATTTACCAACTCTGGATCTTACAATCATTTTTCCCGCTCTTCAATTAGCTTTGACTTTTGGGTGGAGAGAGAGTGATACAGTTACTCCATTTAAGGCTGAACACTGAAGTATCTTATTTTCTGCATGATGAACAGTTCTGGGTCTCTGTATTAATCATCATCTACTCTGATATGAAGTTTCTCTCTTGAGAGTTGAGAGATGCATGAACCTGTGGATATAAAATAAGACATTAATAGTTAATTTAATAATGTCTATGTAGCAGAATTAATTAAGACTATCTATGTAGTGGGTCCTTACCTTATGATCTGTGACCCCTCTAGCCCCAGGTTCTTATTCCTAATAACAGTATCAGATATGGATCCTGTCTGGTGAAGCATGTCTTACATCAAATCTGAAAGTTGTTAGTTGCTCTGGTTGCTCTCATAGAGCTGTGCCACTTGTACACCAGTAGGCTCATCCTGCCAGGCCATTCATTATTACAATTTACAGGGCTCACAGGTGAGTAAGTTGCATCATTACTTTTCTCTTCCAGTAGCATGCATAGCTTTTTCTAGCACTTTTAAAGCTGTCCAGTGGAGATCAAATTTCAAAATCAGTATCACTTTGATTTCTCCATGTTTGTTTTACAACTAAAATAAGTGTCTTCAGCAATAAGGTCTTAGTGTATGTTATGTTGGATAATCAAGAAGAATGACAATGACCAGTATTGTTTGAGGGTCGGTGAGATGCCTCCTGGTCAACAACTCCAAAGAGGGATGCCAGCTCTCATACATTTCATGATTTTGTCTGTCTTTACCACTGAGCAGAACTACATTGTGTAAATGTATTACATATTCATTATCCACTCATCAGTTGAGGGGTATTTACATTGTTTCCATTTCTTAGCTGTTGAGAAAGGAACAGCAATCAAGATAGTTTCACAGTAGGGTGAGACCTTTGGGTATATGCCAAGGAGTGCTATATCTGGATCATATAGTAGATTCACTTTTAGTTTTAGTATTTGCTGTTGAGAAAGGAACAGCAATCAAGATAGTTTCACAAATATCTTTACAGTAGGGTGAGACCTTTGGGTATATGCCAAGGAGTGTTATATCTGGATCATATAGTAGATTCACTTTTAAAGAGTTCCCCACACTGCTTTCCTTAAAGTTTGCATGAATTTGCAATCCCACCATCAGAGGATGAATGCTCCCCTTTATCCACATCCTTGTGAGCATTGGGTGTCATTTCTTCTCTTGATCTTAGCCAGTCTAGAGTGAATTGGAATCATGAAGTGGTTTTTAGCTGCATTTCTCTGATTACTAAGGAAGTTGAGCACTTTTTAAGGTGTTTCTTAACCATTTTTTATTTCTTTGTTAGAAAACTCTTTGTTTAGGTCCTTATCCCATCTTTTTATTGGGTTTTTTTGTTTGTTTCTTGAGTTCTTTGCATAGTCTGGATATTAAACCTCTGTCAGATGTGCATCAGATGAAGATTTTCTTCTACTCAGTGGGCTTCCTCTTAACTTCCTTGATTGTTTCTTTTGCTGTAAAGATGCATTTTAGTGTAATGAGGTCCCACTTGTCTTTTGTTATCCTTAATGCCTAAGCCATTGATATCCGATTTAGAAAGTCCTTTCCTACATCTATATCTTTTAGGGTACTGCCTATGTTTTCTTCTAACAATTTCAGAGTTTCAGGTTTCATATTTAGGTCTTTGATCCATTTGACTTTGACTATTGTGCAGTGTGAAAATGTGTCTAATTTCCATTTAACTCTTCTTATTCCATTATTTTCCTTACCTCCTTTATATCATGGCATTCTATCTCCCCACCTCTCAGTTTTCCCTACTAGTTTCTTCATGTCTATGAATTTCCCAATTGAAATACAGGTATTTAAACAGTCAAAGGAAAAACGTGGGGCATTTGTCTTTCCTGGTTTGGGGTACCTCCCTTAGGATGACTGCTTCCAGTTCCATACATTTATGTGCAAATCTCATAATTTTGTTTTTTTTTCTACTAAAATTTTCTATTTGTATAAATATACCATACTTTCATCATCTATTTATCATATGGACATATAGAGAGTATTTTCAATATCTCCTTTAAAACAGTTCTATTACATTTACATATTTATTAAAATAATCTTTTTCAAATAACAGAATAGTACACATAGAAACTATTCACTTAACAAATACTTATATAACTAACACACCAAAATTCATAGGTACCTAATAAACATTAACATATTTTTTGTAATATTATGCCTCTTGCATAGTTATGTATTAAATAGGAATATCTTAGTCCCTTCAAATTTTTCTCAACAAGAAGTGTTCATTATTCCAGCTTGGCCAAGAGGTATTTCATCAGTCATATATTCCCTTTGAACTCCTTTTCACATGTTCTCCCTGTACACATTAATGAACACCGAACTACACGACAGTCAAAATAACAATAGCAACAAAAATAACAACAACTCTAAAGGTCTTTGTGAAAACTGAACTACAACAAAATGATCAGGATTTATTTGAAGATAGATATTCTGTATAACATTCTCAGAAAAATGTTTACTTTATGAAAATGCATCTAGAGTAATATGTATTCGATATATGTATGTACAGAAAAATGTGTGTTATTTTAGGATTTTATTTCATTCCTATTCCAAACTGGCAAACCTCCAAGATATTGCAGATTGAGCTGTAGACCACTAAATAGAGAAAATATTTAAATTAAGCAACATGAAATATTTTTGTTTCCTCGTCTATGTAAAATTATATTTATACTATACTCCGACTTAAATGTTCAGTATCAGCACTTTTAACAGAAATGTTATTATTTTAATTAAAATATTTTTTTGCTTAAAATGTGCTGGTTATCCAGGCATGGTGGCACACGCCTTTAATCCCAGCACTCAGGAGGCAGAGGCAAGCAGATCTCTGTGAGTTCAAGGACAGCCTGGTCTACATAGTAAGTTCCAGGACAGCTGGGGCTACAGGGAGACCCTGTCTCAAAAAGACCAAAAAAAAATTGCTGGTTATTCTCTACTCCTTCAGCAAATTGTAACCATTTTGGCTGCTGGAGTCGGGGGCTCACATTGATGTTAATAGCTTAGGACCTATTAGAGAGGTGGTTTCTGTAGGTTGGGTTGCTGTGGAAGTATCTTAAATAAGACAGCCATAAAGTCTACTGCATCAATTGATGCTTTCTTTACAAAGATGTCTCTGTATCATGTGATTCTGGAAAATTTGAAAATTGTAATCAATCTTCTAAAACTTTGTTTCTGTTTGATCAGGTTATCTATGTAGTAGTCTAAATTATTTGTTTCTTTTCACCTAGAACTTCACTAGGAGTTGAGTTCACCACCACCCCTGAGAAATTTCTTTGCTCATTTGTAAGAACCATCTCATCAACTTTTAAGGCTTATGATGGGATTGCAGATATTTACACAGGTCCTCAGGCTCCTCTTCCTGTCACTTGCCACCACATCTACAGTTACTTTACTGAAACCATCAACCCTTCAAAATTATCCTTTGGAATTTGAATTGAATTCTTCAAAAATGACACTGAAGCTAAGATTTTGAAAATTTCTTGTAACTCACAAATGTTTACAAGATTTTGAACTTTTCGCTCATAGTCATCAAAGGAATCCCTATCTGTGGAAGGTAAAATCATGCAAAATACTGTACAAATAGAATTTGTAGGTCAAAGTTACTTATTGAGCCTTAGTTGCATTTTGAATGCTAAGTAAACAGGGAAGAAGACAGCATTAATCTCATTTTACATCTCCTTTCCACCTTTTGAGTGGCCAGGTACATTGGTAATGGGCAGTAATATTTTTGAAAGGAATCTATCTCAGGAATAGGTATCACTTGTATACTGAAAATACATGCCATCATCCAGGATTTCTTGTTCCCTTTAGAGTATACAGGTGAAATAAATTTAGTGTCATTCACCGTGCGTGTGTATCTATGTTTCTCCATGTGTATGAGTTTGTGTGTGTGTGTGTGTGTGTGTTTGTGTATGGTGTGTGTGTGTGTGTGTGTGTTTGTGTATGGTGTGTGTGTGTGTGTGTGTGTGTGTGTGTTTGTGTATGGTGTGCACAGGTATGTAAGGTCTAGAGGAAAATCTTGGGTGCTGTTTTTTCTCAGGCATTATTTACCTTGCTTTTTGAAACAGAATCTCTCATTTCCCTTGGCCTCACCGATTGGCTATACTAGCTGATCAGCAAGCCTCAGGGATTCACCTGTATACGCCTTCTGAGCAGTGAGATTATAAGTGTGTGGCAACACATCAAGCATTTTCACATCAGCTCGGGGCATCAAATTCAGGTCCCCATGATTACATAGTAAATTTGTTACTGACACTCAGAGCCCAATTTAGTGTAATTCTTAAGTACCCCAGGCTTTCAGAAATGATAATGGACATTGGCTTCTACTGAAAATTAGCACCTACATTTAGCCCTTAACAAGAGAGTCAGACTGTCCTTTGGTATTGGAAGCCAGATCTTTATCTCTCACCTTTACATATCATAATTTTAGACAGAATCAACTTCCAAAGAGAGCATATTTAAGCGATATGGAATGTCTGTTATTGAATGTGGCTGTGTTCATCAGTTACCTAAGCTAGATTTTATGGATTCATGGTGTAGTTTCAAACTCAAGGTCTGTCACTTTACTTGGCATTTTTTTTTATGTCATGTAGTTTCTCCTTTCAAATCTGACAAATCAACTTATTCTTGTTGCAAAGTTTTTCTGCTCCTTCCTCAACCTTCTCAGAGTTCTTTAAACTGAAGAAATTTTGGACAGCACTCTGTGTTAGGCTTCGGCTTAAGGGAATTTCCTGGCTAGTTTGAAATTCTACCTTAGGCTTTCTCCTTTCTCCATGTCAGCACTAGGGCTGCTCTGTCTCCCTATCAGTCATGTGCTCACTGGAGTAGCACTTTCAATTTCTGCCAAGAACTTTTTCTTTGCATTCAAAACTTGACTTTCCAAGAGTCTAAGAAGGTGAGATGCTGGCCCATCACAGCTCTCTAATTGCCTTTTACAACAAGGTTAATCATTTGGAGACTTTGATTTAAATTAAAAGATGATGAACTTCCTTCTGAGTTGGAAAAATTAGAGGCCATAGGCCACAGTTATTAATTGGCTTATTTAATAAGACCCTGTCTCAGGGGAGAGGGAGGCAGAATAGAGAAAAATGACAGAGACAGAAGAAGAAAGACACACACACACACACACACACACACACACACACACACACACAGAGGTTACCCTAAAAGAAATGAGAACAAATACAAATCAATTGTAGACTAAGTTGATTGTCTTATATGGCCACAATTTTTGGTGCCCTAAAACACTTGCAGCAGGAACATTAAAAAACAGTGATAAAAGGTTAACATAAAACATACAACAATAAGGAAAATGCTTGTATTATTATGATAAATAGCAAAATGTAGAAAAAGATGCAAATTGGACATGTAGTATTAGAAAAAATGGGTATATTTGTTTGATGCAGAAATACCATACAACTTTCAATTTATAAACTAACAAAGTGGAGTATCTTCAAAGCGCATGAAGAGAAGCTGAATAAAGAAAACTATGAAGTTTGGACACCTAGAAATCACAATGACCAGAAAATATAATTAGCTTTTTAATGATAAGGAGTGCTTGTCTCGAGATTCATCTCTTTAATCTAAATTCATATAAGAATCAGAATCAGACTTAGCACTACACCTTTCTACTTCCAATAACCTTGTATCTCCCATTGTATGGTGATGCTGTTTAATAATGTTTCGTTTATAAGTGGAGGGTTTCAGTGGAAATTCATAATTCTTCATAAAAATGAAATATCTAATTTTATTATTTTATTCTTGATAAATAAGAAAACAAATAAACATAAAAATGTTTAGTTTCAATGATCAAAATAATTTAAATTTAAGAAACCAAATTTATTTTTCATCATGCTGTTTAGTTTTGGCAAGGATTCTGTGAGAAGTCAGTTTCTTCTGCGGCCAGGAATTGTTAAAATGATTATCTCTTTAGAAGATAAATTGGCAATGCATATCAAAAGCATTTTAAGTGCTAATATTTTTTAACTCATTAAGCCATCTTTTGGGAATTTTTCATAAGAAAAAGCACTTGTTCTGCATAAAACATATTAGCTACATTCATAAGGGTGGGCTACAGTGATAGCTCAGCCAGTAAAATGCTTGGCATGCAGGCATGAGGAGCTGTGCTCAATCCCCAGCACCCCTGCAAAACAACCAGATGTGATGGTAGATATTTGTAATTCCAACACTGAGGAGACAAAAGCCAGCATATGCCTGGAGCTTGCTAGCAATCTTTGTCTAATTAGTTAGTTTGAAACCAATGGAGACCCTATCTTAAAAAACATGCTGGACAGTACATAAGGAATCGCACCTGAGGTTGACCTCTAGCGTCTATAGTATGTGCATACACGTGCACGTACACTCACACACACACACACACACACACACACACACACAATCACACATACATGGATGCACAAATGCTAAATAAATGATAGAAAAAAAATAAAATTATTGGCAACCTACGCATTGCGAAGGAGTAAAAGTATAGCACTTATATTCCCCACTCTCATCAATAAACAGGACACGTGGGGGTGGAAATAACAGAGAAACATTAGAGTTAAATGATACCATATATCAAATCAACCTAACAGACATCTATAGAACATTCCAACCAAAATCTAAAGAATACTTTTTTTTTTCTCAGCAACCCATGAAACTTTCTCCAAAATTGACCACATATTAGGACAAAAAGTAAGGCTCAAGAAATGGTAGAAAACTTAAATAACACCCCACATTCTTTCTGACCACATTATAAATAAATACCAACAGCAATACAAATGATAGAAAATACATAAACTCATGGAAACTGAACATACTACTGAATAACAAGTACAAGGAAAAATATCAAGATGGAAATTAAATTTTGCCTATTGAGAAATATTATTCCATCTTAAAGTAATGATTTTATAGAATTTTAATAATGTAAGAAAGTACTTTTGAGGCTGGAGAGGTGGCTCAGCTGTTAAAAGCACTGTTTGCTTTTGCAGAAGACGAGTTTGTTTCTCAGCATCTGCAAGGTGGTTAACAACTATCAGTAACTAGCAGCAATCAGTTTCCAACATTCCTTCAGAGAAGATTGAGGTCTGCTTTTAATTGTCACAGTTCTATGCTGGGTTATTGTCTGCCTGAGTTTGTATGGCACTTGTGTATTCTGACACCATTGGCATAGAATCATACGAGCAGGTTCCCAGGAGCTTCTGTTTCCATATGGTCATTCACCTCCTCCTTAGCTATTACAATCTTCCGGTCCCCTCTTCCTCAGTGGTCCCTGAACATTGGGGCAGGGGGCGAAGCTTAATAAAAAGATCTTGTCCAAGGAGCAGCAATGAATAGAATCTTTAGAAGAGAGTACTTTTGAGACATTATTAAGTAATAATTATAGACTAATAAATTATCTTTCATACATTATTGGTAAAGCCCATTTTTTTGCATGAAACTGGAAGTACAAAATCTTGTTGCAAATCATGTGTTGTGGTGTACATCTCTGTTTTGTATCTAAGGAAAGTTTCCTTTACCTTCAAGTAGTTTAGATGGGGTAAAATGAGATTGGTAATCCCCTGATTTGTTCTCAAAAGACGTCCTATGAGAAAGGGATAATTAGATATCATTTCTGAATAAGAAACTGTTCATGGTAAACATCACAATGATCCATGTAAATTTACTCCCAAACAGTGTTCCTCATAAAACTTGAGCAGAATATGAAGAGGAGAGGGCAGCAACTTCTTGTGAAAGTGGAACACCTATGGATTTCAAAGCCATGGATAATACACTCATTGAGAAAAATTCAATTCTCTTTATCAAAGATTTGGACTAAGACAAGATGCTTGCTCTAACCAATATAATATTAGAAGCACTAATTAGCATAGTAAGACATAATCAGATTAAAGAAGTTCTAATTGCAAGGGAAAATTTTAAATCATTTCTGATTACAGATCATAAGGTCTTTTGTATAGAACTCTTGAGAGGTTCCAATAAATTATTTTAAAGGTAATTAAAAATGATCACAAGATACAATGATAAAAATACATTTCAAAAATCATTTATATTTCCATACAATGACATTAAACTACCTGAAAAATACACCAGGAAACCATCCTTTTGGCTGTAACTGCCCCCAAATAAAATACATAGAAATTAATTTATCAAAGAAGGTTGACACAATACATGGAATCTGTTGGGGTGTTTGTATGAGTGTGGATGGGGAAGAGGTACGAAGAGGTTTAAAATGTTTTGTATGAAGTGCACAGAGATGCAATAAAAATATACATTGAAAAATAGGGGCAAAAATGCCTTACATTGAAAGTCATCAAACATAGATGGAAAAAAAGTGAAGAAAATACACATACACACACACACACACATACACACACACACACACCAAAAAAAAGCAGAGAGAGAAGAGAGACAGAGAGAGAAAGAGAAAAAGCAACACAACATGTCTTATTACATGACTTCAAAATATACCACAAAATTACATTACTCAAAAGAGTATGGCATTGTAATAGAAACAGATTCATAGATTAATGAAATAGAATGGAAAGCCCCAAAGTAAATTCGCATGTTTAGGACCAATTTATTGTATTTTTTTTAATTTTTGAAATGAAAATGTTAATGAGTATGTTTTTATAAGTTTATCATTACTAGGTGCATCCAAAGTAAAACAATATCCTTATCAAATATAAAATGTAGCATTTTAAAGTCTTCAATTTGACAATTTGAGATTAGAGGAAAGATGTGTGTGATTGTTAGGAATGACAGAAGTTTAAAATGCATAAATTCTTCCAAGTAATCTTGACCACCTAAGTTTTTTAAGACTTCTTCTTTATTTGTGTATATGTGTGTGCCTGCATGAGTTTATGCACACCACATGTGTGTACGTGTCCACAGAAACCAGAGGGCACCTGATACCCTGGAGCAGTAGTTACAGGGAGTTCTGAGACACTTGATATGGGTATTAGGAATTGAACCTGGGTCCTCTGGAAGAACATTAGACGCTCTTAATGGCAAAAGTATCTCTGCAAATTCAGGTATTTGGATTTTAAAAGTTAAAATTATTCTTGACCTGGCAAATACACTTCCGGAAATTTGACTTAACCAATTTATTTTTGACATGAGTACCATGAACTCAGTGGGGAAAAGAGAAAGTTTCCAACAACTTTGTCAAGAAATCTTGATATCCCCACACAGAAGAATACAACTAAGTGCTTATCTCAAACCTTATACAAAATTTAACTAGAATAGTTTAATGATATAAATACAGTACCTGAAGCTGTGGTGTATCAAACAGAAAGTATGCATGGATAGGTCCATGGTGTTGATGTAGGATATTATTTTTTATATGAAATCAAAGGTATGAGGATCAAGAAAGAAAACAGACAGGTGTAAATTATGGAATTAAAACTCTTCTACACAATCTGTCAAATGGAAAGAAATAACTTTGAAATTTAAAACTGATAAGAGATTAATCAAGATTATCATTTATTTGAACTATGTAGGACCAGAAATATTTCTTACTTTGTATTTTCTAATAATATTTTATTGATGATTTTAGAATTTGGCAACATGCATTTTCATAATATTCAGACACGCTCCCTCAGAACCCCTCCCTCATTTCCTCTCATTGTCAGCTCCACCTCCTTACTATCACTTCATGTCCACTATTATTATTTTTTAAGGCCTATTGGGTCTAATTTGTGTCCTGAAAATGGTATTGGGTGTGGATACATATGTTGGTACCTGCAAATTTATTAGGCATCACAAAGAAAACTGACTCTCCTCCAAACATCCATCATTTGCCAAGAGTTATATAACCATTTAGTTTGGAATATCTATATTTCTATAATAAGCTATATTGTCTACTCATATAATGCATTTATGTTGCGAATAACCTTCTAAAAAGAGCCTAAAGATGGTTTCATACTATATTTTTTAAAAGTTTGATTTACTTGTCTTCCATTCCATGAGGACAAATGTGGAATTTTCTAATCATGGTTTCATGTCACTGGTCAAAATGATTTAGGTTTTGGAGTAATTCAGAGCTCATAATTTCGCAATAGGCATTTTCAACCTGCCCATAAAATGTATTAGAACCTGAAACAACAAGGAAATAAATGATATAACTAAAAATTAAATGAAGGATTAAATAGAATTTCTTAAAGTAAAAAAATAAAAATGACAAGTAGGTATATAAAAAAGGATCAACATCACTATCACCAGCAAGTTAATCCAAAGTTATAGTTACCTCTAATCATTAGTGATAAACTGATTATTATCAAAAGATAACAAGTGGTGGTAAAACTATTTTCATGAGATTATGGAGAAAAATTGATTCACCATACTGTTGGTAGGAAGATAATTAGCAAATCTGTCATCAATAACAGTATATAAGGGCCAAGAAATGACTCAGCGAGTAAGAATGCCTGATGACATGAACAAGACACCTGGAGCCGCACGCTGGAAGCAGAGAGTCAATGCCTACAAACTTTCCTCTGATCTCTACACATACACTGTCAGATGTACACATGTGTGATAACCCGCCCTCCACCCAAACACACACCAATTAAAATAAAAGTTAAAAAAGTGAAAATACCATGCAGTGTTTTCTGAAAATAGTAAAAAAATGATTGACATATTGTTCAGTAAATTCCTAAATGTATACGGCAAAAGAGAAAGAAATAAATGTGTTGAAAATACATTGAAAAGATAGATGCATCCTCATGTTTACTGAAGCATTATTCACAATAATCAAGATATGGGATCAATCTAAGACGAAACAAAAAACAACATGTAGAAATCCATATAACAGACTGCTTTTCAGAGGTAAAAAGTGTGGTGGTTAATTCTGACTGAAACTTGACAGGAACTAAAATCATATAATTATAAAACCTCTGGGTATGTCCATGAGAAAGTTACCAGATTAGGTTAACTGGGATGAGAAAACCCACCCTACATGTAGATGGCCTGGGCTGGGGTCCCAGGTATGACAAAAAGGAGAGACTGAGTAGAGCAAAATCATTCATCTCTCTCTCTCTCTTTCTAGCTGTGGATGTAGTGTCTTCTTACACACTCCTACCATGAATATCCTGCTATGGTAGAATAGACTCCTTTTCTTTCTCATTTAAAAAATATTTTATGTTTTTTTAAAATTTTATTTTATGTGTATGCGTGTATTGCCTGCATGTAGTTAAGTACACCCATGTCATGCAATGCCCATGAAGGACAGAAGAGGCTGCTGGATCCCCTGAAACTGGAGTTAGGACAGTTGTTAGCTGCCATGAGGGTGCTGGGATTCAAAGCCGTATCTTCTGCAAGAATAGTCAGTGTTCTTAACTGCTGAGCCATCTCTCCAGCCCCAGAATAGACTCTTTAACTGTGATTGAAAATGAACCTTTTCTCCCCGTTTCTTTTGTTGGCGTTTTGCCACAGGAACAAGAAGGATCATTAATCAGAGAAATGAATGAAGCCTGCCATTTATGAGAGCAGAAGTGAATTCAAAGAACACTGCTTTAAGTGGGACAACCTAGATATAGAAAGACAAATACTGCATTGGCATCTGATATGTAAAACCATTGATCTCAGATACATAAGAGTTACTATGCCTGTTAACAGGGAACTGAGATGGTTTATAAAGGAGATATTGGTCAAACAGCTCAGACTTGCAGAGAGACACAGGAACACATCCAAAGAGACCCATTGTACAACATGGTTTTTAGAGTTAACAAAGAATTTTGTTCCTCAAAAACGGTAAGCATAATGTTCTCAATAAAATTATTTTTTGAGGTACCACATATCAATTGGCTAGATATAAAATTCCAGAATATGCATATTTTTCAGAACACCATATTGTAACTGGCAAATATCTGTAATATTATCTGTCATTAAAGTGTTTAGGGTGTTATTTTGCTTCAGTATTCTTTGTCTATATGCACTGATGTATGTGTGAGAATTTATGTCAGTGTGGCGGAGTTAGTGTTTACACATGTGTGTAGAGGCCAGAGGCCAACCTCAGGTATCATTTTTTTCTCACGTGCTGTCTACCATGTTGCTTGAAACATGGATTCTCACTGGCCTGAGACACTGATTTGGCTAGGCTAAATAGCCCATGAGCACTGGGAAAAATTTGTCTCTGCCTTCACCTTCACAAGTCTTGGATTGCAAGTGCATACCACCTTGCCGGCATCTTCTATGTGGGTTCTTAGAGTACACTTAGGTCTTCAAATTTTGCATTCTAATTTTACTTAGGAATTGAAATCAGATTTTGTTGTTATCACAGTCTGTTCTACATCTTTATCTCTTTCTGTTTCTCTTCCTCTTTTCTTTCTGTTTCTACAGTTTGCTACTGTGTAGACTAAACTGGTCTACAACTCATGACTTCTGTATCCTAGCCTTCTGAGAGATGGAATTCCAGGTATGTATCACAACACCCAGATTTATATCTATCTCTTAATTGAGATTTAAGACATCTCACTTAACATATTCCAAAGGACTGTACCACTGCTATGTAATAGGGATTGGCCTACATGTGGCCTCTCTTCTGCCCCCAAATTTGTTAAAGTAATACGGAATCAGCAAGATAAACTTTGTTCCGATGTGTGCTTGGTGAGTCTGATAGACTCTCAGTGATTGGTTTATAAGTGCATTAATAATTTGAGTTTTATCTCTAATGTTTTGTTATTCTTTTTCATTTTTGATTTTCAATTTCCTTGTAGTAATTGAACACGTATTGGTCTTTTTTAAAATCAGAAATAAATTAGCATTTTGCAAAAATCATTAATGTCTCCAGTGATGTTGAAACAATTATTTATTCAATCTATTTAATCTCAAACATAAATGAACTTCCCAAATAATCATTAAATTTGTTGATGATGGATTGTTTAATATAGAACAAGGTAGACTTGAGAGTGAAGCCAATTGTAATCCACATCAAGGAATATGAAATTTGATTGAGCTTGGAACAATTCATGATGTAAGTGTATTTCTGCATAAAATTCTCATATTATAAATAGCTATCATCTCTGGCATAGGTGAAGTTTAAATAAAATAAATTAAAATGTGAAAACTATCTATATTTAGTTCAAAACAGGTACATAAAAAGAAAAACATTAAACTGTAAAATTTTGATTATAATATCCATGATCTATTGGATCTGTTTACCATGATTTCAAATTCTCACTGGCAGCATGCTTGAATTTTAATCTCCTACTCTGCCCCTGCCAACTTCCTATTATCTACTTCCTTCTCAGAACTGATGTTATTGTGGCACAGATATAAATGAGAAGTTGTAAAGTAAGTCCTAAATTCCTGGCAACCCGCAGGGCTTGGACTGTTCGAGTATTTTAAAGCAGACATTTCTTATTATAAATTTTTGAAACATATTCTAAGACCACGATTCCTGGACTAACTGGTGAGCCAGGAAATTGAATCACTTGTCTGAATGGCATTCTGGTAGTGCCTGACTCAAATAACTGGCTTTAAAGTCTAATTGAAATATTCTTTTGAGAAAGAGACTTTCAGTAGCAGAGAATGACTGAGTATATTGTATCTAAATATGAAATGGTACAAACAAATGTAAGTTGAAGCTCTGCCTTGTTCAAATGATACTTGGAAGTAGATGTGTCTCCTGAGTGTGTCAGTTCTCATTACTTGAACAACTTTTATGTTCCATATCTTAGCAAATATTGTAATGTAGCTACTAGTATCAAAACTACAGTTTCACTAAAAGTAGTTTCACTAAAAGTACAGTTTCACTAAAAGTATGGCTCCTGTTCTTAGAAGAAAGGAACAAAGTGGGAAAAGTAAGGCCATGTCAATAAAATTAAAGGTCATTTTGGAACCATTTACAAGGCTGAACCATTATTCTGACAAGTGGTAGAATAATGCCAGTGTGAATCAATGAGGCATAAACTAGGTGAGATGTGGGAGATGGAATTCCAAGAGTGACTTTATAAGCTGAGATGACCAGATGGACTAATAAGATAAATATTTATAAGGTTTCTAGGACAGTTACTGGGCTCCCTTAAAATTTATGAATTGCTTTAGAAATTTATTTCTGTTTGGTAATGTCAAGTATAGTTTATCTGAAAAGAGAGAAATGTTACTGAATTTTTCATGTGGTTTCCCTGAAATGATTATTCTCAAGTATTCAAATATATATAACATGACCCAATACGAGGCCCCTTATTTCACACTACTTCTGATTTACAAGGACATTACTTTAGTTAGTGTTTCTGTTACTGTGATAAACACCATGAGACAAAAACAATCTAAAGAAAAAAAGTTTACTGCATCTTACATGTCCAAGTGAAAGTCCATCTTTGAGGAAATCAGGCAGGAACCCAGCGCAGGAATCCACTGACCACTGAGGAGAGCTGCTTACTGCCCAGCCCCTCCGTCCCGCCCAGCTTTCTCAGCTAATTTTCGTATATAGCACAGGCCTACCTACCTACTTAGGGAATGCACTGTCCACAGTGGACTAGGCTTTCCTATATCAACCACAGACACGCTCAGGGCCAATGTGATGGGGGAATTCTTCAGTGGAGCTCCCTTATTTCCAGGTGCCTAGTTTTTGTCAAGTTATCAAAAGCTTAACAGCACAGACATATTTTGGAGCACAGAATCCTTTTTATAAAATTTATGAATTAACATTTTAGAATTTGAATCTAAAATCAACTTTAAAGAATAAAAACAAAAAGTAGTTTAGGTTTTCCTACACAAATGTGGGAAACTCTGATTTGGATCTAATTCAACCAAGTAAGTAATTTTTTCAAAACATTAAGGACACAATTATCTAACTGTATTTCCATGTGTGATTGGAGCAACAATAAACATGGATGAGCAATGTCTGTAGTAATGTATAGTGCTCTCTGGGAATATGCAAAGGAGTTGGACAGCTGGGTTATATGGCACATCTATTTCTAGTTTTCTGTGGAAGTCCACACTGATTTCCACAGTGGCTGCACCAGTATTCATTCCCACCAATAGCCGGGAAGTGTTCTTTCTCCGACTCCCACACCAGGATTTGTTGCAATTTGTTTTCTTCATCCTAGCCATTCTGATTTGGGTAAATTGAAATCATGAAGTAGCTTTAATTTTCCTTTCCCTGATGACTAGGGAATTTTCATATTTTTAAAAAATATACTCAGTCATTCATACTACTTCTTTTGAGAACTCACTGTCTTTAAATCCATGTCCCAATTTTTAATTGGGTTGTTCATTTTCTTGGTGTTTAATGTTTGAGTTCTTTCTATACTCTAGACATCACCTCTCTCTCAGGTGTCCAAGATTTTTCACATTCTGATGGCATCCTTACAATAACTTTTAAAGGCATGTATGTTAAATAAAACTAAAAAAAATAGAATTCTGTAATCAGTTTGTAACAATATCTCAGAATTTTGACTTATATACCAATACAAATTAAGAAAATCTGTTAGTGCTGGGGGCGGGTGGTACACACCATTAGTACCAGTATCCCACTTGGGAGGCAGAGGCTGACTGACATCTGTGATTTTAAGGCCAGTCTGGTCTACAAAGCAAGTTTCAGGCCAGCTGGGGTTACAAGAGACCATATGTCAAAACAAAAAACAAAGCAAAACAAAACAAAACAATAACAACCAAATGAAACCTGTATACAAATGTTCTTCTTTAATATTTCACACACATTTATGAACAGTTCCCATGCTCTTTACACTGCGGTAACATGCTGGAGTGACTGGAAACCATGTTATACTACATGGATGTGCCATGGCTTGTGCATCCATTCCAAAGTTTACTTACTATGCAAATTCAGCTAAAATAGACATTTTCTTTCAGTTATTTTTACATGCATTTATGGAGAAAATTTTATTATGAGGTTTTGGATCTATTTTTAAATTTCTTGCTTTGCACTTCTATTGCAAATGTTCAAATGTAGGCTCTTTCTAAATGTATGTTATTAACACTGAATATTGTTATTTCTAGTTTTGATCAGCTAAGTAGTATTTTTTCTTATATTCACTTTGTTAAGTTCTTAGCTACACTGAGCACTTAATTTTCATGTTTCAATTAAACCTTTATTACAAGGCATCAGTCTTTCAGGTAATTATAACTAAATACCATAGACAAGGTAACATATAAAACAAGAAATGTAGAGCCGAGGTGATGACTCAGTCTATAAATGCTTACCACACAAACATGAACCCTAAATTCAAGTGGGCATCTGTCTTTAACCACAGTGCTCAGGGGAGAGGACACACCTCACTGGCCACCTAGGATAGCTCAAACTATGAGCTCCAGATTCAGTGATACAACGTGTCCAAAGCATAATGTAGAGAGCTATTGACAGAGAGAGAGAGAGAGAGAGAGAGAGAGAGAGGAGAGAGGAGAGAGAGAGGAATACACAATATTTACACATGCAAATACACTCACATGCATACATCCACAAAAGTAAATAAAGATATATACATAAAGCAACAACCACAATAAATAATTCTTAAAATTATTTTTTTGTTTTTTCAGGGTTCTGGAATGTGGAAGTCCAAGATCAATGTATAGCATGCGCTGTCTAGGGATTGCTCACATCCAGGTTCATTGATGGCTGTTGTTTTTTTCTGTGTTTTCACTTAACTAAAAAGATAAGGGATTTCTCAAGAATCTCTCATGTTTGTAGCACTAATCCTAGTCGTGATTACTATACCCATAATCTATTTGGAGCTAAAAGACCATGCCTCCAAAATTTATCATATTGAGGATTAGAGGTCAGCATATGAATTTTGGAAAGACATGAACACTTAACTTCAGTCACAAAGAATTCTAAGCAGAGGAACCACAATGAGTATAGAGTTAAAAGTATAGGACACTGTATGAGTCATACATGTTAACACTGCACAGTACAGAAGTATGCATTGTCAGAGAATGTGCCAGAGGAAGTTGAGCTTTCAAACTTGCTAGTCTTGCAAGTGAGCAATTCCTCGTCTATCATTCGTGAGGATGCAGAATGCAAGTCTGAGTAGTGAAGAAAATGTTGGTAAAAGGTTAAAAAAATACACTTTTACAAAATTTTATTCTAATCTTTTAACCACTTACCCAGTGGACATTTATTTTTAATACTTACACAAATTAATTATATGAACAGTAGATCTACCATGGCTTTATAAAAGAAAGGATGGAAATGCACAAGATTATATTTCACAAGAAATTATCCCTCTTTGGAAAGGGCTTTGTTTTCATTTCTGTTTAGTTAAGATAACCATATTCACTTCCTTTTGAAAGTCTGCACTGCTCATCCAAGTATTAAACATCCTGAGAATTATTACACTGAATGAGTCATGATTTTTATATTTTAATATGGCATTCACAAACCACAATAAAATTAGTGTGGTAAGATGTTTGCTCTATGACATCTATTTTTTGCTAAAAATGATGTTCTTTACCAAATGCTCAAAGAGCGGTTTAAAATATATATCTGATTTTGGAGGAATTTAGCAATAGTTTGCAATCTTGATGATAACATGTAATTATCCAATGTACCTAATATCTCTTTGAAATAATTGTTTGATTTTTCTTAGTATCAATTTTATCTGCAAAATTAAAATTAAGAATAGCATTAATGTAGACGATTTGTAGGATTCTGGCTAATTAGTAATCACATGGCAATATGCTATGAGGCAGAGAACATTTCAACATATATTAGCTTTATTTAAAATTATCACATTTTATTTATTTTTATTTTAGAATATTTTATTAAAATTGTTTTATTTAGGAAATTATATGATTATATTGAAAACCTTTTCTCTAGATTGGAGAATTTGGAAAAATAATAAAGGGCAAAAACATTATAGCAATGGAAATTTCTCATTATTGTTGAAGCTTGATATTAGAGCTTTGTCAGTAATTATAAAAATTACAGTAGACGTATAGAATGGTGAGTTTACGTTCTAAAATGCAATTACAGTATTTTTAGAGAATTTAATCCATTTAATGATTGCAGTGCTTTCTATTTCTTATTTTAACTTCCCAGACAATGAATTTTATCTCTAGAAATTCAATTAGTTGCTTTACATTACTGTAGAGCATAGGTAAAGGCATACTGAGGTGATATGAAGAGCAAAAGAAAAATAATAAAAAACCTTTTGTTGCCTGATAATAGGAGAGGTTCAGCATGGAGGTCTAGATGTGCAGGACCACAGGTGGAATGAAGACCAGGGCTGGCCCTCAGAGGAAGTGCGAGATCCATTCTAGAGAATCAGTCCTCCCACAACAGGTATCTGCAAGTGACAGAGACCTTGCCTGTCCCCAGCACAGAGGCAAAGCCACTGTCATGGTCAACCTGGGACTTCAAGGGAGGGGGCTGTGAGGAATGCAGCCATTCCAAGAAGGGTGAAACAGCTGCACAATATTGAGAAATCTTCCTTCCATCCTCCAGTCTGCTCAACAATCAACCTACAACCAAGGAATGTGGAACTGTGACTCTTGCGGTGTGGGGGGGGTGACATAAGCTCCAGGTTCCTGTGACTGGACCACAGCTCCAGCTCCAAGGAGGGAAGCACTGTTCTAGCTCACAAGAGGAGATTACTCCAGTTCACAGGACTGGACAAAACTCTGGATCATGGGAGGGGACCACAGCTCCAGGTTGATGGGAAGGGATCACAATTATAGCTCACAGGAGAGGACCAGAACTCTGGCTCATGAGTGTGGACCACAACTCCAGCTCACAAGAGGGGACCACCTCCAGGTCCACAGAATGGGACCATAGCTCCAGGTTTATAGGAGGGGATCATAACTGGCTCATGTAAGGGGACCGTATTTCTAGGATCTCAGAAGCGTATCTCAGCTACAGGCTCATGAGAGACAACCAGAGTTCCAGGTTCACAAGAAGAGACCCCAGCTTCAAGTTTACAGGAAGCAGTCACAACTCCAGGCTCATAGGAAGGTTCACAACGTCAATTACACTGGTCCCTACTATTTTCCTGTTGCCTTTTTTCTGACCACATGGTAATGCTTGTGTTTAATATAGAGCATACTGACTTCTGTGCAGTAAATGGAGGCAATAGTTATTTGCTCATTTGAATTTCTTGCTAGAAGAGCATCAGTGCTAGAGGAAACCATCTTTTGCTTTTACTCAAGGACACATATTGACCCCATTTGTTGTTATAGTTATTGTTGTTTTTATGATCAAGGTTCTGGTTGACGTTTTTGTTTTCTGTTTGTCTGGGATCTTCACATCTTCCTACTTGGTCAGGGGGAGCCAGTAATGAGACATCATGTAATAGTTGAATTTTGCCAAGAGCTGTCATGGCCACCATCTTGTCTCTTCAGCCATCTTCTTTCTTACTTTGCAAGGCTCTCCTCACTTGCACCTGGCAATCAGTCAGCCTTCTTCCTCCTTGGGGTTGGTCTTATGGGTGATGATGGCCAGTCAACCATGGGTGCTCACCTGGGTGGCTACCTACAAGGCCTACTCCATGACAAGAGAAGTATATGGGGGCATGGAAGAATGGAATGTTTGCAATGAACCTGCTGCCTGGCTCCTGTGCCCCGAGAGAGGTAACCATCGCAAGTGTGTCCACCAGCCAACATTTATTGTATATGTATGTCTGTGTGAAGATGCCAAGATGTGTCTGTGTGTATGTGTGTGTATGTGGAGAGAGAGAGAGAGAGAGAGAGAGAGAGAGAGAGAGAGAGCAGTTTATGACAATTGGTTCTCTCCTTCTCCCCTGTGAGTCCCAAGAATTGAACTCAAGTTGTCAGACTTGACTACAATCACCTTTGCACACTGAACTATCTCTCCAGTCTCCAGCTATTTTCTTTCTTTTAATTATGACTTAAATTATTCTACTTTATGCTGGAAAATCATGAACTCACAGTATTTCAGAGAAAATGTTATTGTTAAATAATTCAACATACTAACTCCTGTATGTGGGAAACTTTTTTCTTTGATATAAACAGATAGGCCTATCCATAGCTATTTTCTTATCTCCTAATTGAATTAGAATATTTTCTTACAAGAATAAGTGCAGCACATTTAGGAAACAACTTTTAAACTATATTACAAATTAATTGTGTAATATATGGATATTTCTCACACATAAAAACACTGTGCAGGTAGTTGAGTGCATGTCATCCGTTTGCCTGGATCCAGTCCCCCATGAGCAAGGGGTCAGGCTCATATTCTGTGTCTGCTTCAGGCTCTCACAAATGAAAATCTAATTCAGTAAAAAAGATGGAAGTACTTTCCCCAAACACCAGAGGTACTTGAGCAGTTTCTCTGGTTTTTCTCTGAGCCAGATAATGATCAGGCAAAGCTCCCAACTAAGCCAGAGCTACAGCCCTGCATACCTCTGACTGCCCCTGTGATGGGCAGCCTGCATGAGTCAGCTGCAAACCAGGTGATGCCTCCCTGGAGGCCCCCAGTGATGACATCTGAATGTTCTAGCATTTCTCGAACAGTTCTCAACAATATAACTTGGTAAGGCCACTCATGTGTGCTTTGGAGAGCCGAGTGAGACTGTTCCTGTGAAACAGATTACAACCTCCAGTGGTGATCAGAGCTTCTATATCAGTCAAATGACAACTTGCAATTGTGACCAAACTCTCTGTGGGGTTTAGGTATCAGCCCTTGTGGAAGTCAGATGACAACTCCCAGTGGTGACTAGACCAACTTGTGCACAGCAGCATATGATGCCCTCTGTAGTAATCAGAACCCTCATGGAATCAGAGACCTATAGAGTTCAAAAAACCCATTTGGCCCAAATACAGTC
Source organism: Nannospalax galili (assembly GCF_000622305.1). Classification (NCBI taxonomy): domain Eukaryota; kingdom Metazoa; phylum Chordata; class Mammalia; order Rodentia; family Spalacidae; genus Nannospalax; species Nannospalax galili. The sequence continues at coordinate 52,583 of NW_008335687.1, read as the reverse complement.
TCCAAAATATTTTCCAAGCAACCCTTTGTTCAAGGACAACCCCCCCAAAAAAGAGGGGGGGATCAGGACCCACATCTGTCAGTTCATCTGCACATACCAAAACTGTAGAAAATATTACACAAAAAGCCTTCCCGCTCCTGAGCCCACCAGGGCAAACACACTGGGAAGAAGCTTTTCTGATACAAGATACTCAGGTGCTCATGGAAATTCACCCACTCAAATAAGCTCATCCAACAATAGAGAAAGCACAGCAGGGAATGGCCCTGTCTGTGCATCAAGTGTAACAAGAAATTTGCATGATCAGATCATCTACAGCAGCACAGGAGAATTAACAAATAATTGTCACCCAGCACTGAAACCTCTCCACCCATAAGGAAATGTGTACACTCTCTCTATATATATGGCACTAAACTTTTTTTTCTTCATACCCTACACTTTGTGAACACCTATTGGATACTTAGTGCTATTTGTAAGTACTAAAGTTTTCATTATTTTTCCTCAAAAACACAAGCAATATATGTACATTTTCATGTGAAACTGGATGATTCATGATTCATTTACTTCTTTCTCAGGAACCTGACTTTATTAGTGTAAGTCCTTCCAGATCTTGCTCTGTACATTTACCTTTTATTGAAGTGTACTGTGAAAACTACCAGTACCTACATCAAACCAATACCAAAGTAGAGCTGGACAGGAGGTGATGAGGGAAGGCAATCTCCTACTTGTTTAGCAAGATAAGTGTTACAGAATCTAGACACTCTTACTCTTTGTGGATTAAGCAACTCTCTATTTTCTGCCATTTCCTCCCATGAAGATGGAAAATGTGGGTTCTACAGATATAACATTTGTATGGAAATTTTCATCTTTAAATTGTGTAACAAAATTCATTTTTGTTACTATATATGCACTTCATATTACAAAGCCAATCATTAGAATTTATGTTTTTTTAAATAGCAATATGCTTGCAGTCTCTTTCCTCTACGCATATTAATAACTGTAGTAACTAAGAAGCCTAAGCATCATCTATCACTCATGTACCCTGCACACACAAATACTTCCACTGAGTTACACGTGCTCATGTTTCATTAGTGTGCATCATGTTAGAAACGCAAATTGGTCTTGATGCCTTTTGACTACTCCTGATAGCAACAGAATTCCTTGGGTATTTCCCTTAAGAGAAAGGAAGGTAAAAATCCATTTGCATTAAAAATAACATTACCTCTAAGATTTTATATTGCTTTAACTATTTCCAGCTCTTGGTGGTTAGACATGAAATTTTGCTGCTTTAGGCCTGTTTAATTCCAACTTATAATAAAAAGTGATTAGAAAATAGCCAAAGGCTATTAACAGTATGTGTCTCTCAGAATCTACTAAAAATTCTATTGAATTAGTTATAGACTGTAACAGGGCAACTCTTCTTCCTCAAGAATGAATAAAAACTGTTTGTACAGGCTCCACTTTGAATGTTGTGTTTGCTTGGATTAGTAGTCTAGACAAGTGTGTTTGGTGCTGAGTTGGACTGAAAGAGGAGAATGCATGCTGTTATGTGTTTGCGTGTAAAAAGTAGAATACATATAAAAGATGCAAAAGTTTGCAAATTGTGAAAACATATTTACTGTTTCCCATCTTTCTTGGGATATTTAAATTCAGTAATAAGAAACACTGTCCTTCAAATAGTTTGAGAGAAAAATCCCATAAGTTTAGCACATGAGAAATAATTGCTTGTCAAAAAAACAATTTTTTAAAAAATGTCAGGGCTAGCTTTGATGAATTATTTAGATACTTGATTGACCCCTTTTCTTCCACACAGCATTTACTTCATGCAAACTTCTCAATAGACATATCTTTTTTTTTTTTTTAACCCGAGGAAAGATCTTTATTTGATCTTACAAGTTACAGTCTATCATCAAGGAAAGCAAAGCACAGCCAAGAAGGAACCTGGAGACCAGAACTGAAGCAGCGACTATGGAGAAATACAGCTTACTGGTTTGCTCCCCTGGCTCATGCCAACCAGCGCTCTTCTTTTCCTTTATTTATTTATTTTTATTTTTTCTCCTGTACTAAACTGTAAGCAAATTATGGGTTACAGTATTATAGGTTTCGGATTCTTTTTTAAAATTTGTTTTTGTTAAATTTTGTTGTATTTCATATAAAATATCTCAAACAATCTGTATCATCTTTATAGCCCTGTCCCCAGCAGAAATATCCCATGACCCCCCCACTAGAACCCATATACTCTGTCCTGGATGTTAAGGCCCACTGTGTCAAGTCAGACATTCCCCAGTGAAAGTCCATCCACTTGTGATCTAGTCAGATCCCTCTCATCTATCTACTCAAGCATGTAACATTTTCTTTTTCTTAACAGAGCATAGGGTGGGAGTTTATTTATAGAGGAGCCTCTTTATGGCTGCAGTGGAAAGTCCACACTCAAATATATACCCTATGACTTCTCAACATCTGAAGAAAATGGTGAGAGAGGGGCCTCCTGGCATTCTCAGCTTATCTATTCCTAGCCCCTCCCCCCCATGCAGCTAAGGTCTACTGATTGTGTGGGAGAGGTAACTGACTCCCCCTTTGATTCCTTGATGAGTGTGGGAAGGAGGTGTGACTATAGCTTGCCAGCATAGTGGTTGGAGGATATTTCCAGTTAACACTCCACCCTTTTCCTCTGGATCTTATATTCTTTTCGCCAACCTCTTCCACAAAAGTCCCTGAGCCTTGGAGGGGATTGGAGGTATGGGATGATCTTCCTCCTGTTATGGCAAGGCACTGAACATTTGGGTCTCTGCATCATCAGTTTTCCACAGGTTGTTGGCCCCTTTCAGTGGAATTCCATCCACTATAAAAACAGAAACAACAAAAAGCAAGAACCTCTAAACAGCAGCTTCTATAACAACTTATGGGTATAAACACAAACGCTAGGTTTAAAATTTCTAGATGAACATGTCCACCCTCATGAACTACTTTGTTCTTGAATTCTTCTGAAAACATCTAATTTTTATAAATTGTCCCCCCAAAGTGGAAACAAATTACATTAATTACATTTAGTGTTGCTGAATCAGAATCCACGCCAGTTAAGTGGAAAAGAGAGGTAGGGTAAGAGAGAACGAGAGAATATGTGCTGATAGGCTGCCTCCGCCTTTGTTTTATTTTATTTCTAGAATACCAGCATGTTGGATGATGTCACTTTTTCAGGATGGATTTTTTCCATTAGTTAATGTCCTTTGGAAGGACCTTCATACTCAAGTACAGAAAAGTCATTTGTCAATTTAGATAACTTTCAGCCCAAGCAAATGGACAATAAATATTAACAAAGTGTCAGTGCATACAGATGATATAAATGACATGGCTTATCATAAGAAAATTATTCTGCCAATACCACAAGTTGGAAAAATACCAGATCTTTAAATTTAAGGACCCTAAGTGCTAAATAATTCTCATCTGACTTGGTTAGGAAGAAGGGAAAGAACCATAAATATTAGAAATGAAATCAAAGTGAAGAATCAGTTCACATTGTTTAAACAAAAGTGCAATTGATAAAGAAATATTAGGACTGGGGATGTAGATCAGTGTGAGACAAGCACCTGTCTGGTCTAAACAAGACTTTGGCTATATATGAGCACTGCAGAAAACTTATCAAATATTATTATTAATTGTCATTATTATTAAAACTTTGTCCATGCCCTCTTTTCCTGCTTTCTGTTTCACTCACATTAAACAGGATAGTCTAAACCACATTGTCATGTAGATTCATGCTATATGTTTTGTTTCAGCTAGTCTCAAAATTGTTATTTTCTCTTAAAAACACTTTCAAGCATTTTTAAAGCCTGCTACTCTTGAAAATTATAGTGGTCCATGTCTTAGGAAGAATAAAACAATAGAATGGGCATCTATGTGAATATAAGTAATAAAGTATGCAGTTTTACAAGCCAGGCTAAAATTACAAGGGTCATCAATCCTTGTGTTTCAATGCATAAAATGATAACCAGCTGGAGTTTGGAAAAAAAAATTTTCCCCTGTAGTGTAATATTGAACAATTGGA
>NW_008335687.1:21561-48362 GCF_000622305.1 Nannospalax galili | reverse complement strand
AATGCATAAAATGATAACCAGCTGGAGTTTGGAAAAAAATTTTCCCCTGTAGTGTAATATTGAACAATTGGACAGGTGCTTTATGAAAGACAATTTTTTCTGGCCTTGCACTGGAGCATCTAGTGTAGGTCTTTATAAAATGCCAGCCTAATGGGCCATTGATCTTTTCAGCTAATGCGATTTGTAGATTCTTGCTTTTACAGAAGTAATCAATAAGATTCTTAAGCCTACACTGAAAATATAAAACCATAGGGCTGATTTACTAGAGGCCCCATTTAGAAAACAGATAGGCTATATTGAGAAAGAAATGATTCGATAGTCACCAGAAAACAGTAAGGGGATGGATCACGTTATGCATAAAAGTGTACTTAGAGTGATAATATTGGAAACATTTATACCTTTGCAGGTAGTATCATCATTCAGAGGAGAAATGAAGGTACTTAGGGATACCAGCGGATGAGTGCACCTATCAAAATTCCAGCATATTTAGCAGCATGTTCCTCTTCAAAATGAAAGTTAAAGGGATTTTAAATCTACTTTCAGTATTCAGTCTGAGGTCTTGTCTTCAGTCTAAGGTCTTCCTATGTTCCTGTTTTGTTGAATCTCCATAGACTACAAGTTTTCGAGCTTCTGTGTTTTCAGTAACCCTTTAAGATTCGTTATGCAATTGGAGTAGAGAATACATTTGTTTTACTGTATATTTATTATTTTTTGCATTGTACTTTTCTGTACAATAGAAAATATAATAACATCGGCTTTTTCTTCAAACCATAAAAAGCTGTAGTAGTCAGTCAGGGTCAGGTGGGTTTTATTGCCTTCTTAGCTGATCAGAAATGTTAGCAATATTATGGATAGGAGATTTGAACTCTTATCACCCAAGAATCCACATGTGTTCAAACTGAAACAAATCAAAACAAAACTGACTTTCTCTCAGCATCACTGGATGCCTTGGGATAGGCTATACCCATTTCCTTAGCTGCTGCAGAGGCTGGGATGGTTAGTGTTATGCCACTGAGCACCAAGGCTTCCCATGTCTAAAAAGATATTTCCATAAAACCTTTCAACTGCCTTACCTTCTTTGAATTGTCTCCTAGTATTTGTACAGTAGAATTAGACATAAACTTGGGAATTGCTTCTTCCAACCTCACCAGCTTTCTCAGAGCTAAAGTCTATTCCTGCCTCAGTTACCCCATGAGATTCTTTAATTGGGTAGACCCTATATCTAGAGTGAAATAATACCTACCCAGGATTAGATTTGCTCTTCTAGCCTTTAAGCTGCCTTCTCCCAACAGAAAGCTTAGATTCTGCCTCCTGTGAACTAAGCATACCTTTCCAAGATGTCTTCTGAATTGTCCAAATTTGAGACTATCTCCACTTAAAAATATTTTATTTATTATTTTTATTTTATGTGTATGAGTGTATTGCCTGTGTGTAGATAAGTGTACCCATGTTGTCCAATGCCCGCAAAGGCCAAAAGAGGGAGTCAGAGTTCCTGGAACTGGAGTTATGGACAGTTGTTAGCCGCCATGTGGGTGCTGGCAACTGAACTCACATCTGCAAGAATAGCCACTGCTTTTAAAAGCTGAACCATCTCTCCAGCCCCCGTTTCCACTTTTAACTTAGTCTTTTCACTTTTCCTTTTGTATTTTTTTTTGGCAATTCACACATTTCACCACTAGAGCATGCTCTGTGACTGGGGAGTGATATTTGGGGCAGAAGATATGAATCAAAATTATGCAGTCAGACTGAGGGCAAAGCTAATGGTATTTAGAATGTTATTTTCCCTCGAGAGATAATTTGGCTTCTGCAATGGAAAAGGGATAAAAGTTTGGAGTAGAATAGGTATTGGAATCATTTGTGCGGGCCTTTACATGAAGACATGTTTATTTATGAATATTTTATAATCACAGCACATTGATAAACAAAAATTTCTATCACAAAGAACACAAAATTACAAAGTTAGTAAGCCCATATAAACTTTTTAAGATAGGACACAAATCATATTCTGTGGAAATACAGAATTTGTTTCTTTCCCATATTAGTAAGAGTAGTATGCAATTTATTAAATTTGAACCTGGTAGTGATGAGTGACTGATTAAGTGTCTAAATATAACACTTTTCACTGGGTATGGATCTATAAGTACTCCATAGATTTTGCCATCACAAATGTATGATTCTCTTCATATTGAACTTTCTATCTTTCAATAATAAACTCATGAACTTTGTCTAAGATCAATAACCTTTCCAGTTGATGTTTCATTCTTTTCTAAGTGACTTGAATTGAGGCACATGGATTTATGGGTTTATTTCTTTTCCTTAGAGGGTTAACTAATTAAATTAAATTAAGTCACAAAATAAACCAACATCTGTTTCTGAAAAAAAACAAAAAACAAAAAAGATGACCCATCATATTAACATATAATCTTAAGGCTTTTACAATTAATTTTTCTGAATATATTTCCAATATATTATAAATCTATTACTACTTGTAGTATTTTGGATGTAAGATGTAGAAAAAATAATAATTAGGGTTACAGTGGGTAAAGTGCTTTCTAAGTGAGCATGAGGACCTGAGTTTAAGTACACACAGCCAACTAAAGCCAAGCACCGTAGCATGAGTTGATAAATTAAGTGTTCCTACCTAAAAATAGGACACAAAAAAGACAGGGGAATTCCAGAAGCAAACTTCCTAGCCTGGTCACCTCAGTGCTGAACAACAAGGGATCCCATCTCAAACAAAGTGGGGTGATACCAGAAGTTGTTCTATAGTGCACACACATGCATCTGCTTTCAAACACCTGAATGTGCATGCACATATGCACACACAAACACAAACACATATATAAAAACACTAATTAAGAAATCAACATCTTTGTCCTGATGATAAGAGTACGTAACACAACTTTATCATAGGATATTTGTTTGGCATAACATGAAAATAGCCAGTTACACTTTAACTACAGTTTTTATTAGTTTGTAAAATTAGTATACAAAGTAATAGTCTTTATTGTGGGATTCTCATGGATTCATTTATGAGTCATAGCTTCTCTGTTTTCCATTTGCTCACATTTTCATGCCCTACACTAAAATCATAGAATGTTATGATGTCTTACTGATTTCTTTACTTTCATGAAAAATTGCATTTAAAGTAACATACCTAAGAATATTTTGATCCTATAGGAAACGGTGAATGGATAACCACACTAACAAGGGACACAATAGCAATTTATTTACCGACATCCCTGCCATCATTTGGTGACAGTTCTCTTGATGCTACCAATTGACTTAGGTAAGTTGAAATCTTAAAACAAGTTTTATTTGCATTTCCCTAATCGCTGAGGGTGTTAGAGACTTTTGAAGGGTTCCATAATTATGCATTCATTGTTTTTCTTTCTGTAGCTTCTTGGTTATAGTCGTTCCTTCTTCAGTCCTTTGTATTGCTTCAAGTATTCTCTAAAGACCTGGTTTGGTGAACATGAATTCTTTCAGCCTGTATGCGTATTGAAAGATTTTTTCCCCCTTTATGATTTTTATAGCTTCAAGCAAACTTCAACTAAGTTTTCTGGGTAAAGTGTTCCTGAGTTGTCATCTACAATCATTTATAATAAACTTTGGTCCAGGCTCTTCTGACTTTCAAAGTTTTCATCGAAATGTCAGCTATAATTCTGACTGGTTTTCCTTGAAATGTGGTTAGTTATTTTTCTTTTTCATCTTTCAGTATTATCTCCTTGTTCTATACATTTAGTGTTTTTTAAATGGTGTGTTGTAGGGAGTTTCTGTTCTGGTCCTATTTGGTGTTCTGTGTGTTTTTTGTATCTGTATGGGTGTGTCTTCCCTTAATTTAGAGAAATTTTCCTCTGTAATCCTGTTGAATATCTGGCCAATGTCAGTGACTGGGGATTCTTCTCCTTCCTTTCTGCCTATGATGCACAATTTTAGTCTTTTCATTGTGTTCCACATTTCCTGAATATTTTATTCCCATAATTAAAAAATTCATATTCTTTGCTTAAGTAGTTCTGTTCTTCCAAATTATCATCCAGTATTAATATTCTGTTTTCCTTGTTGTTAACTCTGCTGCTGAGGTGTTCTGTCATTTCAAATCAGTTTATTGAGTTTTTCAATTCCATCTTCATTTCATCATGAGTTTTCTTTAATACTTTTTTTTGTGAATACACACTTCACACCCTGATTGACACACCTTTGTCATTCCACTCACCTGTGTTTTACTGTACTTCGGCCGGAAGTTGATCCCTAACTTTTTATTTCTTTGAGCTGTTTGTGTGTTCTTTAAATTTTTGAATTCTTTGAAATGTTTATGATTGTTCTTTTAAATCTGTGTCCTGGGTGTCTCTAGGTAGTTTTCATTCTAGAACACTTCTACAGGAATGGTAGGGTTTGGTGGGTACATATTATTTTTGTTTTTCATATTATTTTTAAACTTTCTTTGTGATTTGGGCATGTGGATTTCTTTTGCTGCCTATGTATCTGATATGAAACTCAAGACTGCTTTTATTGAATTGATGTTTGGTTCTATTTGTATCGTTGATGTAGCTTGTTTACTTTCTGATCAGTTATGAAAAATTACTTGGTCTGGATTTTATGTTCTCTCTTTTGATTTTGTATTGGAAGGATAAGATGGATCCAGCAGGCTACTCAGCAGCTCTTAAAGAGGGTGAAGGAACCCTGGCTACTTAGGCACTCTCTGGAACCCTTAGCAGGATGGGGCCAAGGCCCTAGGAGAGGGAATGGGGTCAGAATGTTCTGGCAGCATGGAATACCTGAGACCTGGATCAGTGGGAGGGGCTAGAGATGGTCCCAAAGAAGGGAAATGGGCATTGCACTCACATTGGCTACAGACATATGCTGCTTCTTTTTCTGAGTCTGTTCTGCTTCACTCTGAATCACAGTTTCTAGTTCCATCCATTTACCCGCAAATTTCATGATTTAGTTTTTCTTTAGTCCTGATTGTAGCATCATTGTGTAAATGTAACACATTTTCAGTGTTCATTCATCATTTGAGGAACATTTATGTTGTTTCAATCTCTTAGCTTTTGTGAAAAGAGCAACAGCAGACATGGCTGAGCAAATATCTTCATAGTCAAATCACTCCTTTGGGTATATTCCAAGGAGTGTTATGACTGGCTCATGTGGTAGATTTATTATTAGTTTTTTAAGAGTTCTGCATTCTGATTTCCACAGTGGTTGCATTAGTTTGCAATTCCACCAACTGTGTTGCAAGGTTCCCCATAGTCCGCATCCATGCCAGAATTTGGTCTCATTTGTTTTCGTGACCTTAGCCATTTTGACTGGGGTCACAAAAACTGGCAGTTTTTATTTGTATTTTCCTAATTACTAAGGAAGTTGAACACATTTTAAGGTGTTTCTTAGGCATCATTTTTTTCATCTTTTGAGTGGTCTCTGTTCAGATTCATGGTCCACTTTTCAATTAGGTTATTTGTTTTTTTGCTTCTTTGTTTTGTGAGTTCATTGTATTTTCTGTATCCTGCCTCCGTGGGATGAATAGCTGGGGAAGACTTTCTTCCACTCTGTAGGGTTCACGTTATTTGATTGGTTGTTTCCTTTGAGGTACACAAGCTTTTTAGTTTAATGAGTTCCCATTTGTCAATTGTTGAATTTAATTCCTGAGCAATCAATGTGCAGTTTAGAACATCCTATCCTATACCTGTGCCTTGTCGGGTACTGCCTATATATTCTTCCTTCAGTTTCAGTGTTACTGTACTATTAAGTCACTTATTTTTTACCTTTGTGATTTGTAATATAGGCCCACAGAGCTACAGTCATGCTACTCAGGACTAGTTTTATGCACCCCAAAAGTTTGGTTGCACTGGGCTATCCTTTTCATTTCTTTCCAGGAATACTTTTATCTCTTTCTTGATTTCTTCTTTGACCCATTGTTCTTTCAGGGGTGAGTTGCTTTATTTTTATGAGTTCATATAGCTTCTAGAGTTTCATTTGCTGTTGATTTTAAGCTTCATTTTATTGTGGTCTGATAGAATACATGGAATTATTTCACTTTTTGTATTTGTTGAGGTTTGTTTGTTACCCAGTATGTTGTCTATTTTAGAGAAACTCTCATGGGCTGCTGAGTAGAATATATATCCTTCAATGCTTATGTGGTATATTCTGTAGATGACCATTAGGGCTATTTGAAGTATGATATTGTTTAACTAAGCTTTATTATTGGTCCAGATGATCTCTTTATTGAAAAAAAAAACTGGGGTATTGATGTCTTCTACTCTTACTGAGTTGGGTTTGTCTGTGTCTTGATTTCCATTGTACAGTTTTTATGAAATTATGTGCAGCTGATTTTTTGTGCTTATATGTTCATGGCTATAATGTCTTCTGGATCAAGAGTTCCCTTAATTAAAATTAAAAGACCTTCTTTATTTCTTCTGAGTAATTTTAATTTGAAGTCTGTTTTCTCAGATAGTAGAGTAGCAACACTGCCTTGAATTTTAGCTCCGTTTTCTTGGGATTTTTTTAAAAAAAATCTTTTCATGCTGAGGTGGTCACTATTTTTGAAGGTAAGTTGAGTTTCCTTTGAAAACAAAAAGATGGATTTTGTTTCTTATTTCATTTAATTAGCCTGTGTCATTCGGCTAGGGAGTTGAAGCCTTGACATTGGAAGCTGTCATGGATGAATATTGGTTACTGTAATTTTCACTTCTGATTGTGTTCTCAGCCCTATTTTTTGTTTCTGTGACTATACCTTCCTATTTTTCTTTGTGTAACCTCTTGGATATGGTCATTCAATCCTCGTTCTTCTGCACTGCTTCTAGTAGTCTCTGTTGGATTGGTTTTGTGGCTCTGAATCACTTCAGTCCTTTCATGCCTTAGAAGATTTTCCCCCCCTTCAACTTTAATAGACAGAGTTCCCGGATAAAGTATTCTGGGTTGGCATTTATGATTATTTACAATGTGGAATACTTTGCTCCCAGTGTTTTTTGGCTTTTATGGTTTGTACTGAAAATTCAGTGTAATTCTGAGAGGTTTTTCTCTATGTGGTTTGCTTTTCTCTTGCACCTTTCATTGTTCTCTCTTTGTTCTGAACATTTGATGTTTAACCTGTGATTTGCAATGGAGAGTTTTTGTTCTGATCCTGTCTATTTGGTGTTGTCTGTGCTTCTTGTATCTTTGTGGGTGTGTCTTCAATTAACACGGAGTAGTTTTCTTCTATAATCCTGATGAAGATCTGGTCAATGCCGTTGACCATGGATGATTCTCCTTTTTCTATGCCTATGATGCATACATTTGATCTTTCATGGTGTCCCACATTTACTGCACATTCAAGTTCCCCTTTTTTAAAGTTTTCATGTTCTTTCTTTGAGTGGTCTAATGCTCCAAGTTTATCTTCCAGTCTTGACATTACTTTTTCCATCGAATTCATTCTGGTGAGTGAGGTTTTTCTCCTTCAAATGGCTTAGAGGGTTTTCCACTCCATCTGTATTTCACTTTGTTTTCTTCAATGTCTCTTTTTCTTCATAAATTCACTTTTAAAATCCTGAATTGTCTTTGCTGTTTTATTTAGCTGTTTATTGGAATTTTCTTGAAATTCTGTTAGGAGTTTTTTCTTCTTCTCTATGAATTTTTTGAGTTGTTTGCTTATGTGTTCTTTAAAATCTTTGAATTTGCTGATCATGTTTATCATTCTTCTATAAAATTCCGTGCCCTGGGTATCCTTAGGATAGTCCTCATCATAGGATACCACTTTAGAACTGGTGGAATTTGGTAGGAACACATTATCCAGCTTTTCATATAGCATTTGTGATTTGAGTTGTGACCTGTACATACGAACTTCTTTTTTTTGTTTTGTTTTGTTTGTTTTGTTTTGTTATGTCAAGCATGAAATTCTAGCCTGCCTTTGTTTAATGGAGGTTTGGTTGTGTTTATATTGTTGTTGTAGCTTGGTTACTTTCTTTCTGATTAGGTTTGAATATCTAGTTTGTCTGTGTTTAAGGTGTTCAGTGTTTGTTTTTTTGTTTGTTTTGAGGAATTGGGTAGTTGCAGACAGGCTAATTAGGGTTCTCTAGCAGCATAAATAGGCCTATTCCTGAAGCAGGAAGATTACAACCAAATGGGTGAGTTCCGACAGGCTAAATGGGAGCTCTCTGGAAAGGCGAATAAGCTTAGTCTCAAGGCAGTATGATGGTGACCAAGTGGGCTGGTTCTGTCTAGCTAAGCAGGGTAGATGTCGGCCCTGGAACAATATGAATGGGACATATCCCAAAGCCTAGCAACTATGATTCATCTTGTATACTGAATGTATCTCACCAGGCTAGTTGGAACCCTCTGGTAGAGAGAAGGGATCTAGTCCCAAAGAGGGAAGATAGATGCCAAATTAGCAGGCTCTAACTAGCTAAGCAGGGCAGATGTGAGCCCTGATAATACCTCTTTTACCAGTGATTCCATGTTGACAGGTATGGGCATGAAAACATGCCAGTGTATTAAAACAAGGCAAGAGAATTCTAAGTATGTTATGAATTGTAGACCAGGGAGAAGAAGTAGGGATAGAGAATGAGAAACATACATGAGACAATAACCTCAAGGTATAAATCTAACAAGTGGTTGAGTTAAGGTAAATTGTTTACTGACAAATGTAGACAGTGAAACCTACGTTTGTCATAAAGTTGACATTGAGGTGCTTTCTGATAATTAAATGGCATAGTGAAAAGAATTTGGGATATTGCAATTATATGAATGTATGAGCTCATGAGACACCATTCTTAAAACTGAAATGCAGAAATGTTATGATGAATGGACAACTCAAAGTTTACTCAGCAAAACAGGATCAATGAGAAAGATTCTTCAATAACTCTCTAAGCAAGACTTATAACTATTAAAATTGATGTAGCCTTTTATGTACTATTGCATTTTACATTTTCTAAATCAATAAGAAGCATTAACACATAGATATAATCAACATGTGACAATAAAAATAATTACTAATGTTACTCATATTACCATTGTATATAAGCAAAATAAATCACCTGTAATTAGCTATTACATCATCACCATTGGGGTTATTTAATATCAATGAAATATTTTGAGAGACTTCATAGCAATCATACAGAGGAATGTTATCATTCAAAAGCATACCCTTATTTTATTTTTTTTGAATTAACTATAAAACTTCTTAGTTCAGCAATTTAAATAAGCTGATGGTGCTCTTCTTCTGTAGCATTTGTAATTTTCCGGGTGAATACTTCACAATTGGAAAACCAATATATTATTTGGGAGTTGAAGGAATGGCGTTTTCTCCTTTTATTCTTATATCAATATGAGCAAATAAATCTATTTGTTAGATGGTTGCTTTCAAATGGATCTCTCCCTCCTCTCTCTCTCTCTCTCTCTTTCCCTCTCTCCCTCCCTCCCTCCCTCCTGTCTTTTGAGACAGGGTCTCACTGTAGCTCCATGTGGTCTGGAACTTCTTATGTAGACAGGACTGGCCTCAATATCACAGATCTCTGTCTGCCTTTGTTGCCCAAGTGTTAGAAATAAAGGTGTGCACTACCACTCCAATTGATGGTTTTTGTTATTGTTTCTTAGGGCTCATAGGTAAACACTATAAAACATTTGAAGTATTAAAAAACAATTGATTTTAATCAATTTTTAAACCTTTATAATATGGGAAATGTATTTTATCACAGAATTTCTTTCATTATGATATATTTATATTAAAAGCTATGGATGCTTTTTATATGGAATTATATGTGCTTATGACATGTATCCAGTCTAATGTGTAGACAATTGGACCTTGCTGTTCTATACACATGGTGCCCAGGGATCTGGAAAACACACCTCTCACTTTTCCTATATTATTAGAAATTAGAAGAACAAAGAGGTAAAGAAAAAATAGGTTCATTCACAGCTTTCTCAAATGGAGGAGGTTCTATTGTTCCCCCCCCCCGTGTCTGTGGCCTTCTTACATTTTATAGAAAATCATGAGACAAACACAAGAACATAAAGAAGTTTTGTAAACTCTTATTAATCCATTAACTCTTTAAAATATAAAAAGATTAATAATGGGCTCAGTGGTGGTGACACAAGCCTATAATGCCAGCACCAAGGAGACAAAAACAGATGGATCTCTGTGAGATCAAGGCCAGCCTGGTCTGCCTATTTAGTGAGTTCAGGCCAGCTTGGGCTACAGAGGTACCCCGTTTCAACCCACCCCCTAAATTACAACTGATTAGTACAACCACATAACTGTCACAGACCCTGTCTACTAGAAGTTGTTGAAGGTTTATGAGTAGAAACTGATTTGTTTGATGGCACCATTGCAAGAACACATATTCATTGTATTTACCTCCCTTATACAATGACTTCTTAGTAGAAAACTTGTCTGTTGTTTCTTTTTCCATTCATTTTGTGGATGAGAGTATAACTATTCTTTTTATTATTCCCTCTTCAATATACACGTCATCATACAGACTTAAACTCATACACACATTTAGGTGCTAGCAAAATATTATCTGGCAATCAAATCTTTCTTTTCAGGTTTTTTTTTTTGCTTTACTTCAATATACACATTTAAAACCCACATTGAATACTTCCTCTCTTCAGGGGAGACTTACAAGGGGAGACTTACAGGAAAAGAACACCTGTTCCAGAGACATTCAAGAGTCAATTACTGTTCTAGGACAGTGGAACTCGACTCTCATAGAACCTCATGAAGAAAGCTTCAGACATTCCTGAGATCTTTGCTTGGAGGAAGTAGAGGAGGATTCACCCTTCAGCTTGCTGCCATCATTGCTCAAAGGCCACTACTGAAACTATGGACCCTTGGGCTACTCAGCCTGCTTTGCACATGTTCCAACCATGGACCATTGAGCAGAGAGTCCTTCAGCAAAAATTTCACATGTATTGGCAGAGCAAGCCATGAATGGCACATGGAGAGTGAGAACTTGGGGCATATGGCTGGCATTGATAGCAGCTGCTACATTCACCATCATCAGCTTTTTAATTATTTCCACTTTGAAAAACAAGGATGGACATCATATCACTAAGCCTATGTTGTAATGAGTATCAGCATACAAAGCCATTGCTCAGTGTCTGGAAAGGATGTCAGGGTAGACAGAAGGACATCATGAATCTTGGCTTAGGATTTAGGTCTCTGATGGGTCTCATCAGGAAGATGCTGGAGGAACTAAATGTCAGTAACTCATCTCAGCCAAAGCCCAATGTGCTTTGTTCTGTAAAATATTTTGCTTATTTACTCCTCTTTATTTTTCTTCTACTTCTCTATGGACTCTTGCAATAGCCAGTAGTTGGCTCTAACACTTTTAGGTCTCTACTGTTTTAAAACTAATGATATGTCAAATTAAGTGTTAAAGAAACAACGATATATGTTTGTTTATATTGGCTATGATCATTTTCTTTGTCATTATTCCACTTCACTGGACTGTGTCTTACTTGTTTGTTTACCAGTGTATTTCCTTTTCTGTTCATTTTCTTCCTTATCTTTTGTAACTCAGTGACTGAATTAAAGACGGTTTTCTAAACATTTAGACTAATAGAATAAACTATCAAATCATACTTAGAATCAATGGACAGCTGAGTTATGAAAATGAGTTGAAGGGTCAAATCTTACAGTTGAGATCTTGTTCTCCATTGATTCTCTTATCTCAGTGCGTAATAAAGGCTGCAACTAGGGGCTAGAAAGATAACTCAGCAGTTAAGAGCACTGGCTGCTATTGCAGAGGACCTGAGTTCAGTTCCCAGTGCCCACATGACAGCTAAAAACGCTCTGTAACTCCAGTTCCAGAGGATCCCTAGCCCTCTTCTGACCTCCATGGGCACTGTACTACCATTCACACAGGCAAAAAATTCATACACAGAAAACAAAGCTACACAAATTAAATATAAATCAAAGGAAGATTGCAGCAGTTGATAAATAAGTCAATTACCTTAAAATGCCCAGAGACTAAGCTCCAACTGTCATTCCCAAGCATCTCCCACTCATCTGTAGAGTGACATAGGTTACCACCATATTGACTTTATTGACAAAAACCAGGAACAAAAGAAAGTTGAAAGAAAGTTAGTGTTATCTCTTTTTATCTCTTTTCTTAACAAAAGAAAAAAAATCTCTTCTTCTTAGGATATTTTCCTTGAAGAAAACTCAATCTAGCACACTATTTTGTCTCAAGACCTCAGGTTTATAGTTGATATTTGCTTTATTTGGATTTAGTGATTTTAATTCTATTTAACTAAATAGAAAAGAAATCTGCAAATGAGGAACCCTATCATGGTTCTGGTGGGTTCAGTGTTGGGCTTATCCTCTGTGTAGCTGAACTCTCAGTGTCTCCTTGCTCTTTTTTGCTGGGGTTAGCTGGCACAGACATGCTCTTCAGTCTTTTCTCTCCTCATATATCAGCTTCGTTTAATATGTAATGATGCATGCTTGTGATGCCAGCACATTGGAGGCAGAAAAAGGAGATTCACTGATAGTTCAAGAGGACGTTGGTCTTTGTAGTGAGGCTTAATCCATTTAAGACTCTACAGAAATACTTTCAATAAATGCAAAAACAATAATCAGATAAAAAATAATAGTTCATAATCCTTCATTATTAACGTATCTGTGATTTCTTAAGTATATAAATTCTAAGATCCCTAGACTTCAACACTATACGGTACTTAAGTTTAGCTAGATGTGAGAATGGGTGCTTCCATATATTAGAAACATGAGTGTGAATTTTGCATTGGTTTGCTATATTGGATGTACCCTTTTCCCTATCCCATCTCCTATTCATTTTGTCTAAACACTAAAGAGCTATTATAGATAAACAATCTCAAGGGAAAAAGTAGAATGATTTATCCTTGCATATCACTTAATAGAGAGCTGTTGTTTTCCAAACAAAAATTTTGTCTTTAAAACCTGGATACATATATCGATATAGAGATTTATATCAGCTTGAATAGACAACAGTCATGCCGAATAAGATTTGTTCCTTGAGGCAAACATTGCAATGACAGGAGATGTTGATGCACAGCATGCTTACACATTGTTACTGGGCAAGGGATACAAGATGACAGTAATTTGAATGACAGTGGTAAATTTTTCTAAGAAAATATTCACCCTGCATCCCTGTTCAGCGTAGAAGAAGCCAGAGCAGTCTGCTTCACTACTCCCTATTGGCAATTTGGGTAATCTCTTCAGAGGATGCTATGATAAGAATAGGAAGTAGGGATTGGCTAGGCAGTTAGGGTTAAAAGACCCCAAAGAAAAGTGTCCAGTTTCTGAGCTAAAAGTCAAAATGTCCTTGGTAACGTTAACAACATAGTCTGTTCCAAAGGCCAAAAATATCCAAAGTATTTGGGATCCTTAAAAGATTGTAGGGTTACCTCTTCAGAGGGGGGGAATGTTGGAGGGGAGGGAGTGGTCATGGGTTTGATCAAAACACCTTTATGCATGTATGAAACTCTCAATAAAGTTTTTGTAAAAGTTAAAAATAATAATAATAATAATAAAAATTATAAAGTTCAAAAAAAGAAAAGAAAAGAAAACATTCAAAATTAAACACTGTTCTAGATGCCGTAGGTGTATTATACTGCTCAGGACAAATTTAAGTGTATTAGAAACTGCTGTTTCCATTCTATAGAAAGGCACTGAAACAGAAAGTTCGGACAAGTTGATCAGTAGTCATAGCAGAAACCTCCTTGACTAAAGCTTAAATTAGCCTAACAGTGAAAGCCCAGCTTATCAGCCCTGTAGTGCAATGGAGAAATTGGAATGGATTTCTTTTTAACCGACATTGCAAAGACAAGAAACAATACTATTCTGTTATGTAACTTCATTCCTCTTGTCTTCATTAAGAGCATGCAAAGACCTTTCAAAATGGCATTAGATGTTCTGATAGCAAAGCATGAGTTACTTGGGTGGGTAGAATTCACTACAATACTGCAATGGCTATTCTATTAACATAACAATCATGTTATATTAAATGTTTTCAATAATTTTCTGGTTAAAATTCTTACAAGAATTATACCAATTTTTAATTGAATTCTTTGCTACATAATTCTGTATAAAATCAAATTCTGTGCATTGTGTTCCCATAGTCTCTTGCTGCTACTTTTCTTCATGACATGTCAAATAATACACTGGCATTAACTGGAGAACCAGCTATTAACCACTTCCATATTGTCATTTTCGTGAAGGAAGCGTCCTTTCTCTCTAATTGTTAGTGTAGTCTCAGAAGTTAGAATCACACACAGCACTGGCATGCATTTTATACATATTTCTTCAATAACTGTGTAAAGAAAATAATACTTTGATTCACCACTAATAAAGAGAAAATGAAGGCTTGGAATCTGCTTATGATGAACAACATGTACTCCAGTTTGTCTAACAGCCATGAGTCATGCGATTATCCATGTACTGTGGCAGTGACTGTATTATTTCTAGCAGGTATTTCACTGTTACTATTTGCAATATTCTTAGAGAAAAGATTTGTAAAGAGAGGGATTGAGACCCTTTCTCTTTGTAATACCATTACTTCATCTTCTAATCATAATTTTCCTTATAATCTAGGAAATAATATTCATAGTTTATATTGTGTTTAAACAGCAAAACACAACTTGGAGTACTGTGTTTGCCAGTCAGAGGGCATTCATGGAGTTGGTGCTGACTCTTCCCAAATCAATATTTTACATGATATGAATATTTCAAATTTTTCAAAAAAATATTAACTATACATTATATAAATATTACCAATATTTAAAACAAAATATTAACTGTGTACACATATGAAGTCCTAAGTTAAGAAGTCAATAAAATAATTTTCAAACATACTAAAGGAGAGGAATTAGTACCAGTGAAGAGATTCTTGAGTAAAGGCACTTGCTGCCAAGTCTAACAACCTGAGACTGATGCCCAGGACCCACAGACTAAAAGGAGAGAACCAACCCTAAAAAGTTGTTTTCTGTCTTCTGACATACACATGTGTACATATATACACCACACACACACACACACAGACACACACACACACACACTAAAGAAATAAACAAATGAAGACAAGCAAAAACAAGGATTATTGATTACTCATTTTTGGTTCTTTTTAACAAATATTAGGAAGCATTTCTCTAAAACTTGCTAACCCTCTTTCCCTTCATTTGTTTGTTCATTTCCCATCATTCCCTTCAGACTGGCCCTGTTTTAAGATGCAGGGTTTGCTATCCTCTGGCTTCTTCACCAAGAGTCACCCTACATTATATCTTCAACATTTTTCTTTTTCTGTTATTATTCCAATAAGTTTACCTAAACTTATGCTAATGTTTCATTGGAATATACTCTATAACAGAGAAAGAACAATATAAATAATTTAACAAGATTAAATAAAATAATGTATTTCATGGTTGAATACAGGATTTTACTTGTTGCCTAATTCAACATCTAGATGGAAAACATTTCATTTAAACTTATTTCTTCCTAAAATTCTGTTCTATACACAAGCAATCTTCTGCCTCATAATAATCATGAAATAAGTTTGGTTCAAAACTTCAGACTCATTCTAATGACCATATTCTCCGATTTTCAAATCATACAGACTGAATTTAGCAGTCTTACCTCAACCAACAATTTAAAGAGAATGGCAGGCTACCTAGGCTAGTCTATTCCATACACCACATCAAAAAAAAATAAATGTATCTTAGTGTTATAGGGAGCATTATTTGTGTTTTATTGTATTCAAAACAATGTATTAAGTTAAAAAGTAAATACACTGATGACAGAAGCTAATCCTTAAGTTGAAGAAAATAATAGTTTTGTTGTTAGTGTCTATTCAACCAAAAGAATGCTATTTTACACACAATGTGCCAGGAACGCAAAAAGTATACTTTTCCGCTTCCAAATTAAAATTTTATTATGTCTTCAAAGTTTCTGAAATAAATCGCTCCATGTCCAATATGTCATGTGCTCAAAGATGGAGAACATGTTAGATTAATAAAAAAAATCAAACTTCTGAGATATTTTTTACTGAGCTCTTAAAATTTTCATACGACATTTCCCACTCAAACCCAGTCTCCCTCCCCCATCAGTGCCTCCCCCTGTCCAGGCACCAAAACCTATCACTCTGCCATACACACTGAGTCCTGCTAATCTTTCAGGAGTTTGTACCCAAATGTCCTTCAGTGTAAATAATCCACTGCAGCCTAGTCAGCCCATCCAGTGGTCGTATGTAAGTCATAATCTCCCTCACCCAGCAGTAATCAGTATCGAATAGTTCTCAGCCTATTGCTGGCCATCACCCACTTCTCACCTCCCCTTTGGGCCGTTGTTTAATTGAACTGACATGGTTCCATTGTTCAAGGCCCCACTGTCACAGGCACACATGACCAAGCCTCCAGTGGCCTGGAAGCCTCCACCTCATACATTCATGAACCAGCCCTCTCTCTTACAATCTTTTTGCCTCCTTTTCCACAATGGTTCCTAAGCTGTGGGTAGGTGGCATTCCATATAGGATTCCCACCCTACACTCTACAGTCTCTTATTCTCCAAAAATTTGCCAGTTGAGGACTTCTGTGTGTAGTGCACTCAGATGTATGTGGAAACCTCACTGGTGACAGTTGAGGGATGTATTAGCTTTCTCTCTACCCCTTATTCTGCTGTTCCATGAGTCTTGGTTGCAGAGATTTGATTGTAGATGTGTCTCCTAGTACTGAGCATCTCCCAGGTTTATATTGCCTATGCCTGACCTGATGTGCAACTCTGCAGTAGCATCCAGTTGTTGCAAAAAGAAGATTCTTTGATGAGTGCCATATGACAAGTTTGTCTCTCTAAAGGAGGTCTCTTCTGTTTTGAACTGTGTTCCCATCCAAACAGCTCCTCAGTAACATATGCATTAATGTTCAGAAACTATGTGCATTTCTCATAGTGTTTCTAGGGCATCACTTTTCCTTCTCGGTTTCCTCCCATCAGGCCTCCCTCCCTTCCTAGTCACAGTACCCCCATTATTCATACCCTCCCTCCAATACCTCCTGACTCCTGTCATCTTTCTGTTCCAGACTTCCCTCATTCCCCACACTATGTTCCCTTGCCTGTCCCTCCCTCTTCTCTTCCATGCCAATTACCCTGACTTTTTTCCACCTCCCTCAGATAACAGATCTCAGATTATATTACAAGAGCTATAGTCATAAAAACATCATGGTACTGGCATGAAAATAGACACGTAGATCAATGGAACACAATAGAAGATCCAAACATGAATTCATGTAATTTCAGCAACCTGATATTCAAAAAAGGTACAGGAACACAATGGAGGAATGATAGCATCTTCAACAAATGGTACTGGCAAAACAGGATCTCCACTTGCAGCAAAATGACACTTGACAGTTATCTTTAACCCTGCACAAAAGTCAAATCCAAATGGATCAAAGACCTCCATATAAAACCTAAAACCCAGAAACTGCTAAAAGAAAACACAGGCACTACCCTCCAAGATACAGGCATAGGAAAGTACTTTCTAAATCAGACATCAGCTTTTCAGGCACTAAGGTCAACAATCAATAAGTGGGATCCCATTGAATTATGAAATTTCTGTACAGCAAAAGAAACAACTAAGGAAATGAAAAGGAAACTCACTGAGTAGAAGAAATCTTCACCAGGTACACATCCTACAGAGGATTAATATCCAGAAAATACAAAGAACTCAAAAAAGAAAGAACTAAGAAGGTAAATGACCCAATTAAAAAAGTGGGCCTATACAGAGAGTTCTCAAGAGAAGAAATAAAAATGGCTAAGAAGTACCTTAAAAAGTGCTTAACATCCTTAATAGAGAAATGCAAATCAAAACCACTTTAAGATTTTGTCTTATCCCAGTCAGACTGGCTAAAATAACCAGAATGAAAGATTTCAAATGCTGAAGAGGATTTGGAGAAAGAGGAACGCTCACTGAGTCATGCAACTACTATGGAAAGCAATGTGGAGAACCCTCAGAAAACTAAAAATGAATCTACCATATGATCCAGTGATACCACTCCTTGTCGTATACCCAAAGATCATCATACCGTAGAGATGCCTGGACATCCATGTTTGTTGCTGCTCTCTTCACAATAGCTAAGAAATGGAAACAACCTAAATGTCCCTCAACTGATGAATGGTTAATGAAAATGTGGTCCATCTATTCAGTGGAGTTCTACTCAGCAGTAGTAAAAGATGAAATTATGAAATTTTCAGATAAATGGCTAGAACTTGAGACTGTTATACTAAGTGAAGTAACACAAACACAGAAAAGCAAGCAACATGTGTTCTCTCTCATTTGTGGATTGTAGCTCCAATTCCTTATATGGGAGTGTATAAATTCTGATGTAACACCAGGAGCCAGGTAAAGGCAAAGGATACATGGAGTTAGAGGACAAGAAACAACCTGAAAGGGGGATACTAGAAAAACTTCTGAGATTTTATATGTTGCATTTTAATTGTAATATAATGGAAACACTAAGATAATGTTTTTTGCATGTTTCATAACAGCATAAAACAAATACTTGTTTTCAGATGATTCCAAAACCAATTTCAACTCTTCTCCTAATTTCTTTTTGATATTTTTTAAAAAATTTAAACAAAAAAAATATTTAGTTATTTATTTTTTATGTGTATTTGTGTATTGCCCCCATATAGCTAAATACACCGGTGTCATGGAATGCCCGTGGAGGTCAGAAGAGGCTGTCGGACCCCGTGGGACTCGAGTTACAGACAGTTGTTAGCTGCCTTGTGTTTGCTGGGATTCAAACCCGGGTCTTCTGTAAGAGCAGCCAGTGCTCTTAATGTCTGAATCACCTTTCCAGCCCCTAGATCACTTACTCCGAATGACTCTTTGTGAGTATGCACATTGTGTGTATGTAAAGTTCAAACTTCTCATCTTAGTAATATTTGTTATGTACTGAAATTAAGATGTGGTTTTCTTTGCAGAATTTTTAATTATTTTGGTACTTGTGAAAGAGAAACCCATGGCTGTCTTAGACATTGTGGTGATTCCTTTATTTCTGATCAATTTCAAGGTCACTTTTTGTCTTTGCAATTTTACATTTCCACTATAAGTTTCTAGAATAAAGTGGCATAAGTTTTCTTCCGTTCTTACAAATCATGCCGTATCGTTATTGTGAATGTGGCCTCATCATGTTTTCTTTTCATTTTTTTCCTGTGTTTTATAATTCTTTTAAACTTCTTAGCTTTTCCCTTTTTAATGTCATGGTTGTTTTTGTGGTGGGGACCTAGGGCCCTCTACCACTGAGCTAAGTCTCCAACCCTTTCCAGTTGCATTTTAGTATGTGTGTTTTATTCTCTATGCTCCTTAATTGTACATTGTAACATTATAGATAATCTGCAATTATAGCATTGAAGATAATTTGTTGCTACATATCTTCTATGTCATTACTGATCTTCATATGTATATGAACGTTTTCTAATATTTAATTTATATTCTGATTTACACTATTGAAGTTTTATTTGTAGAATTTCATTTATTTATTAAATATTCATATTTTAATTTTTATCTCTGATTCTTCTTACAGCTTATACTTTCAGACAAGCTCTCCAACTTTGTAAGTCCTTTGTGATCAATTTGTGTATGTGCAAATTTCTCAGGTAAAAGTTTACACTGCTTCCAATTCACACTCCAGTATTTTCACTGTGTGGAGTCCGTGTTTTATTTCTCAGATTGTGATTTCTCACTCACAAGGGCAGAGTAAGTTTGGATACCTGGTGCATGGCTGGCAAATTTCAGTTTCTCCTGAGGCAGCTCTTATCCATCTATAAAAACCATGCCCTATTTCTGCACTGGAGAGTAAAGCTATCCTACCAATTTACATAAACAGGTTTATCTTTTGAGTAACTGTCCATTCCAGTTTTCTGGGAAGATTGTTTAAAACCACTTACTCCTCAACTAAGTATAGGAAATAACAACACTAAAAGAGATTTATTTGCAGAGTTAATTGGCCAATATTGCAGGATGCCAATTTCTTTAATACAAAAAACACTTTGGAAACTATACTGTACTCTATTTATATGTTACTTTTTAAAGTGTCATAAAACAAACAGTTAAGAAAATCTTAATGATGTCCATTCTGCTCCATTAGAATTTTTAGATGTTCAATGCTTAACACATTATTCATATTCTACAACTAATTCAGATTGTATTATACAAGCAGCATTAGAATAAAACAGAAAAAAACTTTAAAGAAACAGAGATTCAATTTACAAAGTGCTCTGTACACACAAATAATTGGAACCAAACTGTCTAAGTGTTCATCCAATCTTACTGTGGTCATCTTAAATTATATACTACATTTTAAAGACAGTTCCTTTCTAATACGACTATTTGCATTTTTGTACTTTAGAACATTGTTTATTCATTTGGTGACCCTATATCCAGGCATATTTCAGATTCTGCTACATATAAGACAACATTTTCATTGAAATATCATAATAATTAGAGAAGTTGCCACATTTATATGCCCAGGAAGGTAGCATGGGAAACCTAAATTCATGGACCCACTTAGAAACTACTGGCTGTGACTCTGGGGTAAACAGAAACACATTCATCTGTCTCATTTGCACAGGTGCATGAGTGGAGATTCAATTAATACTAACTACAAAAGCAGTGCCAGGCTGTGTGACAAGTGATATCAAAGCAGGGACCTAAGTAAATCTCACAGTGTCATTGTTGAGATTTATCCATTGTTTTGGGGGTGGGGGGAGAGAAGGGGGTTGGTCTTTTTGAGACAGAGTCTCCCTGTAGCCCCAGCTGGCCTGGAATTTGCTATGTAGACCAGGCCAGGTTGTAACAGAGTTGAGAGTTTAAACTCAGCTTGTTTTGTATGAAACATACTCATGACTAAGTAGCAGCATGGCTGCCAAAACAGTGCTAAAGAATTTAGAATCCCAAGAACTTCACTTGTGTATACAAGGTTTCATAACTTTGACTTTCAGTGTTAGAAAATAAGCAATTAAAGATCATGAAGTTTTATTCTGAGAAAATATAAAAATACTACAAATGAGAAGACCATTGTAAAACTGTTTCAGCAGGAAAACTTATGCATAATGGGAAAGAATATTTCACACACTTTAGTTGAGGGCATCAATAGATTTTATGGAAGACTGATTTACATGTAGCAAAATTCAGAATTTGTGTAAAATTATGTGAGTTCATTTCATACAGCTGTTTTAACTTGATCAAGATAAAAAAATAAATGGTACCAGAGTTGCAAAAGCTTCTTTTATGTGTGTGTGTATTTGTGTGTGTGTGTGTGTGTGTGTGTGTGTGTGTGTGTGCAAGTGCATACATGCCACAGTGTGGATATCTGAGGATGACATGAGGAGTTTATCTGTACTTCCCACCTTGTTCCAGGCAGGGTCTTTTGTTGTTCACAGCTTCGTGGGCCAGGCTAGCTAGTCATCGAGAGTCCATGGATCTTTCAGACTCTATCTCCCATCTTGCATTAGGATTTCTGGGAATACAGACATGTTGCACTACCATATTCAGCAAATGTGTGGATTCTAGTGATCTTAAGTCCTGATACTTGTTTGGCAAACACTTTACCTTCAAAGCTGTTGTCCAGTTCCTCCTTTCATATTTTTGTACTCAATATCTTTCATCAACTGCAGTATCTGATCACCATTGTCCCATTCACCTATGCCTTGCCTAAAAAGCTACAGAAGCCCCCATATTGTAGATTGCTCTTATGTGGATATTACTGTACATAGCACTCATTAGCTAATAGGAGTGGGACTCTCCACTCTGCATAATGCCTTTAGGAATCATGCGTATGTTTCATGAACACATTTTTGCTTCCCATCCATAGCTGGGTACTAATCTGTTCATTAACTATAACACAGTGTATACTTTCACTAGTTAAGCTATATTATGTGGCTTCAAGTTTTGGAAAAACATAAAGCTTCATATTTAGATATGTATAAAAATATTTTTCAATATCGGTCTTCCTTGCTTTAGTGAAAACACCTAGCAGTAGAAGTGTTGGATAATACAGTAAACGTTATGTTTTACAATATAAAAACGACCACCATAGAGTAACTATAATGTATCTCATTCCTTCTGCAGTTATGAGCGTTCTCTTTTGAAACACATATACACCAACCCTGTAAGTTCGTATGAGCGAGATTCCAGGAGCCTGTAAAACTCTTTTCTCTTGTGATCATGCTCCTCCTCCCTTGGCTCTTATGATCTTTATGCACTCTCTTCTGCAATGGTCCCTAAGCCTTGGGAGGGTTAAGTTTAATATAGGAGTCCAGTCCAGGGAGCCACACTCTACAGTCTCTTATTCTCTACGATATGGCCATTTGTGATCTTTTGTGTTCAGTGTCCTCTGTTACATAAAGAAGTTTCCCTGATAAAAGTTGAGAGATGCTCTGGTGTTATCTCTACCTCCTGTTCCATGAGCCTTTGGTGTAGCAATTCCATTGCAGATGTGTCACTTGGATTGGGTCTCTCACAGACACTTAATCTCTGTGTGTGATCAGTTGTGGAACTCTGTAATAGTCTCTATCTGTTTCAAAACAAAAAGGATTGATTGATGAGTCATGACTGGCATACTTCTCTGTAAGTATAAAGATCATATTTAGCATATAGTAAGAAATTACATTTCTTACAAACTTAGGGTTTTCTAGAAGATCTATGATCTCTCCAGCTGTTTGTACTTGGCTTTGTTTACAATACCACACATGAGTGCCCTCTTATGAATGGGATTTAAGTCCAATTAGGTAACTGTTGATGACTCTTAAGATAAAAGTGCCACCACTGCACCAATATAGTTTGCTTATTTCAGAGGTTGTATTCTAACTTTTCTCTGGAGAGTATAACAGTAAACACAATGGTCACTGAGGAACCTTAGACGAAGCCTGTCTCTACATCTGCACTGGTGGTTGCAGGCGTGGAGGTGGGATGGAACCTGAGTAAAATTTGGAAAAGAGAGGATGCTAAGCTTTCTGAGGATTTTTCTCCCTTGATTAAAGATTTTAATCAAAATTTTTAGTAATGGTACCATGATAAACAAACCTTTTGAATTGAAATTATTAGAAAATTAATTTTACCAGTGC
The DNA here is from genome assembly GCF_000622305.1 of Nannospalax galili. Classification (NCBI taxonomy): domain Eukaryota; kingdom Metazoa; phylum Chordata; class Mammalia; order Rodentia; family Spalacidae; genus Nannospalax; species Nannospalax galili. Next base: position 25,294 of record NW_008335687.1, on the reverse strand, counting down.
ATTTTTTTAAAAAAAATTAGAGCTGTAACTCTTAAACTATTATGTATTGCATGTCTTGCCACAATATCATGGTGTAGGTGGCATATCAGTATTATAATATACAGATGCTAAAATACTTTTGGATTACATATCCTGGCCATGTTAAATGGCTGATAATTGATATTGAGAATCCAAAATAATTGAACTTGCTAATGTACTGCATTTTCTCGGTTCCAAGTAAAATTTGAAATATTAGAGATGAAAACTGAAGACTGCATGAAATCTACAAAAAATCCATAAATACATAAAAAGCAGTAGTTTATGAGCACTGATTTTTAAAGGGCTGTGAAGCGTATACTGGAATAAAATAAGGAAGGGGAAAAGTTGGCCATGAGGATTACCCTCCAGTTAGATAACTCAAGACAAGCAGTCCTGCTGCACAGTGAGGTTGGCTTTAGAAAATAGCAATGTACAAGTCATTTCAATGCCTGGGTAGAAGGGTTTTGAAAGTTTCTGTCATTAACAAAGAAATGGTTGGGGCTAGGGAGATTCTCAGTATGAGAAACTGAGTTCTGATTCCCAGCAACCATGTAAATGCTCTAATCCTAGAGCTGGGGAGAGGAATGAGCATAGGAGGATCTCTGGGCTTTAGGGCTAGCTAGTCTATTTAGTTGAGAGCAGAACACCTGATGTCTTTCTTCAGTCTCTACCCATACCAGGTCAAGTGCACCTGGAAAAGCATACAGGAACCATATGTACATAATCAAACAAATTAGAAAAAAGAAAAAGAAGGAAAGAAAAAAAGGAAGAAAGAAAAAAAAATTGAACTAAGAAGTAGATATAATTACATCCAAATGTTATGCTATAAATGCACACAAACACTTTTTACTTCCAGCTAAAAAATTTAATAAAGCATGTTAAATTTAAATGTGCTGTTTTCAAATTGACATATGTGAACTCCAGGGGTAGAAATCATAATTGAGATATAATAAGAACAGCTAGCATTTGTTGAGTCATTATTCTGTGCTATATACATCTGCTAATGAATTCTCACAACAACTTTATACTATAGACATCCAATTTCAAATAAAAAATTGAAACATATGAAGATAAAACATTATAAATTTTATCAATTATCATCAATATGAACAATACTTTTAATGATTTTCAATATTTACATTGATAGTAGAACTTGCAATTTTAAATGATAAATATTAAAATTTATAAATTACTTTCTTAGGTATAAAGATAAAAACTAGAGACTTCATTATTTTGGAGATGCTTGTTCCATTTAACATGAAAAAAGATACATAAACCTGTCATTCTTTCATGCACACTTGCTAAGACTATTCCAATCAAAAACTAAATGAGCTTAAAATGTTTTCGTAAGTGCTATGTTCATAAGGTTCACTGATCATTAAAAGAAGCTGAATTAACAAGCTAGATTATCTAAGGACTGTTATGAATTTAGAGCCGTGGATCTAATTTTATTTTAGCTAAATCTCTCTTCATTTTGCTGAAGTTACTGTCAAATTGGACTTCATTAACTCGCTCCATGAAAGCAAGATGAATATATGATACAGTAACTAGAAGGAAGGATTTGGAGAAGCAGGAACTACTTTCTTTTCCCAAGAATTTAGTGGTCTGCTGTATCTAAACTGAGGTCAATCCTTACTCCAAGTCATTTGCCTCAGCTGTACTCAAATTTAAAGTCGGTGTTTCTTATTGAGAAATGTGGCTGCAGTGGTTAGAATATTCCTGTTGTTTCCAAACTTCTTCCTACCTGAGTAGAAATTGTTGTAGTGTCTTAAGAATTCAAATTCAAATACTCAATACTTTAGAATTGGTAGAAGCATATTGATGATAAAATAATTTCAAAATAGCTAAGTCCTCCAAAGACTGTTTTCTCCATAAGGCATAAAAATGCTTTTAATTAGTCATAGTTAAGTTATATAATAAATTGAATCATAATTATAACTTGTTATTATAACTATATAACTTGTTAAAGTCATACATAATTCCTACTTTAGGATAAATTATACCCCTTAAAAATTCATATGCTTATATGTAAGTTAAACTTTTAATTCCAAAATAAAAATATCACAGTAATCATTAAACACAATCCAGATTAAATCTTAGAGACTACAGTTTAGGAAAGTTGAACTGCTTTCTTCTAAAGCAAACCATTTACATTATTGCTAGTAATGTTTAAGGCCAGTTCTAATTCATGCTACCATTTTCCTATTATAGGTGTAATTATAAAATAATTAAACTGTTTTAAAATGTTAGAAAATGTACATTCCACATATATAATGGTCCATTTTAACATACTTTTATATCCACACTATTATTGTATGAAAGACAGTAAAAGTTTTAGTAGAATGCTGGTCCTCTGTAATTTATAGGACTATGGGTCTTTAATATTTAAAGATGGGTTTAAATTTTGGAAATAAGATAGAAATTGTTTAATGCTTTTCTGAACAACAAAACTTGTCATTGAATAAGACAAAATAGCAGCAATGTTTAAAGAAACATGTTAAGAATCATAAGCCTAAACAGTTTTATGATGAAAAGTGAATAAATTCTAAGAAAAACAGGGCTGAAAACTATTGATGTTGACTTTGGCTACATAAAGGAATTAGGTGGTTAGCCACTGAGGTACATAGCTACTAGATCATTTCCTGGACTTTTAAAGTGTAACCTCAAATGCAAATATATTTGTTACAAATCTCATTCTGAATATTAAATTTTAGGAACTTTACACTCTAAAAAGTTTTTGTTTATCCAAGTAATCTCAACTGCGGATGTAGAATGGTTGGAGTGGGGTCTACTATGTTGAGAATCACGAACAAAGTAGCCAATTCTGATGTCATTCAACTTCAGGCACAAAGAGCCCTGATGATAAAATTCCATACAAACTTGCTGTCTCATTTCCCAGAGGTCTAAGTAATTGTTAACATGACATTGCTTTACTATGTATGACTGTGTTATCTTTGGCATAAAACATTTAGTTTTCATATATTTTCAGAATATATACACAAATATGTATATAGACATTCAGTGTGAAGTACTTTATAACTGCTAGAGAATTCATAAAAATACAGAAAATCTTAAATGAAAACTTCATTAGCAAAAATTGATAATTTGAAAATTTAAAATTTACATGAAGTCAGTCGTACAGGACCTTATGGACTTCAGCAAACATACTTTAAGAAATACCCCAGCATTAAGCTCGATCTTTTAACTAATTTTACTATTTACTTAAAAGCAAATTGGAATATAATCAAAAAATATTTTTAAAAAGATATCAATGTTGAAAAATTTTAACTCTTAAGTTTCTCAGGTACATTGGACTTTTTTCCGAACTTAATTAACTTATTTCCACATATCATTTTAAATATTCATTTTTCATTTTATTTTGTTCTGTTTTGTTATTTGGTGTTTTGGTTTTGTTTTTGAGACAAGGTCTCAGTATGTAACCTTGGCTATCCTGGAGTTCAGTATGTGGATCCAGTTGGCCTTGAGCTCACTGCCTCCCAAGTACTGGAACTAAAGATGCACCAACACACCCAGATTCAATAATATTTTTGTTATTTACATTTTTCTTTACAAAAATGGCCTCCATTATTATTTTATAATATGTATAGTGGTTACACTTATCCAAATTTTCATCTGTGATAAGAAAATAGTATATAGGCCAAAATACTTAGCATTAAAAGTTAATAATATGATTATGTTAAAATTACCAAAAAGA
>NW_008335687.1:4679-21493 GCF_000622305.1 Nannospalax galili | reverse complement strand
TAAAAAATAGTAGGTACTATACATGCATCAACACACCAGCTAATACTAATACTGAAGTACAGGTATATGCACTTTAAATGCTTTAGTATTTCAAAATATATTTATTATATTTATTATTAGCACTGATTTAGGGAGATTTTAACCTCCCTATCCATACGTATATTCATATATTTATATTTAACTCTTTTTAACTTACTTAAACACATTTTAATTTAAATATATCTGCGTGCACATATATTTATATCTGCTGCTTGCTGTCAACTTATGAGCCTTCATAATTGTGTGAGCAAATTAGAATAAATTATTCTTTGTTAAGAATCCATCCCTTGGTTCTCTTTCTCTGAGTAATATTGATTAGCAGAGACCATGCTCAGTACATTTGTTAAGGTATACTGATAAGCATTTAACTTCTAAATATTTCTTTAAACTCTATATTTGTGTTTAGTTCTATATTATGTGCTCTATTTAAAAGAAATAGAAACAAAGAAATAGTAGTCATTCTTTCTTCAAATTATATTTGGGGATTTCTTTGCATCCTGTACAATCTTTTCTACATTTCAGTAGAGGAGGGAGTAACTCTTTAGTGAAACTTTTCATTCAAAGTTAAACAATTATCATCATATATTTTAATCAGTTTTTCTTTATTTTTAGTTAGCTTTTTCAAAATCTCATCAGTATTTAAGGAGTAAGTTTTAATTATCAAGAAATATTGTGACAGGAATATTTAATCCTGGATGCAGGTTCCCCCTCATATTCAAACATGGGTGGTCAAAGAAAGTAGAAAGCTGTCAGAAGACACTGTTTAATGATTGTAAGATTAGATCAATGTTTTGGATAAGAGCATATTTCTGGCACATTCTTTTGCTGGAAAATAGAGCTTAGCTGTTCAATACACCACGTCTTAAAATCTTCCTGGGTTGATGGACCCTCCCATTATTACTGTAGCCTGAGAGCATCTTTAAATGTTTGAATTAGATGTGCCTTGTATGATGTTTGTTTCTAGAGACGAGATCTACAGCTTCCATCAGATTCCATAATCATCACTATGGGTCACTAGACTAACTTTTCAGAGGTGCAAGTGGTGCTGGTAAGTACATATAGTTCTTATATATCGCATTAGTAGTAGGGAATAGGACACTGTATTAAGATTAATAATTAGTGACAAAAATGCCATTTATAGAGACATGGTGAACTATTCTTTAATTTCTGTTCTCTTAGTTGCAATTATAAGGGCATTAAAAACTCTGTTAACATTTCTGCACCTGGAATGTGATCCTGGTGCAGTAGATTTTCTCCTCAGAAATGTGTTTACAGGTAATCTCGGTCACTGTAAATTTCACTTGGATGTAGAAATTGCTAGGGTGTATAAAAGATGGCTAATTGTGTGTCAGTCACATTGTTTCTTGGTTCAGAGGAGAGGTGAAGAAAGACTGAAAAACAAATGCTTCAAATTACTTCCTGATCTCTTATGTGGAATATGTCAGCTGGCCTCCTGGAGTGCTGCTTTGCTTTTTGCAGAAAGACAGCTGTACCAGTCACTGGAAGCGTATGCTACATTCATGTTGTTTCGTTTAATATCAAAATAGGTTAAATGAAGCAAACATATTGAAAGATTCTGTGAAGCTTACATCTCTACTAAGATAAAAGTATATTTCTTACGGTTTGTAAAATGTATTTCATCGATGAGTTTTATTTAACTACGTAAATTGTAGTGAGACATACAATTTAATGAGATGCATGTGATTCTTAAGGCATAATGAAAACAATAACATGCCATGTATTTAATTATCACATGATTAATGGTATGTACACAAACATATATGCATACACAGGTAACTCAAAAATCTAGAAGAGTAGATTTTTTTAAAACTAAAGGCATGGAAAAATACATGGCTATAAGATTTCAGGTACACAAGTGAAAGTGGTCCCTTCCAAAACTGATTTACCAAGTTTTTCTCTTTATTCATGCTTCAATGAATTAGAGTCCTACTCAACTCACCTTCAGGAAGACCTGCTGTTCTACTACTTTATCAATTCAAATGTTAATCTCATTCACAAAACACAATCACAGACATACCTAAGATAATTTTTGAGCAGGTATCTATGGTCTGCTCAAGTTTAAAGATAGAATTCATGACTGTATGGTTAGCGATTTTAAATCCCCTGCTGTGTGCCTTCAAGAACACATCTCCCTACCGATCCCTGAGAGAAAAACACAAATTTTATATATGACTTGCTTATTATTAACATTATAAAATATTTATATATGTATTGTGACGGCTAATCCTGGGTGTCAACTTGATTGGATCTGGAATTAGACTTGATTGGATCTGGGATTAGCTGAAATGAAAGAGATCTTCTTGATTGGATATCTAAAGCCATAAGACACACCCTAAATGTGAGTGTTACCTTCTGATGGCAGCTGGTATAAAAGACCAGGGCAGAGGAGAATGCCAGGCTTCTTGCTGCTTACCTTCTTTCTCACTGGTGAGTTCATCTTGCTGCTGTAGACTGAAGACTAGCTGATCTTTTGGAATTTGTCAGACCTTCAGTGCCAGATTGGGACTACTGAGGCATCCAGCCTTGTGGACTCAGTGACTACGGATTCTCAGCCTCTCCAGGGGGTGCAGCCATTGTTGGACTACTTGGACTCTCCTGTGAGCTAAGCTGCTAAATTCTACTGGTTCTGTTCTTTAGAGAGCCCTAATACATGTATGTATTCCTCTATACATGCCCATACAAATACAAGAAGCACATAGACCACCAAATAGACAAAGCAAGAAAAGAAACTCCCCATGGCATGTAATAGTAAAAACACTGAATGTACAGAACAAGAGAGAATACTGAAAGCATCAAAAGAAAAACAATTTACATATAAACGAAAACGCTTCAGAACTACTGCTGACTTTTCAGTGCAAACTATGAAAGCCAGAAAAGTCTGGTTCAAAGTAGTCCCATTTCTAAATGAACACAGATGTGAACCCAGAGTACTTTACCCAGCAAAATTATCTGTTATACTGGAAGGGGAAAGAAAAATATTCCATGACATAAATTGGCTGAAAAATTCAGGTCCTCAAAACCAGCCCTTCAGAGAATTCTTGAAGCAATACAAAGAGTTAAAGACAGGAACAACTATACCCAAGGGGCAGCAGAGAGAACCTAAATGAAGATATAACTGTGGAAATGAACAGTTAGGCCAAGAATGCAAACAGAAATTAAAATGATGTGAACCAATACACATCTTTCAATAATAACTTTAAAGACCAGTGGCCTGAACTTCCCAGTCAAAAGACACAAGGTAATTGAATGGGTTAAGAAACAAAATTCATCTTTTTTGTTATCTGCAAGAAACCCATCTTACCTTCAAGGACAGGCACTACCTTAAGGTGAAAGAATAGAAGGAAAATATTCCACTCAAAAGGCACTAAGAAACTAGCATGGGTTGCAATTCTAATATCTGACAAAATAGACTAAAACTAAAACTAATCAGAGGAGATAAAGTGGGCCACTTCATTCTGATCAAAGGAACATATATTTTAAATTTTTTATGCAAAGTAATCCCTAAGATGGCTGTTGGTGTATGTGAGGGTTTCCTTTTCTGTTTTATAATGTACTACACTTAGCAATTCTGTGGTCTATGACTATTTGAAGCTTCCAATTGGGAACTGAGGGATAGTTTGACCATACCTTTCCTTGTATAGCTTTTCTCATCTTATGAAATCATATTGTTTTCACCAGGAATGCACTTTCTGGAATCACTGACATATATGATTTGTACAGGTTTAGGCTTTCTGGACTATGTCATTAGAGTAACTAAGCTATTCATTTCCAATATTACTTTGATGTAACTGCTGCAGGTGTTAGATTTCAGTAGATATCAGCACACAGAGTACAGGAACAATAGGAAAGGAAAAAGGAGCCCTCATGTAACTTCAACAGAGGAGACTGTGCCTATTAGCACAGCTGAGGGACAACAACCTTCCCACAGGATGGAGGCTGTGTACGGAGCGGGTGGGGCCTGGTCAGACTCTTATAGCTACAAGGGAATTGGGGGAGATAACTGCTGAAGTTGAAACAGGAGCTTCAGGGGAGATTTCTTTGCAGCCATTCTTGTGGTTTCTCTCAGGACTTGTCTGTATGGCACCTGTGGACACCCAATAAGGCATAAAGAGGAAGTCTTCAATTTAGAATTGAATGGTCAGGGGACCAGATGTTCAGTGGTGAGGGTTCCTATGTTATTGCCAATTTCCTTCAGTGGGACAGATAGGACAACACTAGGAGATGCAGGAAGTAGGTTTATTTTAGACTGCAACCTGGTCTAGAGGACTTAGTTTCAAAGCCTGGACCCTGAAAAGATGAAACATTTGTCTTTATATTAGGCAGTGAGTTACAGTGAGAAGAAAGTAACCTACATCCACAAAACTAGGCAAATTATTATAAATTTAGAAAGAAAACAAATGCTAAAAAAAAAAATCTTCTCTATAAAAATCTTCACAGAAGTGTCTGTCTGAGAAAGGCAGAACTGAGGAAGCTTTATCGGGGCACTAGGCCAGTGGTTCTAGCTAGCTGTGTGAGCCTTCTAACCAAAACTTGTCCACTGAAATTTTCTACATCGTAATAAGAATGACAGTAGTAAATATACAGAGCTGATAGCATGTACAGGCAGAAGACTGGCACCGATACAATGAGAGGTAGGAACTGGCAGCAAGCAGTGAATACAGCATTTAGACTAGAATTGTAAAGAATACTACCTTATGAATACAGTGGTAGAAGGTAGTAGTAGATTGGAAAGTAGTTAGCTACAAGGTAGACAACATGAGTAGTGTTTGTTTGTAGAGGGAACCACCACTAAGGAAAAATACTTCATGGTTTGGGCGAGTTGTTTGTGTCCATTTTCCTGCATGTACTTCAAGCTCTGTGAAGGAGTATAGTCCAAATTTGCCAGTGTACAGTTCTGGGAAGGCATCTTAATCTGAGTATATTGAATTTCCAGTTATGAATAAACTGCCATGCAAATAGGCGTCGTGCAAATTAGGTTAATCAAATAAGGTCAGTCTTCCAGTACCAGCAACCTCTAGAAACTGACTGAAAATGTAGAGTCACAGGCCCGCCCAGGCCTACAGAATGAGACCTAGTATTTTAACAAAATCCTTAAGGTCTTAGAGCTTATAGACCAATGGCCTATTTATCAATTTTAGGCTTGGTTGTATATAGATGTTCTCACAATTATATACGAAGCACAGAAATTTAAGAGATTAATATACTTTAGATCATAATTGTTCCCCCAAAGTTCATCATTCCTTAAATATAAATATAAATGTAAATATATAGAAGCACTAATATTTTAAAGCAGTGAGGCAATATGTATCATAATCATACTCATAAACTACAAAGATATGATGCTAAACTATTCACATAAGAATTTTTTGGCCAGGCATGGTGACACATGCCTTTAGTCCCAGCACTTGGGAGGCAGAGGCAGGCGAATCTCTGAGTTCAAGGCCAGCCTGGTCTACATAGTGAGTTCCAGAACATCTGGGGCTACAGGGAGACCCTGTCTCAAAAAGACCAAATAAGAAAACAAAAAACTTTTAAAAATTAAAAAACATAATTCTCTGGATGCTAACAGTAAGACATAACAGATATTAGAAAAGTGTTCTACAACTATACCGCATCTTGAACACGTGCATAAAAATTTTTTTAACAACGTAAATAAACAGAAAGATATATTTCATGCACTGTTATTATAAATAGCAATTGTATTCAAACTAAACTTCTTTGTTCAGTAAAATCTGTAAGGTGGTTGTCTTCTACAGTGTATATTAAAATCAAAAATTACGGTAGCCAAAATAATATTTAAGGAAAAGAACAAAGGTAAAGCATTTGTGGCAGGAGGGCCATTAATAAGAGACCACAAGGTGGAGCTGGTCCCCAGGAGAGAATGTTCACAGCATGCTCCATGAATCCCAAACTGCCAGTCATGAAACAATGGGTCCTGACACCACAGAGCTGTAGCCAGCCACCCTCGGAGCAGACCCAGTAAAAAAAGACTGCTGCTGGTGCTGGGATTCAAGTTGTAAACACTGAGATGCAATGGCTGGTCTCTGGGTTTTCACCCAACATTAGTATGTTGCTCAACATAAACCACTGGAGAAGCTTCTTAGCTCATGAGAGACCACTAAGATGCAGAATTGTTTGGGCTCTCTTTTCAGAAATGCATTTTGACAAGAAAATTCTTTCCTACTTATTCACACAGAGCAATACTAACAGATTCTTATGGCTTCCATTCACTGACAGTCACGAGGATGAAATAAATAATGTGCTGGTTTAAAGTCCTAGAGTCTTATATGATTCTTGACACATTCCATCTGTTTACCACAGATGGAAGCCATTCTGCACACTGACCACTGAAGTTAAGGTAAATCAAGAAACTCATTCATTCTTACAATTCAGTATTTTCTGAAACGTCACCTTTTTTTCAGGCACTATATCTAATTTCTAACTCATTCTATGCCTAGGTACAAACTATGAGTATATACCTTAGTCTCCAGGTTTCATTGGAAATAGTCACATGTGGGCCTGGTTTACATGACTTAGCTTTTGTCTCTACTTTTAAAAAAATATTTTATTATTTTTATTTTATGTGTATGAGTGTATTGCCTGTACGTATGTGAGTGCACCCATGTCGTGCAATGCTGCAGAGGTCAGAAGAGGGCTTCAGATTCCCCTGCATGTGGAGTTAAGGATGGTTCCTAGCCACCATGTGGGTGCTGAGAATCGAACCCAGGTCCCCTGAAAGAGCAGTCAGTGCTCTTAACCACTGAGCCATCTCTCCAACCCCCTGTCTTTACTTTTTAAAACATTTTGACAGCCACTTCTACATTCCGGGCACTGAGGATACAAAACAGACTAAGATGTGAAATCAACCCTCTGATGTCTCATAACTTGGTTTCTAGGTACATGTTGAGCACAACCAGCCTTCTGCATGGAGACAGGTACTGCCTCACTTTCATCTGGACCTTATAACTCTGCTCACTGAGATTTGATTCTTCATAATGCAAGCCGTCTTGTACACTAGACACTAAACTCTTAGCTTGAATATTTTCAGCACCTGGATAATGTTCCCATTTGCTGTCTTGACCCATGTTAGAGACACAGCTCAGCATCAGATTTGTACTTTGGACCCTTCCCAGGAGAAAGCCTCAGAGACCAATGAGGCTTGGTCTTTACTATCCTGATCCACTCTTTCCAGGTAGCTCTATCACAGCCTGGCCTTCAATACCAACCTGCAAAGTAATGTGGAAAACAAAATCATTCAATGTGCTCCCATTTCTGAGAGCTCTGCCCTTTTATTGCAAAGTGGGATAATGGAATGCAGCTCTTCTCTTTCATTCTCTTTGCTCTCTTTCTATCTCTGCCTTTGTCTTCCTCTTTCTAAACACACACACAGACACACACACACACACACACACACACATACTTTAGCTCACCTATTATAAAATATCTCAGTTCTTCCACATACTCAGAATCCCCAAATTAACTAACAACAGATTCCCATGTCTCTACCAAGATTATAAAATATCTATGTTTATGTAGCAAGATTAGGATGAGAATAGGGCAGGGTGAATATCTTTATTATAATTTTTTAAACTCTTCCTACATGAATTCCTTGAATTCTCTGACATGCATATGCATCATTTCTTTTCTCATGATGATATATTTTACAATATACACAAGATATATGAACATATCATCTGCTAAGTGCTCCATGGAGAAATAGAAAATCGCTTTGGAAGCACTGAGGTAGGATGAATCTGGTGTTTATTCAGCAGATTCAGGGACTTTCCTAACATGACAGACATTCAGACAGAAAATTATAGATCATAATGGTAAGATGAACTTATATTATCTGAAAAATAAAAGCTGAAAAATAAAGCTGAACCTCTGATGCTTGGTCTTGAGATTTGAGAAAATGAATATAAAATATTTCCTTGCTCATAGACGATTTAAATATAAGAAATAAAACATTAAATGAGTATTATTTCATCTCTTTCTTTCACCCTGTATTAAATTTCATATTATTTTTTAATATTGTTCTGGACTTTTTGACCAATACTACAGCATGTGAAGCGAGTAGGTCACTTTAATGTCACTTAGATCCTTCTAAGCCTTTATTACAGATACTTTTTTTCATCGCTTGTCTCCTTCCTTCAGCAAACATGACAAGAAGTATCTCCACAAAAGCCTGTTCCCAGAGAAATTAAGGTCAGTAAGAGGCCAAATCAAAAGGTGACAGGATTAGAAGGCAGGGTGAATGATGCATGTCTTAGCTGTATCAGGAAAACCAAACTGGGTATTCCTTTTATTAAATATTTATAGAACATTAAAAATGATAGTATTTTTTATGTAACAGCTTGAAAAAATAATCTTTAACCCAGTAATCTCATTTCCTTTAAGATGTCGTATATTGATGGATATATTTAAGTTCATTAGCTTATTTTATTTGGAGAAAAAATAACGTGCAAAGAATTTGAATCCTGAAGTATAAAAATAGGTATGAATAATTAATAAGTATGAAAAATTAACTTACTGGTAGATAATTTTCAACAGCAATAAGGTAAGATAATGTGATTATAAAGGAAAGTGATGACCATGTAAACAGGGAAATTAACTGACCTCTAATATGCTCCTCCCTTCCCCAATGCCCTCATCACCTTGCAGTGACACAGAAGTGAAACTTAGTTTCCCTTGTTTGAGGTAACCACTCCACATTCAACATGTTCCAGATGAAGCATACAATTAACCATTTTCCTGCTGATCTCTCTGGTGGTTTTCAACTGGACAATTGGAGACGAGAGTTCACCATTTTATCTGAACTACTGAATTTCTTATTTTATAGCATGTTGTTCTATTAATTTATTCTATTAGCAGTTTTGTTTACCCCACACATATTGTCTGTGTTGTTTTATTCTCATTATTCCAAGCAAGTCTTCACCACATTTGTGATAGATAAAAATTACCTTTCACTTAAATTAAATAAAGATAGCAGATATCTAGAGGCGATATCTATGTACTCTGATTGGGAAGACGGTCAGTTGACAACTGTCTTTAAAAATAAACTCCAGGGAGATTCCAAGGCATGTATTCTAAAGCTTTCATGCATTATAACATAGGATTAAATTTAAATAGCCCTCCCCAAATAAAGGGATTTGCCAAGCCTGTACTCTACTCACCTGTTATTTATTTTAGCTAAACTGTTCTGTTCATTTCCCCACAAATATCGTAACTCTGATTCTTAAGTTTGTGATGTATTTATTTTGTTCAATATTTCCTTCTCTAAAACTGCTTATCTGTGTTTTATCATGTTTACAATAACAGATTAATACCTATATCCCCTATGGAAGCATCTATGGGCATAAAATTCTATACTGAGAGCTACTTTTTACTGTAATTCTATCTGCTTACATTTTATACCAGTACACTTCATATTTAATGTGTAACACTTGGGAGCATAACGATCCACTATGGCATATGCAGATGCAAAGGAATCCACAGCATAACTGTGATCTTACTAAGAATGTCCTTCTTTTCAGATTCTTTGGTGTTCTCATTTTTCAACTCATTTTCCAGACCAGTGGAAAACTTGTAAGATTAATGTGGGTGGTGAGTACAAGAAAACTGTTTTATGGGCACCATGGGGAAACTATAACGTGGATCCAGGTTTCTGCCACCATGCCTTCACCCCCAAATGATAGATGCATCCCTCTGAGATTTTGTTTTCTGTGCCTGCTTCCACCTGCCTTGTAAACCGCACCTGCCATGGGAGCAGTGGGTTGCCCTGGGAGCACTCAGCTGCCATGTGAGCCCTAGACCGAAATCTATTGGAGACTGAGTGCTACTGGGACAGGGCGAGTATGCCTTACTTAGCTGCCACCATGCCTTCACCCCCAAATGATAGATGCATCCCTCTGAGATTTTGCTTTCTGTACCTGCTTCCACCTGCCTTGTAAACCTCGCCTGCCATGGGAGCAGTCGGTTGCCCTGGGAGCACTCGGCTGCCATGTGAGCCCTAGACCGAAATCTCTTGGAGACTGAGTGCTACTGGGACAGGGCGAGTATGCCTTACTTAACAACTCTAGATGTGCTGAGTAGACTCTAGTAGATCATTTTGCACTGAAGGACATTTGGATACAAATGCTTGACTGGATAGGACTTAATGTGTATCTTGGAATACATGAATTCCAGTGGGGGAATGGAGGGGCATGGATGGGGGGGATAGGAAGGTAGCCACCATATGGACGCTGGGATCTGAAACCAGGTCCTCTGTAAGAGCAGCCAGTGCTCATAACTACTGAGCAACCTTTTATGTATAAAATGAAATATGATTATGCCTCCCTCCCTATTTCCTCTCTAAATATCATGTCTCCTCAAATATACCCCCTTATCAACTTCATGTCTTTTTGTTAGTTTGTTTGTTTTTTGATAACTCACTAGATCCAGTTAGCTCTTCCCTTATGTACATAAGTGTGGGCCTGTCTAGTGGGTGTGGGAAACTTACCTGAGGGCACATCTTCCAAAACAAATGCTTCTTAATCCCAGCAGTGGTCCATTGCCAATAGCTCCTCAGTACCAGGGTAGGGCCTGGAGATCTTCTAACCTATCTATGCCACAATTTTGTCCAACTTCATCTTTTCACAGCTTCATATTTTTATTTTAACGTTTACTCATATCCATGTCAATATAGTTTTGTGAGCAGTGACTCCTGTTCACTCCACTCGCACAGGCTCTGCCGCCACAGTGAAAGTCTAATTATTGTTGGGAATGGATTTTCTTCATATTTTAATATTTCTCTAACAATGAAAAATGTGTACTCAATAAATTATTGTTGAAATATGATAAATATTGATTTCATTTCTAAGGGTGAATTGCAAGTCATTCCTTTGCAAATTCTACTGGCTAGTGTACACAGTGCTAGAGAGTGTTATGCAGGGTGCAGAGAGAGAGGGAGTCATTATTTTCGTATGTTGCACTGAACTCTGTGAGCTGCAATAGGAAACCACTAAGCAAGACTGCTCACTGGTGCAACACTGGCATGATTACTAGGGGGGTAATTAATCAACTGCTCTTTTTTATTCTTTTAAATTTGAAGTATGCTCCATAGAACTTTGCCCAGTACTGTATACCTGGGTTGGGGGTGGGGGGGGATAAAAAATAAAACATGACTCAGGAGGTTCTAGACTCTAGGAGGTAACTATTATTATTTTGCAATTTCAATCTTATTAAACTATATTCTTAATACTTATATTTACACCCACCAACAAAGAAAAATAAACCCGCCCTTTCAGCTTTGATTAGTGAAGTTTCTGTTTGCAGTGAGAGGTCAGGAATGCAGAAACTTATGGCTGCTGAAGGTACTCATAATGAGTGAATGCTGACTACCCAGATCATAAAGCAACTTATTTGCCTCTTTCTAAGGTGTGGGGAATAACTAAGAAGAGAAAACAACAACAACAACAAAAAATGCATGAGGCAGATGACGATGAGAGGACTCCAAAATGCTTCTTTCTGGGGATGACAGCCATGGCAACCATAACCTCACAGCAGCTGTTCCTGGCAGCATTACGTTTACACAACACTGGGATTTTTTCAAGAGTCAGTCACAGCTTTGGGAACAGCTCTTGGGGGCCTACTCCTCCCAGGGGAACACTTGAAGATTGACACTAAGCGAGAAATAATCTTTTTCTTCAGTTGTGTGTTTACCAACCTCGAATGAGCAGTTCTGCATCCCTGGCCTCATGGACAACTCTGATTAGATTCAGTAGTTCACAAGGCAAAAGAAAATGTGAGTAGGGAAGTGAGTTACAGGGAAAACAGCATGGTTAAAAAATGTGGGAGGGAGATGAGCAGGTGGATGATAAGAGTAATCAGAATGCACTACATAAATGTATGATACTGTAAAAAATTAACTACACACATACATATACTGCATCTAATAAATAATATGATATATATATACATATAGTAGTTAAATTTTATGTGACATTCCAGTCAAGAAAGTAATCTTTTCCAGAAAATTTATAGTAAAACCCTATAGATGCTTCCAAAAGCCCTATGGAATAAGAAGAGGTGAGAGGTCAGGAATGCAGAAACTTGTGGCTGCTGAAGGTACTAATAATGAGTGAATGCTGACTGTGCAGATCATAATGTAACTTTTATTTTTGCCTTTTTCTAAGGCGCAGGCTTCAAAAGACCTATGGCATAAGAAACTAGGTATCAATGCTGACTCCACTCTAATATATTTGCTGTGATTCTAAAACCTCATTGTTAGTCTGGAAATAAAGCTCAGTCGTAGAGCACTTACTTGCCTAGCATGTGTGAGGCCCTTGGTTCAATTCCCAACACTGCATCTAATAAATAATAATATAAAAATAAAAATTGATTGAACATATCGTCTTCCTCAACTAAAAAAGTATGTGGATCACAATACGCAGCTCAGCATAACTCAGGTTAAAATGTAAACAGGAAGTGGTTTCACTTTATGGATTTCTTATTATTCCAGTATGGAAAAGAACACAAACACTCCCCTCCTTAGGCATCATTATTTCTAACATTTTTTGAAATATCTTTTTCCTAAAGAGGCCATTAAGAAATAAGTAGCTTCAAGTGGCTGGAGAGGTGGCTTAGCAGTTAAGAGCGTTTGCTGCTCTTGCAGAAGACCTGGATTCAGTTCCCATTATTCACATGACATCTCACAACTATCTGTAACTCCAGTTTCAGGGGATCTGACACCTATCCTACCTTCCCTGGGCACCAAGTATGCATGTAGTACACATACATGCATGCAAGGAAAACATTCACACATATGAAATGAAAATGTATAAATATTTTATAAAGGAAGAAATAGCTTCAAAAGACCATCTACAAACTTCAGTTAGGAGAGAAATCTTGTTCAATTTATCTTATCAGCTAAAAAAAAAGAGTGCATTGGTGTATTTCATTAAAAGTAAAATGTCTTCACATTTGTTATATGACACACCTGATATAGCCAATACATTTGACATTAAGGTTGACGATTGCCGAACAGAATACTCATGCTTCCATCTGTTCTGGCAAGTTCCATTAAAATTTGGGGTCAACAAGGACAAACTCTTCATGAGTTACGTCAAATTGTAGTCGAAAACATGTCAACTCTAATGAGCATTCATTTAGACATTTGTAATCATTCTGGTTAATTGCTATTGGAACTGACATCCCATTTTCTTTTTCCTGACTGCCACATTACCAAGTAAGCTCGATCAGCCTCAAAATCATCACAGCACGGCTTCAGAAAGATTTACTCCCACATGCTCAACTATCATTTCCCAACTCCTCAGAAAGAAACTCTTTTTTCTGCCTTTAAATTTATTTTCAAAAGTCAAGCTATTGCATAATCTTGATTGCATGGAAACAGAGGTTTCACTGCACAATTTGGGTGCTCTCCATACAAATTCAGGACCTATTATCCTCTTCACACATAACCTGACAGAATTCTAATAAAAACCAAAACAGAAACCTCAGTGAAATATGCTTGAGCTTGGATCAAAACCCAATATCAATGGCAAATATCAATATCAAGTTATCAAATAAGTTTAAAATAATACCTCCCTTAGTGATCACTATCTCTGTAGTTAAACATTTTACTCCATTAAAGTGCCTCATATTTGAAAGAAAAGACAATGTATGATCTCTGTAAGGTAGGAAAAGAGAATCTGTTCATTATTTAACTTTGTAAATAACTATTAATTTTGTTGCCACGCAACACATAGACTTCACTGTAACAATTTTATATACATATCATTTCACTTTGTTCTATTGTTCCTCCCTATACTAACGATCTAATATCTGTATAGCTGTTAGCAACATGGCTACATTCTTAAAAAGATCATTTTTGGAGAGAGAATCTCTGAATATTAAGGACAGGAATTTTCAAGAAAGATACCAACTATAATGGGTGTGACAAATTTTAAACCCAGTACACATATTCACACATATGTATGAAGATTTGCTTGTGTGTTTTTTTAGAAGCCAACAGATATTTACTATCACACAGAACACGAAGCTAGCAAATGATGTTTATATACTGTACATTTGTTCATATGAATGTTTCCACGTGTCTGGAGTTCCACATGGCTGTGCAGATACATGTGTATGTATGTGTGCCTGCAACTGGTGTATGCTAACTTTTATGATCACTCGCTGCTTTATGTATTGAAGCAGGATCTCTCACTTGAATAAAAAGCTAGACAATCTGAGCAGCTTAGCTAACCAGCTTTGTGTTCAACTGAATATGTGTGCTGGGTTTTAACCCTATTGATTTTTTCCTCTATGATAGTTTGGGTTTGTAATATCTTTATTGAAATTATTATTATTTTAATATTATTTATCTGTACTAATGCACAAAAAGCCACAGGAGGCAAGATGAGCATATCTGTCAACAAATTTCCTAAGGGTAATGTATTGCATAATGAAGGTTCAGTGGATGGGAAACAGAATGCACATCAAGTAGAAGAAAAACACCAATAACTGAGCACCACCAGGATGCTCCGTGCTCTGCACCAGGCATACTTATTTAAATTGAAATGAAAACTGATCTACTGTAACTACAGGAAAAGTGACAACATATTAAATACAAAAACAACCCCATTAAGTAATGGCCTTCTACTAATGGAGCATCTGTCTTTAGAACAACTTGACTTTTAGTTTTGGAATACAAAATGAAAAAGGAAAAGTAATACAGCAAGAAAATGCTTGGAAATTTAAGTTGAACCTACTTAAATCTGCTGTAAAGGAGAAAGATTTCAGCACCTAACAGCTGAAATCAAATTCTTTTGGCAAAGGTTTCAGAAAATCAGTGTGAATTTGCGGCAGCAGCATTCAATACAGCATGTGGACCACTGCTTTGATTTCTGTACTAGAATTTTATCTAATACCTCTACAATGCAAGAACATTCCTCCTGATCATTAAGTAGCTAGTATCTCTGGCAGATATTGAAAATACCAAGGATGAAAGCAGTTTTATTTGTTTTTATTCACATCTCTCTCCCATGCTTTAATTTCCTTGCGGAAAACTGACATTTTGAATTTTATTTATAACTAAGGAAGCAATCAGACTGTGCAACAGGAAAGGAAAATCCAGTTTGAGGGGAAGGAGGAAAGGGTTTGAAACCACATGGCTTCTTAAACCATAAGAAGAATATCAGGATTAAGAGTTGGTCTTTTTTCTGCCAGACACATTCATAGATTGCCTCAGGGTACTTTTCAGTTGTAACTAGCCTGGGGGTGAAAGCAGTAAAAGCCCCTAGCGAATAGCTGTAGTGATTTCTTTGCATCCATGAAACAAGCCACCTGTCACAGGAAAAAGAATTTTCTCAGGACACTTAATAGTTGCTGGTTAATAGAGTCTACGAGAAAAAAAGGAAGAAACCTCTTAGGCTCAGGCAAGTTAGGAAGAAAGGTTTTGAACATCCCTGGAGGGAGCACTCAAAATCTCTCTCATGCTGAAAGAGAAACCAGGATACCTGGGTATTTGTAACTCTAAGACTGACAGGTACTTTTTGTCAAATAAGGACATTCAAACAGAGAGGAAAAGCCAAAATATGTTCTTTTTATCTTTTGTTTTACAGAAGGAGAGTAAATTTGTATACATATAATTGCATAGTAACAATAATGCAATAAATATTATGGAAGAAATAATATTATATGTGTATATTCATATACGGCACGTAGCATGATGTAAAATACAATATAATATTGTAGTTTATAGTTTAGGTGTCACACCTCTGCACTGCTTCAGATTTCAGAGTTAAAAAGGAGACTGAGCCTGTTCTGACCCATTGCAACTTCAAAAGATTTATTGATCTTGTTATTGCTACCAGTATCATGGAAAGAAAGGGAGCAATTTCTCAGAGCAGGTCTGGAAAGGATTAAATCAAAGGTTTCTATAAATCAAGCTCTCAGCATTCTGCTACAACTATGTAACAGCATGCTGTCCACCTTCATCTTCTCAGTGTCCTATTAGAGATGTTAACGGGGTAGAATAAATATTAAGAGGTATATGAATACATAAAATAAGTCTGTTGCCTTACTAATTTGACTTCAAAACTGGAAATCATTTCCTTGATTAAAACTTTACTTATCGCCGGGAATAGTGGCACAATTCCTTTAATCCCAGCACTCGGGAGGCAGAGGGCAGGCAGATCTCTGTGAGTTCGAGGGCAGCCTGGTCCCCGTTAACGAATCCAGGACAGCTGTGGCTACAGGGAGACCTTGTCTCAAAAAGACCAAAAACAAAATAAAACAGAACAAAACAAAACAAAAACCCTTACTTATCAACTTATTGTTTGGGGAGAAGGACTTGGCAAGCTCTTGGTAAACAAATAACTAGGACATCTTACAGTACATGCAGAGATTCTTGCTTTTTCAACAGCAAGACTGAAATTTAAAGTTTCTTCTGTGTCCTGATAAAATTTAGTTGGAAGTATCAGAATTTGAATGGCATTTATGGTATTTTTTTTTCATGAGAGCCAGACATGACACTGGGTATGGTGGTGCTAGGGGGCAGCCTGTGTCAGGCAGGTTAACAACCTCAGTAATGTTCATTTCAGTTTATGGGACCTAGAAATGTGTCATTCAGAAAAAAATATAATTGTTTGCCTATGCAATTAAGTTAAGGAGTTTGAGTTGGAGAGATAATTCTAAGTTATTTTATGGGTTCAGTCTAGTAACAGGCCCTAACAGGAATATGTGATTGGAGAAGAAAATATATTCTGCCTCAG
>NW_008335687.1:0-4462 GCF_000622305.1 Nannospalax galili | reverse complement strand
TATATATATATATATCTTATTCATATTATTTTGAAGTCCCAGAGAGATGCGTTTCAGATACTCCTCTGCCTGTTAGCAGTCAACTTTCCATACTCGCTTGCTGGAAAGTGAAGACATGTATGTGAATTATGAGTCTGTAGAGTTAATCTACCCTTTATCTGGTTACACTGTTCAAGAACTTGTATACTAGGAAGAAACATAGCAATGCAGGATGTGGAGCTATTCCTTACGCCAAGGGATCTGCTGCTGTTACTTCAATGGCATTGATTAGCTCAGAGACTGAGACTCTGCAGAAAGGTGACATTGCTTTGACACTAATTCACACAGGCAATAAGGACCACCATAACTCAGAGTGAAGTTTCTCACAACAGGCAGAGACTTCTTTGACTCCAGTGGCTAACTCTCCCACATGAATTAGCCCACAAGGGAGAGCTACATTTCTCTGCTCCTTAGCTCCACTGAGGGGGAAAATGTTCCTGAAAGGATTGAGAAACCCATGTACTTATTCACTCTTCAAAGAAAGTCCTGTGCACATAAAACAAAGCACATACTTGTACTATAGAAGGAAAAGAGATATATATAAACATGTGTCCCCATGGAGAGCGCTCTTTAGGGAGGAAAAACAATAAGATAAACATATATATGTGTGAGTGTGTGTGTGTGTGTGTGTGTGTGTGTGTGTGTACTTAACATGTAAATGAGAAGAGGAACAGGTGACCTGAAACCATGAGTTCCATTATTTATAATAAATTGTCTAAGAATTCAGGTCTTTACTAGAGTCCTGTAAATAAGGTTTGAATTAATCTATTTAGTCTTAACACTCTACAGTCTACTATACAGTTTGGAAATAAAGTTTTCCGATATTTCCTTAACATTTTCAAAGAAATTTAACATCTGAATTTTTTTTTTTTTTACTTTAGATACGATTTCCCAGATAAAGACTGAAATAGTACTTCCAACTTAATCTGAATGGTTTGTAATCTGAAACGTGTGTGTGTGTGTGTGTGTGTGTGTGTGTGTGTGTGTGTGTGTGTAGAAAAGGGGGGCGTACCTCAAATTTCTTTCTATTTTGATCAAGTCAATTGATTTAACTGAGTTGGGAGCAGGAAACTTCAAATGTGCTTGTGTAATAAGTCAGAAAGCTTACAATTGAATATACGTTTTCTATAACCTGTAGTAAACTTGAGTGAGTTACTCAGTCTCACTTGGATTTAGATGAAGATCTTTAAAATGGTTAAATATCAGTTGTTTTGTGCAATTTTTATAGGCTCAAAGTAATATTTTGTTGAAAACGTTTCACAAATAATGTTTGTTGAATATGAAATTGTATCTGGCAAACACTCCTTAGAGTGCCAGGGAAGGTAAGGAGGAAAATTTTGTTTAGTACTTGCAACTAGCTCTCCTAGGCAAGGCACGAGTTTAGAATTGAATATGTGATGTAATATGAAGGGTTTAAAGGTGAAATTTATTGTAACTGGCAGATTCTCTTCTCAAGAAAGTTTTAAAAATTATTCTTTTAAAAGTAGCTCAACTTCTGACTTGTGATCAATTTATTTATATAATAAATCATATGGGACTAGAGAGATGGCTCAGTGGTTAAGAGCACTGACTGCTCTTGCAGAGGACCCAGTTTCAATTCCCAGGACCTACATGGCAGTTACGAACCATCCTTAACTCCAGTTTCTGGGGAATTTGAAGCCCTCTTCTGACCTCAACGTCATTGAGCTACATGGGTACACTCACATACATGCAGGCAATACACTCATACACATAAAAAGAAAAAAAAATAAAAATAATAAATAAATCATATGACTTTTTTTCAACACTGGAGTCACTACTAAGTAAAAGAAGGCAAGAGCAGACTCACGCATAAGCCGTGAAAAATTTGGAACCTTGTTTAAAGAATAAAAATTAAGAACATTAATATAAATATTAAAATAAATCTAAATTGTTTTTATAATATTTCAACTTAAAATTTGCATATTTCTACTTTCATTAAATGGCTGATATGTTTTACTATCTGATAAGTTTTTCATGGCCTCTGATTGTGTTTGGACAATCTGTTGTACAAAGTTCATTTTGTTGTGGTTCTTATTCAAGGACTGAGAATCTGGTGCGTCTTTGAAGGAACTGTTGTCATACTTCAAGCCTTCTAATGATAGTGAAGGCCTAAACTAGGGTCATCTTAGTTACAAATTATGTCAGACTGACAAATTCCCCAAAGCTCCAAACCAAGGAACAAGATGTACAGGAGTGGGTCTGTGAGTAATGATCTAAAAAATACTCTATGAAAAACAATGGCCTGACCACACTCTAGAACACAAATAAATGCTGTTTCAGTTTGTAGATGCCTATAGCCACCAAAGCTGTGGCCCGCCCCCTCCTTCCTCCCTGCCTGATTCCCTCCCTTCCTGCCTTCCTTACTCCTCCCTTCCTTCCATTCTTCTTTCCTAATGTTTTTATCCTTTTTTTAAATTGAAATAGTGCTGGAAATCAAATTTAAAAGTCTCCTAAATCTGATTTTACTATAAAAAGGGGATAAGAGTATCAAGCAAAATCTATAATAATATCACAATAATTAATTTAAGTAAACAATAAGTTTATATGGTATTACACTGAAGACATAGTATTTTGCAAGAATGTTAAATTCTCTTACTCTATTACTTTTTAATAAGCTTATACATATACGCCTTTACAATGAAACAGTTGATATATCCTTTTTAATCTCTACACATCACATTTTGTTTGTTCTAGCCTCCAGCTCCAGTTAGGAACTCAAGTATTAAAATTACCTGAGCAAACATTGTGGTCTGTTCCCCAGCCTCATGATTATTTCACCATTAAGCAGTGTGTTCACTGTCAATGGTATAACAGAACTATTGGATTATCTTTAGGAACTTGCCTTTGGCTGAGGGTTTTCCTCATTATTAAGTGCTGAATTTTTAGTTGTTTTGCATCCCTTATCCTAGTCAGAGAGCCACTGTTGAGAAATGAAGTTAAGTAAATTTCAGGCTCCCAGTGGCCATTATGTATTTTCTTTGAAGACTGTTCAAGTTGTTTGCCGATTTCTATTGAGCTGTTTTTCCTGATGTTACTGAGTTTTAAAGTTCTTCACATATTCTTGATAGGAGTATTTTGTAAGGTATATAATTTATAAATATTTCTTCCAATTGAAACTTTCATTTCATTTTATTACCTGCATGTTTTGAAAATGATATTTAAGGTTGTAGACATTAAATTATGTATAACCTGTGTTTTTGTTCCCTACTGTAAGAAGTATTTGACTCTCCTCCTTATAAAATATTTATGAAATGTTTTCACATGTAATTGGCCAACTTTGATAACTTTAAACTCATGTCTCACAAAGTCACAAAGATGTAGATTTCTGGCTCATTTTGAGTTTATTTTCTTTGATTCATTATTTGAAATAAAATGGTTTGATATTTCCCTGTTGTCTCTCCAATAGATGAGTCAATGCTCCCAGCACCATGTGTTGAAGACTTGCTTTATTTTTTTAGCTAGCTTGGCAACTGTGTCAATAACTAATTGCCTGAGTAAATGTGCTGCTTCTCAACTTAGTTTTCTTCCATTTCCCGGTTGGTTTCTTGATTACAGGACTTTCAGAAATATCTTCTAAAATGTTCTGCCTTTAGAATACTCTTTTGAGTTTACTAGATATTTTTAAAACATGCTTCTAATTCACCAAGGCAATTTGTGTAAAAAAGCCTACTTGTATTTCAGTGAACTGAATTCCCTCTAGAAATCGCACTAGAACAAATGGACATTTTGAACAATAATGAATCTGTCAATCTCTAAACATGATGGTTTTACTCCATTGACACTTGTTCCCATCAGTGACATTTTACAACTTAGTTTTCCTCATATCAAACTTATATATTCCATGTATACATATATAAGAACATTGTTTTGATGTTTTGATGAGTCTTATTTTATTTTCTATTTTATCATGACTTAAGCAGCTAAACCAAAAGCTTTGACTGTTAATTGTGCATCTTGAAATCACTGTACATTCATATCATAAATCTGCTAAAATAGAAGATTTTGTATATTCATAGAATTTTCTGTATATGTTCTACAAATAAAAATATTTTTAGCTTTCTATGACTTTTTGCACCTTGCATTGTACAGTGGCTAAAAATTAAAACTAAATGTAAAATAAATTTGAGAATATGACCCTGTATCAAAAAATAAGATGGAGAGGAAGCAAGTGAACCATCAGACATTAAGCTTTGGCTTCTACATGTGGGCATACCTATAAAAACATGGACCTGTGCACATATACATGAATATGCACCTGCACACGCATGCACACCACACACACACACACACACACACACCACACACACACACACACACCACACACCACACACACACACATACACACACATACCACACACACCACACACACACACACACACCACACACACACACCACACACCAC
>NW_008335686.1:117406-121706 GCF_000622305.1 Nannospalax galili | reverse complement strand
TAAAGGTCCCACCGCTTTTCATATTGCCACACAGGGTGGGATCCAAGCTTCGAACACATGAATCTTTAAGGAACAAAATACAGTCATACCACAGCAGCAGGAAAAAGTACTTAGGACAACAACAAGACTGACACTCGTCAACTACCCGGAGGACATATACATAGCCTGGCTATAATAAAAAGAAATGCCAAACCAGATATCAGTCATGGGCTCCAGTCCACACTGGCTAAATGTTTATCTAACCTAACCCTGAATTTCCGACCCAGGACAGCCCACCCCTGCATACCTGGACTGCTGGCCATTGTAAAGGAGCTGGTTCATCTGGCTTCATGTGGAGCTTTTATCTTAAGAGGTACCCAGTTTTGCTTCTTGGCTTCATCTCACAAATCATCTCCTCTAATATATGACCTGTATTTCTGACTGCTTCACCTTCCCCAGTTTGACATGGCAAATGAATATAAATGGCAAGAGCCAATGACAGCGGCACTCAGTGCTAGGAGAAAATGGCAGGTTTAAATGAGCTGGAAGCCCTGTGAATTGATTGCATCTTTCTGGGGAGTAGTCTTGCAATAGCAAGAGCTGAGACCTGGTTGTGATCAAATCATTCCATTTAGGAAAGCACACCCTGAATGTGCAAACCTATTGAGGTAATAGAGCTATTGGACCATAAGTAACCAGTCTTGGGTTATTGATACCAATAAATTAGAAATAATGCAAATATTCAACTGGGGGAAGTTGGAAAAAAAATTAGGATACATTTACATTATAGATACAGAATTATAATTTAATCTGACAAACAGAAAAATTCTGTTGAAACAAAAAGATTTGAATATGAAATAATGCTAAAGAGATTGGAAAAACTAACAAATATGTATTTATACTGAACAACATCAAAACAACAAGCTCCAAAAGAAAAAGATCAGGAAAGTGCATATTTCATATGCAGTGGAACTTTCCTCTGAAGAAATTCATACATTCATAAGAAGCATATTTACAAGAGAAAGTGAGGCAGGTGTAGTGACTCACACCTTTACTCCCAGCTCTCGAGAGGCAGAGGCAGGCAGATCTCTGTGGGTTTGAGGCCAGCCTGGTCTACATAGTAAGACTCTGTCTTAAAAAAAAAAAGCAAAATAATAATAACAATGATAAAATGAAGATGGGGGAAGATTGGGTGGTGGTTTTTAATGCTGACTTTGGTGAGAGGTTTGACTCCTTTTTCTTTTTGAATGTCTGCCTTGTGGCTGTTTTCAGCTAAGGACACAAGAACAGCCTGTCTTTCTGAGATCTCCCCCTTGGTGACACCACTCCCCACTCCCCACTTTTGTTGTGCAGTAACCTAATCTCTAGAAAACCCTCACTTCTTTTACTTCTTCTAACCCATTTTTCTCTCTATGCCCATTGGAAAGAAGCTGCAGACACCTGCAGAGGATAGCTGGAATGACATTGTGCTGATTAACAGCCATTGTCAACCTGATTGAATTAAGAACACCTAGTCGGGGATGCAGGGGTGACAACTTCATGCATGGGTAAAATGCTTGCTGAAAAACTGTGAGGAGAAGAATTCAGATCCCCAGAATCCACACAAAAGCCTGGCAGGCATAGTGGCCTACTTGCAATCCCAGCATTCAGGTGACAGGGAATCCTTGGAGCAAGCTGGCTAGCCAGACTGGCCAAAATCACAGTGGGCTCTGGGTTCAGTAAGAGATACTTCCTCAAGTGGGGAGCAACTGAGGAAGGCATCTAACATCAACTTTGGGCCTCAACTCGCATGCACACACAGAGAAACACACTTACATGCACACACACCTCACACACATATGAAAAAAAGAGTAAAGGAGCACCTAAAGATTAGTGAGGCACACCTAATGTGACTGTGAGGGCCTTTCCAGGGATGATTAACTGCAGGGGTGGGGGCCGGGGACACCCACTCTGAATGCCGAAGGCTCCATGCCATGAGCCCCAGCTGAACATAAAGTGAACAGGAGAAAGCCAGCTGGCACCAACATTTATTTCTCCCTGTTTCCAGACCTGCCCAGATGTGAGAAACCGCCCCGAGCCTCTCCCACTATGTACTCTTTAAACGAGCCAAAATAAACCTTTCCCAGGATGGAGATATGGTTCAGTGGTTAAAAGTGCTTGCTGTTCTTACAGAAGACCAGATTTTGAGTCCCAGCAGCCACATCAGGTGGCTCATGACTGCCTGTAACACCAGTGCAGAGAATCCATTGCCCTCTTCTGGCCTCCTCAGGCACCTGCACACAAGTGACATACATTTACATAGATACCCATACATAAATAAAAAATAAATCTTTTTTAATTAAAAAAAAACCTTATACCCTCAAGTTACTTTGTCAGAGTTTCATCACAGTAATGTGAAAAGTCACTAACACAGGCACAAAACTAGAAGTCAAGGAATCATCATTTTTACTGTGAGTTTGCCGTCACCTTGCTCAGTAACCTTGAGCAAGTCACTTCTAGACTTTGGTAACTCTGGGCTTTGGTTTCCTCATCTGTAAAATGGTGGCATTGGCATATGAAGGGGGGGGAAAGGAAATAATAGGTTTAAGTGGGGAGAGGGATGGAAGGGTAGAACAGAGGAAGGGGTGTAGGGAGAGACAACATTAAGAAGGTTTGAAAAAGTCATATGGAAATCTATAATATAAGCATCTTCATATATGTTTATATTTTATATTCATATAAAAGATACAAATTATCATCCAGAAAAATCATCATTTTAGCCATGAGTTTGGACTGCTTTGCTTAGTAACCTTGAGGAGGTCACTTCTAGACTTTGAGTGACTATAAAATGGTGGTATTGGACTTGTTGATTTCTGAAGTCCTTGAATGATGTTAGGCAGTGCTGTGACTGTGTCTACTGACCCAGGACTAAGGAAAGAGCCTGAAAGAGAATTTCTATCACTCTGAGTCTGAGAACCAATTCAGCCATCCAAAGGCCTGGAGGACAGGGCATCACTGCAAGCAGACTGCAGTGGAAGTCTGGATCAGAAGAAAAAAGAAAAATCATTCTGCATAGTTGGGGCCACCACCCCCAGACAATTATTTCTTGAAAGGGTAAAGAGCCAGAAAGTTCCAGCAAGAAGAGATCCCCTTAAAAGACTCCTGGGATGGGGCTGGTGAAACAGCTCAGCAGTTAAGAGCACTGACTGTTCTTGCAGAGGATCTAGGTTCAATTCCCAGCACCCACATGGCAGCTAACAACCATCTATAACTCCAATTCCAGTAGATCCAATGCCCTCTTCTGAGCCCTACAGGCACTGCACAATAAGGGTGCACCTACCTACATGCAGGTAATACACTTATACACATACAACAAAAATAATAAAATACTTTTTAAAGACTCCTGAGAGTCCTGACCTTAAGTATCCACAGATAGGCCCTGAGCAGCTTTGGGACAAATAGGGGTGCAGCGAGCAGATTCCAGTGTCAGAAGAGCTAGTCTCCATCACAGATGCCCAGAGAAGCAAGCAAGGGAAACCAGTAGCCTCAGCCAACCAGAGAAAGAGCTTTGACAAAAAAATCAGAAATTCTCCAGGTTTGTGTGATCAACAAGAAGACGAGAAGTCAGAGAAAATAGAAACTATGTAAGAAAGCTTGGCTGGCTTTGGGTGTGGAAATGGCCCTTCCTACCACCTCAACCTCTAAATCATCTCAATCTATCTCTCTTTGTGCAGTGACAAGTGAATGAGGAAGGATAGACTATGGGTGGGAAGAGGAGATAACTTTTGTCTGTTTTAGGCAGGGAGAGTGATGGCCTCTTGGCTGCTTCAGGGCCACACTGAATGAAATTCGAAAATAGATGAAGCTTTTCACACTAGGAATAATGGGAAGAGACACTGGGTGGGGTTCAGGAGAGTCCTGTCTACCTCAAAGATCTACAGAAACGGTGACTATAGCCTTTTTTCTGTGGAACTGTATGGACTGGGTTTCACTGAGTAATAAACCATCCTGAAGCTTAGTGGCTTAAAACAATCACCATTTATGTGGACACCAGTCCTGTAGGCTAGCCGTGCAGTTTTAATCTGGGCCAGCTTGGCTGATCTCTACTGGGCTCTTGTGCATCTGTGCTCAGCTGGCAGGTCAGGTGGCCCCATTCTCATACTTGGCCATTCACAAGCTATTAGCAAGAGTTATAGGCTGACTGGGCCTCCCATCTTTCAGGACTGGCTAGCATAGGTTTGTTTGTGGAGTAGCAGATCTCCAAGTAGCAAAGACCATGCTGCCAAGTCCCTTGGGGGCTAGGCCTGGAACCTGTACCTTGTCACTTTTAAATTTTGTTTTT
>NW_008335686.1:99394-114923 GCF_000622305.1 Nannospalax galili | reverse complement strand
TTCAGGAGGCATGATACATCTGCTGTCTGACACCTAAGTCCCAGAGGTGGGAACCAGAGCAGAGAGAGTCTGGAAGTGCCCACTTGCTCTCTACCACCCTACCCCTACCATGCCTGCCTGTCAGAGTAGATCTGGATAAACTATCCAAGGTTACCTCCAGAGAACAGGTCAGGCCAAGTGAGAAGGGAACAGCTGAGAATAAGAGAAGCTGGCCGAGAACTAAGGGTGAAGACTGGGATGCTGTATTAGTTACAATGCGGGACCCATAGTAACTGTAGTTAAAGCAAGGTCAAAGTGCTTCTTAAGTCAAACCTGAGCTGGCAAAACAGCCTTGCAGGGGTTTCTTTTCTCTTCTTCTTCCATCCCTAGGTTGTTGTCCTTTTTCGTGTGGTCCAGTCCAGTGCACCATAATCTACATTCCAACCAGTAGGAGGTGGGAAGGAGCACTGGGGGGTGGGGGGGGTCAGGCTCATTTCTTTTAAAGTCAAAGAGATTTCGCTTTCCATTTCTTCTCATATCACATGGGCCAAAACTTGGTCACATGGTCACACCTAGGTACAAAAGGGCCTGGGAATTGTAGTCTTACACTGGGTGACCATATGCCTGCTGAAATGTCTCCTACCATAGAAGAAAGGAAAAATGGATTTTGGAGGACACCAGGCAGCCTCTGCCACAACCACAGATCAGATGAAACAAGGTAAAGTATCAAGGGCAACAGCTCCCCAGGACCGTGATGACAGGCTCTCCTTGGACATTGTAAAGAGAGAAACACCAAGATGACGGCGATTATAATCAGTGGAAGAAGGAAGGCTCCCTGTAGGTATGCATTTGAGCCAAATCCTGAAGGAGAAGTGGGATTTTGACAAGAGATGGAGAGGGAGGGCACATCAAGAAAGCATGTGAAGAGAGCTGGGGAGGTAGCGCAGGTGGTAAAGCACTTGTCCTGGGTAGTATAAAATATATTGGCAATTGTTATGTGCTGTTTAAGCTTACTAAGAAGCTGGCTGTGGAAGTGGGATGGACTCCTCCCACCTCAGACCCAATCATGTGTGTCTCAAAATGTTCTCCAGAACTGTCTGTCCTGGGGCAGGTTGGGCCCATAACTCTGTGACAGAAAGAAAGAAAAACAGCAAATAACCAAGGGTATTGTTGTAGTTACTTTTCTGTTGCTGTGATAAAATGAAAACTCAGAGAAGGAAGATTTTATTTGGGCTTATGGTTCCAGTAAGAAAACAGTCCACCATGGCAGTAAGTGGCAGGCCTGGTGGCAGGAGCAGGAAGCTGAGAGAGCACATCTTCAGCCACAAACATGAAGTGGAGAGCAAACTGGAAGTAGAGAGGCTACGGACTCTCAAAGCCCACCCCCAGTTACACACTTCTTCCAGCAAGCCACAGCTCCTAAATCTCCCCAAACAACACACCAACTGGGGCTCGAGCATCCAAATACCTGAGCCTATGGGGGACACTTCTCATTCAAACCACTGCAGTTATTAAAAAAAAAAAAATGTGATCTTGAGAAAAATGCCAGAACCTCATCTATGAAGAGAAAGGTCTCATCAGGAGCTCCAGCTGGCAGCCTCAACAAGACTTCTGCAATCAATTCCTGCTGGAGTTGATAGCCTCCAATTTGCTGATGGTACCTCTGTTCGCTCACTCTTAATCAGTCTACTCCAGTCGTCTCTGTTGAATGTTGTAAGCAGCTGATTTGATGATGCTGTCTATGTGCTGTTTCTATTGATCTGCTACTTCTATTTGTTTTTTTACTTTTGCTTGCTACGTGTTTAATAAACTCACACATTTGAAACTGAAAATTGGGCTATTGCAGATCATTCTCCAGACTGTACAAGGACAGAATTGGCATGGTCAACAGGATCCACAAGATGCTGTTTCAGTTTTAAAGGAGTGACTGTAATAGAAAGTGAAAGGGGAAAAAATGAATCTTTAAAAAAAAAGAAAGAGTACATCTGGGCCTTGCCACTGTTGGGCCAAGTTGGGGCTCTAAGACATGGGCTGGGGATATATGGGATGATGATGAGACTGGTGATGAAGGAGCAATGACAATAAGAAGCCTCAGCCCATAGAAACCCCACCTCTCACGTGGACAACTGAACAACAGAGACAGCAAATACACTCTGTAGCAAAGCCTGCAGTTACAGGGCTAATGTGGAAAGGTTTTTGACTCTATGTATTTTCTCTTATTTACCTAGAGTATTCACTGCCAAGGGTCATTTGGAAACTCTTTCCCCGTAGACTCTTACCAGAGAGCAACTTTCTTTGTCAGACTTTTTCAGGGGAAAAATGTAAAAGAGCCTTTGGAGAAATCTAATCGATAAAAAAGCTTGCTAAGCTCTTACAAAAACCAAAAGCATTATAATTTAATCATTCTTAATTTGTTGTGTTATGCCATGAATATAATTTGGATTCTCTTTTAAGGAGTTAGTAAACTTATGTTGCTATGTCTTATGATATTAAGAAAGAAAATAAAGTGAAAAGAAAGCAGTAACTAAGAGGAGGAGTAAGTTTGTGGTCATA
Source organism: Nannospalax galili (assembly GCF_000622305.1). Lineage (NCBI taxonomy): Eukaryota > Metazoa > Chordata > Mammalia > Rodentia > Spalacidae > Nannospalax > Nannospalax galili. Next base: position 112,391 of record NW_008335686.1, on the reverse strand, counting down.
CACACACATACACAAATTAAAGATGAGAAGGAGGTTTATGTGTTAAGGAGAAAATAAAGTGAAAAGAAAGCAGTAACTAAGAGGAGGAGTAAGTTTGTGGTTATATTTTGGGTAAGAAAGGTTAAAAAGAAAAGAGAATATTTTAGATAAGAAAGGGTTTTTGTACGATAAAGTAAGATTTTATCCTAAGATAAGGTAACTAGCAGTTTCCAAAATGGAAAAAAAGAAATACAAAACCAAAACATGTAAGCACACTGCAGAAGCTCTAAGTAAGTCACACAAAGTTTGTCAAAGAGAAAGCTTGGAGATTATACATGTATGATGATTAAAGGTTACTAGAATTCCTAATGTCAAATTTCAATACATTGATATAAAACCTTTATTTAAGTCAATAGGATTCTCTTAAGTTATTGATTTACTCTTGATTACATTTACCCAAAGCTTGTTTGGAAATAGATTATGTTTAGTTAAAATAATTATTTGATGCTTTTACTAAGTTTGTTAGGCTTTCAGTTACTAGAAAAACTGAGTCTTTAAAAGGAAAAAAATTCAGGATTTACTTATAACTCTTTTGTTGTTGTTTATTTTTTTGCCTAAGCTTTATCTAAATGTTAGACAGAAATTAAAAGCTCGGAGACTTATGCCAATAAGCCAGTGTTGGTCCTTGCCCTCCAAGGTCAGCCAGAACCCCGGAGATGATGGGGCCGCTCTAGTCACTTGTCCTCTTGATCACATGGGACATAGTCTCCAGAGATTGGACTCTAACTAGTACATAACCTGAAGGGAGGAGAGACATGGAGAGAGGCGTGTTCCCTACGCTTCCATGGGAAGCCACATGGTCAGCAAGACTCTGACCCATGCCTGCAGATGATACGACTAATGAAGAAAAAGACTAAGGAAGTCGGGGGGCTCCTCCTAAGTCCCTAAAGTAACCCAGAGTCCCAACTGACTTTAAAAATTAAAAAGATTTATCCGTGGCCACCTACTTTGCTTAAAACACCCAATAGAAAGTATATGATATCAACCATCTGTTAATGTTCAGGAAATTACTAACTAGACCAACTTGTCCAGAATTAAACCCTATTTTCCAGAAAGCACCCACAATGAGAAGCAAGAAAAACCTTCCAGACCAATAACCTAATCAGGAACTTACATTTTTTTCTTCAAAGGAAACCCCAAAGGTCAACTTCAGATAAGTAAATCTGTGAACCCCTGATCCATAGCTCCTGCTATTAAAGTTATGCTCATGGGAGCTATCTTGATAACATTATGGCCACTCTCACCTGTGGCCAACAAACAAAGCTTTCCTGAGTCTCTTCTACATTGTCAATCAGGCTTGTTTCTTCTAAAATTAAACAAACGGTTTCTGAAGCTTTGTACCCTACGCTGGATCTTACTGCTTTAATTTTGCCTTATATCTTTGGTCCTTGTTCATGTATGATAAATGTCTTCCGGGTTCCAGGCCCTAAAACTTCAAACAGTGCTGACTAAGGGAAGCCAACCCTTGACCCTGATGAGTAGAAACTTCTACCGAGGGCTGCTAGATCACCCGAAGTCTCAGGCCCTGGATGCTATGCACCTCCCCCTTTCCCAGCGTGAACCTTGGGGAGGGACCCACCTAGCATACATCCCTATCCAGCTGAACATAGCCAGAAAATCCCTGAGAGGGGACTATTATGATTTTTTAAATGTATGAATTAAAATAAATGCTAAAATGTTAGGCTAATGGTTTGTTCTCTCATCTCAGCACATGTGCTTGTGCATGTACACACACACACACACACACACACACACACACATTCAGTTATGTCAGGGAGTGAGAAGAATGAGATCCCAGATAACAGAAGCCACTGAAGATATTTGAATAAAGGGAATTCACAGGAGAGAGAGGGCTCTACTTCCCCTGGCCTTCTAACGGCCAGTACAAGCCAGGAGAACCAAATCAGGTGAAGCTTGGGAGCTGGGCTCTAGACTGAGTTTATCCCTGCCCAGGTAGATAGATTCAGGCTCAATGACTTTACATTTACACTCTGCAAAGAACACAAGCTCTGACTTCTTTTTTTCCCATTTATTTTGGGATAAGCTGGTTCTTCTGCCTTCTAACAGCCCCCAGAAGAGTCCCACTGTGCCCTGAGTGCTGAGCTTGACTCCAAGCCTTAATCTGAAGTTATGGCTCCCAGCAGGCATCTCTATGGGAACAGGAGAGGATGGAGTCAGGCTGACATCGCTCTGCCTAGGCAATAGAGCTGGAAGAGTTGTGAAACCCGGGAGGTTATGCTAGGCTCTGTCTGCAGTAAATACTTGTTATAAAAATAAACTCATCCTGCTAGTCTACAACAATGAGAAATCCCTCGGGGCTGCCAGCGCTGGAGGTACTCATACATCTCTGATCACATGGCTAAGGATGGAGGCCAAGCCACAGAGCAGGACACGCATACCGACTCACACTCATGCTTCTGCATGTCACTGAGGATGCGGAACTTCTTCACAGTTCAACCCAGGAAAACTTGCTTGCTTGCAGCCAGGTACAGAGAAATACAAAATCCCAAGTTTCAGTCAAACAAACAAAATAATAATCACCAACACGGGGAATGGTGAGCTTAGCTGCAGCTGGGAACTACAGTGGACTTCACATTTAATGTGTGAATCAGTGGTAGGGAGTTAGCATGGAAAGAGGGATGTAGTTTTTAACTGCATTCAAGCCACTAGAGTAGCTGGAACAAAGGAGGATGTTAGCTGTTTCAGATCAAAGTAATTTAGGAAGTACATTCAGAGAAAAGGCCCAGGACAATATGAAAACCAGGAGAAGGCCGCAGAATTGAAACCCTAGAGCCTAGAGGAAACTCAGGAACAGTACAACATACCTGACTGACAGGCGCAATCTCAGCCAACATACTGAACCCTTCAACAAGGTCTCACTCTTCCCTGACCACAGGGAACTATCAAGGTAAAAGAAAATTCACAAAGTAAAATGGAGACCTTTTGGGTATAAATAACCAATTGAATAGGACCAACCAAGTGCTATGGGTGAGCAGAAGACAGAGATCACATCTGCCTAGGAAAAGGCTTCCTGGATGAGGTAGCACTGGACTTATCCTCAAAGGATGCACAAGAACTCTATAGAAGGAAGTAGTAAATTCTTTAAGGTCTCATAGTTATCCAGGCTCATTATCAGCTAGAAAGAAAAGTCTCCCTGTGAATGACTTTCTCTTGTTACAGATCTAATATACAATCCAAAAGCACCACAGAAGCAGAAATGAGCACCCAAAGCAATTGGCCACTTCTGTGCTGTGTTTTATATAGTTCCTGCTTCACCAGGGCCCAGGTATCTGAGCTATGTCCTCCAGGTTGGATATGCCCAATGTGGCCTTGAGTCAGAGCAGCTACGATCATCCACAGGAGAACCTCACAAGATCTGGCCTACTGACATTCCCTCATGGAGGGAAGTGAGGCTTCATAAGATCCTCTTGTGGCCCCATCCTTCCCCAGGTTATATGAAGCAAGCAGCCGCTGTAGGTAAGTGGGGCTGTTTGATAGCAAGGCTTCTGGAAGTGGCCCAAGAGACTCCAGTACTGCAGGTTTTCTTGGATCATCCATGCTGTGAATGGGACTCTTTGGTGGTGTAGCTGTCCCTAACCAGTCCAGGAAATTTCCCAGTGGAGTCATTCATGCTTCTGTAAATAGCACCAATGAACCTCTCCGTTCACCAAGCTGGACTTGGGTAGACTCCCTTCTTTGGTGTGTTGGTGCCCTTTCTATCTGGAGTAAATAGATATTTATGTCTCTCTGCAGAAGCCCCTCTATAGAAGGTATTAACATCTGTGTGATGAATGTGTGAAAGAAGAAATGAACAGATGACTGCCTGTATTGCCCCAGTTCTGCCCTTCCTGCCCACAGAAGAAAAGCATTCAACAACAGGTAGCAGTTGCATTGGTTTAATTCGGGTGCTTTCCTAAGCCCCTTGTGGTTTTTAGTGCTATTGAACATATGGTTCTCATTAAGGCTGAGGTCACAGGTATCTCACAATCCCCCAGAGGCAAGTTAATTTTGCTCTCCTTTGTGGCTACAGGTTCTGTACCCTCTCCAAGGTGTAACATTGTGCAAAGGAGTCTCCTAATCCAATTCATCTCTTCCTTAAATGTTTTGATAAGCCTGCAGAGCAAGTACCTCATTGCCTCCACCTTGCCTAGCCTGCCTCCCCTCTGGGTGTGTGGTACAAGAGGAGATCTCATTTCCTAGAAGAAAACGGAGGAGGGGGAGGACATCCTCCACCAGGCCCTTGTGGAACAAAGTTAGTGGGATTGACGCACAGAGCTCAACCAACTATGAAGGACAGGGCAGCCTCTCTGCCTCTACCGCCCAATCTATTTGCATGTGATTTCCAGAAACACAGATTGCCATATAGGAGGAGGAGGAGGGGTAATGGGAAAGGAGGAGAGGAGGGGAGGAGGAGGAGGAGGAGGAGGAGGAGGAGGAGGACCAGGAGGAAAAAAAACAATGACAGAGATTCAGAGGTTGGGAAAGCAGAACTTAGAAATTTGGAAATCATACGGCCCCACCTCCTTATTTTATGGATTAAAAAATGAAGGTGTATCCTGCCCAGTGTCATCTCATGAGCTACTGGGGACAGAGACCAGCGATTTGGCCTCTGGGTTCCTCTTGCAGTGCTCACTCCAAGGCATCTGTCCACTTCCTCTTCCAGCAAAGCCAGCCCCTCTCAAACCTCTTATGCTTGGCCATGTGCCAAGAGCTTCTAGGACTCACAACAGCACAGGGGCTGGGTGTGCTTGGTTTTCTTTATGTACAGAAGCATTTACAGTCCAACGATGTTCCCAAATGCAAGTTCAAATTCCTAACTTAAACAGCCAGCATTTTTTTTTTTTTTTGAGGGCTTTCTGGAACAATTACTCAAGGAAGAATTCTACTGTATTTATTTGCCTTTGGCTCCTTCTGATCCCTTGTCACTGCCTGGAAAGGGAAGAGGGAGGGAGTGGTCCAATAGAGGACATCTTGAGAGATTATTGCTAAGCACAGATTTTTTACCTACTTGCTGTCTTTTTTCTTCTTGTATTAATTAAATCAAGACCAGTTGTCGATGGCAGATGGGTTAGCTGCCAGCCATCAGAAGAGATTAATGGATCTCAACAAAGGAGAAAGGCACAAAGCTCTTGGGCGTTAAGGATGGTTTCTGCTGAGAGCAGCAGAAAAGACTCAGTACGTCGGTACGGCCGCCACTTCCAGAGCAGGGAGAGCAGGCAGATCCTCTCTACCAGCCGCTCTGGCCATGCCACAGATCTGAAGGAGGTCAGGTTGCCAATTATTTTTTAAAGGCCATCGGTTTGGATGTTTGTAACATGAGAGTAGACGCTCCTGACAGGCCCTAAGCAGCAACAGGGGTCAGTTGGTGAACAGTCCTCACACCCAACCCAGTGCCGGATCCCCCTGCTCTTCCTTGCTAGCAACTGTCCCTCACCACCATTCAAGAGAGAAAAATGAAAGAGCAGAAACAGAATCAGACTTTCAAAATTGCTCAGAGACAATCCAGAGAACAGCTTCCAAAGCCAGGGCCCTTTTCTAATCCCTGTGAGAAAGACTTTGGGTTAAAATGTAGAAGGACACTCCCATCCCAGCTCTGTCATGGCTAGAGATGTCTAATCCCCATTGTCAAGCCCAGGCTGGGGTTTCCTTCTGAAGGACCCAGGATCCTGGTTGAGACCAGTGTTAAGGAAGGGAGGGGAGGCCCAGGGCAGAGGGAAACAAAAGTCAGTTATTATTCACAAAGGATGCATTTGTTCTAGTGTGTGTGAAGTTCTGAGCTTTTGCATAGCACTGGACCATTCACAGGAGCCCCAAGCTCACACTAGCCAACTAATCAGTTCCAATGCTCTCGGAGTCTGCCTTCTACCACACTGGTTCTGATTCACCACCACCACCATACCTGGTTCTTGGTGAGACAAATGATGTGGAGCCCAGACTGTGCAAGTCCCCAGGCTGCACACGTGGTATTTGGAAGCAAATACACACTCTCTTTTAACTGAAACTGAGCAGGAGCACACATTGGTTTGTGTAACTCAAATTCCTTTCTGAGGAGCCCTGGATCTGATCCACCCTCCCCCACAGTGAATTCAACCCAAGTATCCTGGCTTCGGAGAGCTGAGAGAAGTGATTCAGCTGTACTTGGCATCCAATAGTCATGGCATGTCATTCTGGGAAACAGAAAAATACTATAGATAACAATTTGGTCTGTTCATTTTTTAAAATTTTTCTGTGAAATAGAAATGAGATCTTCCCAAGCCCATCCCCTCAGAATCTCTTGAACCCATGACATGTATCTACAAGCTTTGGGGACTTCCCAAAGCCCAGGGTTACCCCTTCCGATTGGGTCTGGGAAGGGACCACCTGGAAAGGAGAGTGGGGCAGGCACAGAGGCGCCTGGGGCTCAACAGGTAAGCACTCCCAGGTGCTAGTCCCCACCTGCACAACCTTGGCAGTGGGTGTCTCTGCAAAAAATGTAACCTAGGTGCCTCTTTTGTCTTACCTTTCTCCTCGCCCTGGGGTGAAGTTGATTTCTCCTCCCACAGGAAGTAGTTCACTTCTTGGTTCATAAATTAGTCTCCCAAACCAGGGACTGGGGCTCAATCTATAGAGTACTTGCCACACTAGTGTGAAGACCTGAATTTGATCCTCAGCACACAAGTAAAAAGCCAGGAGTGGTGGCATGCTTATAATCCCCCTGAGTAGGGAAGCAGAGGTTGTCGGGATTCCTGGGATTCTCTAGGCAGCTAGCCTAGCCTAACTGGCCAGTCTCAGACCAGTGAAAGAACCTGTCTCAAAAAACAAGGTGGCTAGATCCTGAAGAACAATACTAATGTTGACCTTTGACCTACATGTGCTCACATGCACGTGCACTTGTGTACCTGCAGAAGAAAATGCACACACACACACATGCACACATGCAAGCAAATGCCTCAAAACCAGACCAATTAAATACAAGCCTTTGGAGTATGGAACCTGGGCACGGGGAACTCACCTGGAGGTGAGTGTACTGTGCAGCCAGAGTTAGGAACAGCCAGTCTGAAAGCCCACACTGGGCCACAGGGAATAGGTCAGGCTCAGCTCTCTCTGATATGCCCCTCCAGGATTTCTTCTGGGCCTACAAGTCCCGGAGGTAGGCTGCCCTTCCACGCAGACCAAGCCAGGTCCTTGCCCTTCCCCAACTCCAAGCTCCAATTTTCAGCTAAGTTTCTTATCAACTTCTAGGAGTGCTCAGAGGCTGCCTGGGATATGCCAGATTCCTTTGATTTGGCCACTGACACTCCCAAGTTAGTGTAGGGAATCTCTGAATGGTTCTTGCAGACCCCTGAAATTGAGCAAAGTACTTGAATATTCTGAATTATGGAACGTACCTTCTCCATGTTCCTCCTCTTCCTGCCTTATAGGTATCACTCAGGCAGAGGACTTGATCCCCAGGCCTTTAGAAAACCCTGCATCTTTAGCATCTGACTTTTGAGCTTGTCACTTTGGAGATTAACAAAACTAATTTGTCAGTGAAATCTCAGCAATGGCAGCTATGTGCCCCTCCCTGCAAAGCATTCACCCCACCACCACCACTATTTCCACCCTGCCACATCCACATAAACAGAAGCCCCAGAGAAATGAGATTTACAGGGTATGGAAACACTTCCGAGACTATTTTAAGCATTATCTCCACTCTACCTGTTTTGTGCCAAGACTCAGCATTTTACCTGGAGCCTTGGGACCCACAGCCACTTTCTGGGTCTCTCTGTTCTATAGCATTTGGAGAGGCGGGTAGAAAAGGGACACGGACTCTCATCTTGTGTTCATACAATGAGACAGCAGAGAGAATTGAGTGACTCCTGGGGCCCTCAAGATGTCAAGGAAGCTGAGAGTGAGAGACAAGGGCTCTGAAGTGGGTCTTGAGTTTATATATATGAACTCATCTTACTCAGCCCTGAAACCTCTGAGCTGGTCTGTTACAGCCTACTGAGACACTGGAAGTCTCTGAGCCAGCTATAGGAACTGAGAAATGTGTGGTCCATCTCCTCCTGAAGGAAGCACACAGGCTAGGCTCAGAGCTGTTTTAACTGACTCCCACCATCCCCATTCAGGCTGTTTGTCCTGCCAGTCCTCTGCAAACTCATGGCAAGGGTAGTGTGGACTCCCCTCTCCCTCTCATTCTCTCTCTCACCCCAGCCCATTCCCCTGCCCAGCTGTCCTGTGGTCCAGCAAGACTTCATGCCAGCCCAAAAGCCCTGGTCCATAGCTGTGGCAACACTACTAAGCCCCACAGGATTCCCAGAGTTGGGCCTGCCTTCCACAGGAGATTAAGAACTAACAGTGAGTCAGCAGCCCAGCTGGGCCTGAAGCCAAGACTCTTGGCCAGGCCTCTATCAGATGGGGCATTCCTGTTCTCTCAGCCCTTAGGGCAGCATCTGCCCTGACTGAGCAAGCAGAGATCCACTCTGTCTCCCTCCCCAACCTTAGCTCTGAAGTTGTCCCCAAAATGCCCTTGGTTTTGAGGGTTGGTCATGGCTACGAGGCAGAGAAGCTTGCAGTTGCACTGGGGAAAGTGGCACTCTGGAAGACTGAGGGTGTCAAGTGTGATACCTCCTCTCCTGGCTCTCCCTCTGGGTTCTAGGAGGGAGAGCTGAACAGCTGCCAAGAGGCACCCACATACCCTGGGTACCCCACGCTCTTGTGAGTCACGGCTACTGTATGAGATGCTGAGTCACTGCCAGAACTCTCAGGAGACAATATAGGGCCTGTTTTAAAAGGATTTATCAGGGTACCCAAGCCCAACAAGTGCTTAGTAATTTAACTGCCAAAAATAGGTATTGGTTTAGGGCCTCAGAGCTGGCCAGGCTGTTCCTTTGGTGGCTGTCACCGTGGAAGCAGTCCTGAGCTTGCACAGAAGGGCCTGAGCTGGCACACACAGGGCAGCCTCAGCCACCACCACCAGGGTGTGGGCTGGGCCTTCGCCTCATAAGGGGAAGAAGGGACGCCACAGGAGAAGACAACTCTGAACGACAGAGATTGAATCTTGGCGCCTAGTACTCTGAGTCACTCGCTACCACTCCCATTCACAGGGAGAGAAAAAAAAAATCTGGTACCTACAACTAAATGGCTTGAATTTCCAACTTTATAACAATCCAAAACTTTAAGGTGTCTCTTTAAGAGTGACTTCCTAACTGTATACACGCAGGGCCTTAGAGATCAACTTGTCCAACCCACGCTGCTGATGTGTGGATGTTGACCAGCCATAGAGATGAATCTCAAGTAGCCAACACGAGGGTGAAGGCTACAGAGAGGGAGATAGAGGAGAGAGACACTGGGTTCTGACTAGGAAGTTAGCACTTGCTCAGACAGTGATGCAAGGTAAAGAGTCCAATAAGAATTTGAACCGAAGTCACAGATCACTCCTCTGTGAGGACTCAGGACAGCTGTTACAGGTAAAGTATTGGAGTTGGCCAAACTAGATATAGATCTTCAAGGGGAAGAAGAAGGGGAGAGGGCTGTGCCCATGAAAGAAGCAGCATAAGTCGTGAAATGGGATGCCCAGGGAGATGTCAGCCATTGGGCTGTTACATAGGATGTTGAAACAGAATAATGGGGGTAGGGAGGGGAACAGGTTAAAGGCCAGATGATGGAAAGTCTAGAATGCCACCGTGGGGAATTTGAACTTGATCATCATCATCATTATCATCTAAAAGCACCAGGTGGCAATGAGCCAGGCGTTTCACTGAGCAAGATTCTCAATTAGTGCATAGTCTGCACTTTCCTAGAAGCATGAAATTCTAGACAGAGAATGAAATTGTGGACATATATTAAAGGCATGTGTTAAATATACACATAAATCAAAACCTATTTAACATGTGAGTTTATAAATGCAAGTAGAGATATAAGTGTGTTTCATGGGCCTTGTTCCTGGAATGTCCTCAGTCTTCCCCGTATTCTGCAACTCCCTGGGGAAGGTCCCAGAGAGCCAAGGCTGCAGTCTTAATATTAGACACCAGCTCAGTGTGGTTCTTTCTTTTTAATGGCTGATTTCTGAACCAAACAATTCCTTAAGCCTCTCATTCATTGTCTTCTTTTTCAGACCCACTGTGTCCAATCCTAAACTCATAGTCAATTAGATGCAGCTTGGAGAAGAGATAGGGAAGGGGGTCATGAGCACAGTTTGTGCAGGTTATCCACTGAACAAGTCGGAGCTAAAATCCAGACCTTCTCTTATTGAGTCAAAATGAGCTGTATCCACATGGGGAGGAGTGCTTTTTCTAATCCACACAAAGGCATTTAATGGATTTGTGGTCCTGACAGTGACGTAGCCAAGCAGCTGCTCTAGATAATGCATTCCAGCCTTCCCCTTCCCCTGCCTCCCACCATGGGACGTCGGAAACACTCCAGCCTGATATCCTAGGCCAGGTGCCAATGTGGAGATGACTCTGAGTCGCCCAATATCCCTTGCTCACTTATGCAACATTAGGCTACAGATCTGAGGGAAGGCAGAAGAAAATTTTTGCCAAAGCACATCAAAGACTAGGAAGAGCCAAACACCCAATGGGTCAGGCCCCGGATTCAGCCTGTTGGTTATACTTCTGTCCACCCTGGCACACTGTCAGACACAGCACTCCATGCCTCCATACAGTGCGAGAGTTGGAAGCCTCTGAGAGCCGGCAGGAATTCCCTCCCGAACCTGCCAAGCCTGACAGGAGCCACCAGCCTGTCCCAGCATTTAAATGGTAGCTCAGCAGCCCCATAAGGGTAGCCACCTTTGTTGCAGTGGACCCTGGTCAGACTAGTAATCTCCTTATTGACTGCAGTGGATACTTGTACTCTCGATGTTGGTTCTACTTCTGTGTTCTGTAGATCTACAGGGAAGAAGAAAAGCAAAAGAAACCATGACATAGGCCAAGAGTCAATTCCTTTTATCCCTCACTCATCTGCCTGCAGCAGGAAGTTAAGCCCCAGAAGTAGAGCCTCCAGCACTCCCAGCTGAACGTTGACCTATTCCATGCCGTTTGCCTTTCTTCGACCTGCTCCTGTCCTCCGGTTCTGACTCCTGGACTGGCTTTCTGATTGCAGGCTGGCAAGAATCTTTTGGATGATGTCTGAAACACTGACTCCTGACTTCCTTCCTCAAAGCCTCCTATGGCTTAGATTCTGTTCTTCTAGGCAGCTCATGCCAATGCCTTGCCTGGATCAGCACCAGGACCTCTGGTACTATGCATTGCTCTACCCTTCAGCCTCTAGACTCTACCTTTGCTCCCTGCGTGCTTCTTACAGCCAGTGTCTGTGCTAAGTTCACTGGGCCCCTTTGGAAGGGCCAAGACAGAGGCACAAAAGATGATGAGGCCCACTTCTCTAGAATGCCTTGATCTTCAGACTAACCACCCACCTCTTCTCAGTGGATTACTTGAAGTCAGAAGGCAGAAATGCATTGCTCATTCATCCCCAGGTCCTGTACAGAAGAGTCTAATTCAGGGCCCTTAACAAGGTAGAGGCTTAGGGATGAATGAATAAATGAATGATGAGTGAATGGATGAACAGAAGAAGGGTAAAGTCTGATTGTTACGGGTGAGAGGAGAGCCTTCAAACAGCAGGAAGGAATGAGAAGGTTATTTATTAGAGGCCTTGCTTTTCCCTAGCAACTGTGCTCAGATGACTTCTCCTCAGAAATGAAAACCATGTTGATTTATTTGACATCCAGGTCAATTGTTTGTGTCTGACCTCCTGGCAGACTGTGCCTTTCTACCCCTATGATCAGTCCTTACCTTTCCAAGAATGAGTACTTTACACACCTTATTCCTGCTTTTCCATTGACTCCTCAACAAAGCTAGATATCTATAAGAGCACTTGGACACCAGTGAGGATAAGAACCTGCGACAGGATCTTGTCAGGGGAAATGGAGAGGAGGAAGCAGGAGTAGGAAGTGGTTTAAAGGTGACTAAAGAGAACTTGACTAGGGTGAGTGATCAGCAGAGATGCAGGTAGAGAGAGGAAGGAAGAGTCAGACAGAGGCCCCTAAGAGAGGATGGCAGTCCCATCATGAAACCTAGTCTCAGAGTGGAGCAGGCAATGGGATTGAGTTTGGTTCTGAGCATGGTTTCTACTTCAGTTTCTGCCTTCAGTTCCTGCCCTGATAGACTGTGACCTAGATAAAACAAATCTTTTTCATCCTTAAAGTGCTTTTGGTCAGAGTGTTTGATAAAACAACATACACTAGAATACCTGGTGTCTTAGTTTACCTTCCATTGCTGTGATAAAAACACTGACCAGCTCTCCCCTACTTGCAGGCCTCTCTCCGGGACCAACACAGCTCCTCAGTGCAGTCCCCGGGAGTCCTTGGGGCCTCTTCCCACCCCATCTGCCTTTGCATCTCTGCGTGGCACGGCCACCAGGTGCCCTAAACCAGCATCTTTCCTGGGCCAGGCTCCCAGGCCAGTCTAACCCCCAAATTCCAGAGGACAAAATTGTTCCTGGAGGGATTCGGACCTTAGGAGAAAGCCTGAAAACATCTGACCCTCATCTGACTTGGGCCTCTGTGGGAACTCCTGAAGACAAAAGCAATCTGGCCACTCCAATATAAAATCAAAGAGGAACTGGAAGCTTAGACGAACCAGCTTTCCATGACCAAAAAGTAAAGCACAAAGACACATAAAGTTCACAAAAAGAAGCGGACATAAATTTGAAGGCCTGAGTCTCACACAAGAATCAGGAACTACAAAAGAAATCCACATGTCAAAATCACAGAGAAAAAAATAATACTATGAAAAACAAAAATAGCATATCCCCACCAAATGCCAATAGTCCTCTAGAGGAGTACAATCAGAACCCCCTACAGATAATGCAGGACATGGAACTGAAAAGAACAATTATAAACATGATAAAAGGGTTCAGTGCATTTAAAGAACACACAAACAAAGAAATAAAAGAACTGAAGGAAGATAGGAACAAACCTCTGAATGAATTCAGGAAA
>NW_008335686.1:98722-99154 GCF_000622305.1 Nannospalax galili | reverse complement strand
TCCAGGACGCTGGGGCTGACCTTTTCTCTTCCTGATCCTTTGCATCCAGACCAACCCAGCTCCTCAGTGCAGTCCCCGGGAGTCCTTGGGGCCTCTTCCCACCCCATCTGCCTTTGCATCTCTGCGTGGCACGGCCACCAGGTGCCCTAAACCAGCATCTTTCCTGGGCCAGGCTCCCAGGCCAGTCTAACCCCCAAATTCCAGAGGACAAAATTGTTCCTGGAGGGATTCGGACCTTAGGAGAAAGCCTGAAAACATCTGACCCTCATCTGACTTGGGCCTCTGTGGGAACTCCTGAAGACAAAAGCAATCCGGCCACTCCAATATAAAATCAAAAGAGAAAACCAGAAGCTTAGACTAACCAGCCTTTCATGCCCAAAAAGTAAACCATAAAGACACATAAAGTTCACAAAAAGAAGCAGACCTAAACTT
>NW_008335686.1:60158-98017 GCF_000622305.1 Nannospalax galili | reverse complement strand
GAGTCCATATGTATAGCTAAAGGCTACATAACAAGCAACAATGCCAGAGATGGCAATACCTCCTTTTGAGTTGATGGCCAGGGTGGCCAAAGGGACTGCCAGATAGTAACCCAGCGTAGAACTTGGAAAATGAACAGCAGACCCCAATCTTATCCAAAGGAATATTGACAACTGATTACCACTAGATGAGGAACAGCTGACCCTCCTAAAACAAAGACCTCTAGATAGGCTGACTAGAGTCACCAGAAGGGCAAGTAGCAGGGAATGGCTGGGGGTGCCAACAACACAGCAGACAGTAGCAGGGATATCAGAGTATAAGAACTCTAGTGGGGGGAGGGAGGCTATGGGAGGGTGCTACCTGGGAAGTGGGTGTAAAAATTAATTAATTAATTAAAAACAAACAAACAAACACTGACCAAAACCAACTTGGGGAGGAAAGGGTTTATTTGGCTTATAGCACAGTCCATCATCAAGGGAAGCCAGTGTAGGATCAGGACAGGAAACTGGAGCACAGACCATGGAGGAACGCTGCTTGCTGGCCTTCTTTCCTGGCCTGTACTCAGTCAGCTTTCTTATATAATACAGGACCACCAGCCCAGGAGTGGCACCATCCACAGTGGGCTGGACCCTCCCACATCACTCAACTATCAAGAAAATGCCCCATAGACTTGGTCACAGGTCAATCCAATGGAGATAATCCTCAATGGACATTCCCTCTGACCAGGTGTGTCAAGTTGACAACTAAAGTGTTCTACCACCTGGCTTACACTGGTTTTCAGTTTTAGAGCCAACTAGATAGTCCTTAGTAATTCAGATGTTTGTTAATATTAATAATGATAAAATAGACAGTCTTGGCCTAGTACTTTCTTATGCTAGGTACTTGTGTTAATTATCAATTGTTGCATAAACATTAGCTTAAAACAATAAACATATATTATGCCACATAGTTTCTAGGGATTGGGCATCCAACAAAGGGAGTGACTTTGTTGGGTGGGTCTAGCCAGAGTCTGGGGCTGTGGGCTTGACTGTGGCTGCTGGAGCCATTTTAAATGGCTGGCCGGGGGTGGGTCTTGGTTTTTCAATCACATGAACTTCTCCAAAGGGCTGTTCACAGCATGGCAATGTGTTTTCCATAAAGAAAGAGGGCAACCAAACAGGAAGTCTTAATACTGTCTAGGACATAGCTTTGAAAGTTTGCAGCTACCCCTTTGCTGGATTCTGTGGGCTACATGAGTCAGTCCTATCACTGTGTAGAGGAGGTTCCATAAGGGTGTGAGTATCAGGAGGCAGATTCCTGGATGTCATTTTAGAGACTGCTCTCTCCATATATGCTACCTCACTGCATCCTCACAGAATTATCAAGGAGAGGCCAGTGTTATCCTCTTTCACACATGAACTAAGGCTCAGACAGATTTCCCAAGGCCTCTGAAATGATTCATAGCAAGATCTGGGCTTTCTCAGGTGAAGGCTGTCAGACCTACGAGTTTGCCCTGACTACCCAACTATATACTCCAGTGGAATCCTTCCTGGTTCACTGCCTCAACACAGGCTGCTAAATCTTACCAGAAAACATACATCCCACATTTGTGCTTTGTGACACACACCTGAAATCCCACCAGTGGGGGGGCTGAGGTGTGTGTGTGTGTGTGTGTGTGTGTGCGTGTGAGTGTGTGTGTGTGTGTGTGTGGTGCAATAAAATAAGAATTATCACAGAAGAGAGAAAATTGTCATTAGAAAATCCCACAGAATCAACTGAAAATGCTTTTCAGTTTTGATGAGATGTCAGCAAAAATACACATCTCAGGGCAATGCAGTTCTTACAAATCAGCCATAACCAGTAACAAGACACAGCAAATGCCCGTCACCCCCAGCTCCCTTCTGCCACCGTGGAGCCTGTGACCAGCACAGAGTCTATAGCCAAGCAATTGTGTTTTGCCTTAGTCTATTCAGGATACTGTAACAAAACACACTCTGGTGGCTAGTTGATAAACAACAGAGATACCTCTCCAAGTTATGTAGGCTGAGGAACCCAAGATCAAAGCGCAGACTGATTTCAGTGGCTAGGTTTCCACAGGGGAGTTTGTGGGGGAGATAAACATTCAGATCATCACTAGCTTTTCTCTGCCTTGTATGGGGCTGAGTTGAATGTTTCCAGGGAAAGCCCATGAGGTCTGACGGCTGCAAGAGAAATCCTCAGACTGGAGGTTTTCTTTTTCTCTGGAACTGTTTGATCCCGAGACACAGCAGAGTGAAATCTTTCCTGCTGTTTGGGCTTATTTTTCAGAGGAAAATAAAGGACAGGAGACAGGATTCTGCCTGTGACTGAGTCTCAAATGCCTTTAAATCGGGGACCCGGGTTGGGGTCATGGCTATAGCACTATCACTCTGTGACTCCCAAAGAAGTGACTCATCTCTGTAGTCCCCATTTTTCTTACCTTGGAGGAGAAGCAGTGCTGCCCCATCCAAAGGCATGTGGGGAGAATGCAACATGACAGTGGGTAGGAAAGTGTTCTGCAAGTCCCAGCAAATGGAAACAGAGAATGAGGCTGCCAGTGTTGATGAGGGCCCTTGGGGCTGCCTCCTTGACAAAACCACATGCAGTGCCAGTGCTAGGACTGGTTCTGTGGTACATTTGTGTGTTTTTTATTTTTCTATTATTTTTATTTTATGTGTATGAGTGTATTGCCTGCACGTATGTGAGTGCACCCGTGTCATGCAATGCTGCGGAGGTCAGAAGAGGGCTTCAGATTCCCCTGGAACTGGAGTTAAGGACGGTTCGTAGCCACCACGTGGGTGCTGAGAATCAAACCTGGGTCCTCTGCAAGAGTAGTCAGTGCTTTTAACTGCAGAGCCATCTCTCCAGCACCCCCATAGTACATTTGACTCGGCTGTCACTCTGCACACTGGCCTCACAGAGCTCATGCTTTGGTGGACTGACCCAAGTGAGCATCCTTGACTCGTCTTGACTCACCTAGGCAGTGAGCACAGGGGTACAGTTATCTTGTGAGTTTAGCCGGGCTCCGTTTCCTAATCTACAGATGGGCTTTGATTTCTCTGATGGTTCAATTTATATTACAATGTCCACTCAGGGTCCAGCATCAATGGGTTAGCATTTTTTCAGGATCACCATCCTTTCTAACAAGATAGAAACCTATTTCCTGCAGCCTCAGGGTAGTGCCCTTCTAGAGTGTCAAGTAGGAGTCTTGGTTGTTGTGAGCATGTGGAGAAGCAGGGAGGAATTAGGAGAACACAAAACAGGCTAGAGAGGTTCCAGGCTCAGGACTCCCCAAAGCCTTAACACTTGAGGTCTTTGTGGAGATTCCTTTCCTAGAGACCCCACCTTTGGGAGCCTCTGGAGGCAACATGCTGAAACCAGTGTGCCTTGCCCAGGGAGGCATCTTCCAGTGACCATACTCCTCTGTGTGGAAAACATTGTTTGTCAGTTATTAGTATCGCTACTTAAGGGCAGTCTTCCTGAAGCCTAGTGAACAGCATGTGTCTCTGTGGAGGCAGAAGGAAGGGTGGCACTGTTTAGCTATGGAGCTGGCTGTTCCCCGTGCTCCTAAAATATCAGCAGAGGCCTGCCAGGCTGGACTGGTACACAGGGGTGCAGCCCCAGGTCTCCAACAGTCTTCCCAGTGAGTACCTCTGACACTCTTCTTCTGATGCTCCATCAGCCCTGGTAGAATGGGCCATAGGCATCTCATTTTGGTCCCAAGAGGAGCTGTGGGGAAAGCCTTCCCTGAGCTATCCAACCTGGCCTGTAGACTGGGCCCTGAATTAAAGTGTTGACTGCTGTCAACTGCATCTGAAGCCCAGGTGTCCCTGTAAGTCTGCCTGGCCCACTTTCTGAAGCATGTCTTCTGAATGTTCTGTCCTATCGCTCCTATGTCTAGCTTCTCTCTTGAGCCCTGTCTCCCCTAAATGCCGCTTGCTTTCCATCTCTCTTTCTGAGTGTCCCCCTCACGACTCCATCTTTCCAGATGTCTGCATGCTCCTCGCCCTTTGCTTATGTCTCACTCTCTTTCCTGTCTCATTGTATGTTTCGGTTCTCTCTCTCTCTCTCTCTCTCTCTCTCTCTCTCTCTCTCTCCTCTCCAGGTTCCCAGGAAAAATGACTAGTGGAGCAAGGCCCTCCCAGGGCTCCCCAGATCAGAGGAGGGTGAACTGCCAAGCTTGGTTTACATATCATATGGATTGACACAACAGTTTAGTCCTGAAACTTCTCTTCTGGCTTCAGTAGGAAAGTGTCCAGCAGTAAGTATTCTGGCCCCTCTCCACGCTCACTTCACAAGTAGCACACCTAGGGGGCAGTAGAAAGGCAAGTAGTTACTGTACACTGTGTCTACTAATTCTGTAAAATCTTATGGCTAGAGAGATGGCTCAGTGGTCAAGAGTACTTGCTATTCTTCCAGAGGACCTGGATTCGATTTCCAGCACCCACATTAGATGGCTCGCTGCTTATAACTTAAGCTCCAAGGCATCTGATGCCCTGTTCTGGTCTCCAGGTACTTGCACACACACACACACACACACACACACACACACACACACAAATGAATCTTTTTTTTAATTCTGTAAAGTTTGGGGTTGGAGAGATGGCTCAGCAGTTAAGAACACTGACTACTCTTGCAGAAGACCTGGTTCCCAGCATCCACATGGCAGCTAACAAGCATCCTAAGTCTAGTTCCAGAGGATCGGATGTCCTCTTCTGACCTCCATGGGCATTGCATGACCTGAGTGCACTTACATACATGCAGGCAATACACTCATACTCAAAAATAAAATATAAAATTTGTTAAAGTTTCCATCTCTCTGCAAGGAGGTCCTGCCAAGTAGCAGGAAAGACCTTCAGAAATCAGTGTCTGAAACAAATAGGAAAACCAGGCTTTCTCTAAATGAATGGAGTTGGAGCTGAGGGATCCATAAAGAATTGATGAAGATACAATTGGTGAAATGATGTGGACCTAGAACCTAGAAGCTTTTAAAAGAACAGTTGGAGCCAGTATTTTTAACCACACATTCCTGAAGCCAAGTTACACCCCACACCTTCACCACTATAGTCATTGCCCCATTTTACAGATGAAGAAATGAGGCTCAGAGAGGTTAATTTGCCCAAAGATATACAACTAGTGAGCAGAAGAGTTATGGTTAGAACCTAAGACGGTCAGACTCTAGGCCAGCCTGCTTCCCTGACTGCCCCACTGAAGAAACAGCTCTAATCACACAGAGGCAGTTCTTTTCAAACATGAGAGTCCTTTTTGTGGGTGGGTCAGAACAGAGAAACAGTTGGACATAATTAAACTTCGTGTCATGCTGACCTCCCCTGAGTGCCTTCAGGCAGCAGGTGGCTTCTGAGCATGTCCCCAGCAATACTGATCTAATTAGTTCAGGTATGACAATGTACGGTGATGCCCACAGGGCCCCAGGAAACATCCTTCTTGCTGTGCCTTCATCTCACCATTGGTCCAAAGAAATGCATTAAGAGCTTAAGAAAGAACATGAGAGACACATTATAATAAACCCTATAGTGCTTTATTTTCTTTGAATTACAATAAAACTGACATTGTTCTCATTACTGTGGCAGAACTTTTTCTACTAGATTCAACTTAAAGGTGTAAGAACGCATGGAAGGACCACTGAAGACTCCCCTGGGCAGTGAGTATGAGGAAAGGCACACGTGCCATGCTGTTGTTGCAGAGAAAACTCTAAAAACAAGCAAAAAAGATTCCCCATTGCCCTATAGCCTCTTCTTGCTTTCTTCAATGAAAAGAAAGCCCATTCTTGGCACTCTTCTGTAGAGGAAAGTGGGACACATGAGGGACAGACGGGCAGAGCAGCTCGTGGATATTTAAACCTGCTTAGACTCTCAAAGTTACTCTTTCCCTGGAATGATGTCATGGGGACAGGCTGTGTATATCTGGTGCCAGGATAAGGCTCTACAAAACAGTTTTTGCCAGAGTGAGCCCAAAGTGGATTTGGGTCCAGTTTGACAATCTTTATTAAAGACAGAAACTAGATTCCATTCCCTGCCACAAATATTTCTGGTGTCCCTATTGTGTGTCAGCATGGAACAGGCCCCTGATGATGTAGAAATAAATCAGCTGTTGACTCAGCCTTGCCCTGTGAAGAAACAGATGAGTCTAAGAGGACAGAGTAGGGAGGTCATCTGAGAGGCAGGGCCAGCCAACAGCCAAAGAATATTTTTGAGGACCCACTACCCACTGACATTCAGAACTAGAAATTACAATAAATAAATAAATAAATAAATAAATAAACAAACAAATAAATAAATAAATAAACAAACAAATAACAGGAAGGGAAGCTTGTTGGCAAACTTCTCTTTTATTTTTTATCAAATAAATCCATTTATTTTGACAGGAAAGTCCCTATTACTTAGAAACTTTAAACAATGATTTGATGATTTGTAGTGTTGTCTGTTATTCTGGTAACTTCATGAGGGATAAGTCTTTGACAGGCTATGTCCACAGTGTGTCTCCAGTGCTGATATGAGGCCTGGCTCAATGAATAGTCAAGGAAAACATGAACTTGAGAAACCGTAAGACTCCAGGGGGTGCATGTGAGATGGAGAAGAGATTGAACACAAAGATTGGTTCCCAAACAAGCCTACAAGAGAGAGCAATATGTTTCCCAGGAGAAGTAGCAAAGACTTCCCCCGCCCCAACCCCGTATACATGTAGGGTACAGAATGAACTGTGGGCTTCAAACCCCCATGGCTCCCTGAACTTGTCCTGACTTTCAAACTCTGAGCCATTGCATGGCTGATGCCCAAGTTGCTTTCAGTATCACTTCTACCTCCTTTCTCTGCCATCTTCACCGTGTGACAATGCTGGTCACTAAGCTATTGACAGAAGTTTTGGGGAAAGGTGTCTCTGCGAGAACAAAGCCTACCACCATAAAGTATTTGCCTTTCTGCTGTTTCTGCAACTTCCTTCCTTCCAAGACCAGATCCTGAGCAGTACCCATAGAGCTGCCTTCCACTGTAGTCCTGGACTGCTCACCTTGTAGCGGGGCCCTTTCTTTTCCTTCAGTTCTGGGGATCAAACTCAGGGTACCATGCATGCTAAGCACGTGCTTAACCAGTGAGCTACATCCTCGGCTTCATGTTACTGGAGGGAAAAGACTCTCCTGATTGTCCAGGCTGTTGTAGTTAGGCTTTTGTTGCTTGTAACGGAACACAGAGGTCATGTATGTATAACAACTAGCATTACTGAGCACGTTCCCAGTACCACAGCCTTTACATTTACCAACCACCACACAGACAGGGACAAGTAGTAACATTTCTTGAGGACTTATTTTGTGCCAGACACAGTTCTGAGTTATATATACACATCGACTCTTTTGTTCTTTACCTTATCATCTGTCCCATTTTCCAGATGAAAAGTTGAGTTTTGAGGGACTTCAACTGCTACTCTTCAAACAAAGGGCAAGGTTCTGGGTGAACACGCACCACCCCCAGTACACCCCTTACCCTGATCTCCTTAATGAAGGTGGTCTCAAAGGGCATCTCCTGACCCCACAGCATCAACATTCCCTGAGAACTTGCTAGAGAGGCACATTCTCCATCCCATCCCAGAGCCCCTGAATCAGATACCCTAGTAGGGGCAGCCCTGTGTATTCTAACAAGCCAAGCATGTGACTCTAATATGGATGAGGATTTGAGTCCTATCCTGGACTACCTTTCCTGACCCACTTTCTCTTTCGACCCCCCTTGTTGTGGCCCCTTGTAGACACATCCTTGGGCTCTAAAGTCCAGGGCCCTTGAGTTCTGCAGCTGCCTTTATGCATTGCTGCTGTGGCCCCATGTTTGTGTTTGGCCACAGGTCCCTGTAGTTGCCCAAAATCAGTGAAACTTGTTCATTTGATGTCATGAACAGAATCTTTCATTTAAGTATACCATGTAGGCCAGAAGAGGATCCCCTGGAACTAGTTACAGATGGCTGTGAGCCACCACGTGCTCGAATCTTTCATGTAAGTATACCATGTAGGCCAGAAGAGGATCCCCTGGAACTAGTTACAGATGGCTGTGAGCCACCACGTGCTCTTCACCTCTCAGCCATCTCTCCAGACCCATGATGTTTCATTTTAATTGTCAACTTGATTGAGTTGAGAAACACTCATGAGATTAGTGAAGCACACCTCTGGTCATGTCTGTGATGGTGTTCCAAAGACCACAAGATCCTGAGGGCTCTGACCTAATGAATGGGTCAGGCCCTTGATGAACTCAAAACATGCTGGCCTTATTGGGAAGTGGTAAAAGGTAGAAAACAGGGCCTGTTTGGAAGTCACTGGTGGCATATCTTTAGGGGCTGTGTCTTGTCCTGGCCCCTTCCTCTCCCCTTTCTCTGTTTCCTGGCCTCCATGGTGTGAACTGCTTTGCTCTGCCATGCCATGGCAGACTAACATCGCTGAAACTGTGAGCCAAAGTCAATCTTTCCTCTCTTAAATCATTCCTGTAAGGTATTTGATCAACCCAGTGAGAAAGTTAATACACTCCTTCTGTGGTCCAGTCAGCCTCTAGTTCTCTGTGGGAAGGTCAGGAGGCATACTGATGCTTCTGTTTTTCAGGTTTCATGACTTTTTTGGACTCAGAGCAAGAAAGAGCCTGAGATCTGTGTAGTTCCACACCTTGATTTTACCAGAATCCAAGTACCAGGGATGATAAGTGAAAGAGGTGGTGGGAAATGGGGTGCAGTCTGAGTGTACAGTGTGGGCTGTTGCCTCTCTGAGACCCAGCTATACTTCAGCTCAGGTGTCTACTGATTGCTCTTGGCACAAGAGGCACATGATGCTTTAGCTCCTGTTGGGGCATGTTAGAAACCGAACCCTGAACTACACAGGATTCACTGAGGCTCCTTGTGAGGTATGGCCAGAAACTTCAGACTAGCAGGGTAGAAAAGAGAGAAGCCAGGACCACTAGCCTTGGGAGGAAGAGAACAAAATATTTCCTGCAGCAACAAAAACCCCGTCTGGTTGTAAACCAGCCCATATTTGAGCTGCTTCTGAGGGGAGATGTTAAAGAGCTATTTATGACATTGTCAGGGTTGAGAACGAGAAAGCTGGAGCATAAATAGAAAGACCTTTAAGGAAGGATGGGAATAACTGTGACTGTTTTCTGCAAAGCCACAGGGAGGGTAAATTCAGGTCCTTCCAGAATGGAAGGTCCCAGGTACTGCTGTATTCTCTCAACACAAGGTCTTGTTTCTCAAGGTAATGGGGACATATAACTGGGGTTGGGGAGAAGAGGCACTCATATGCTTACAGGGTAGGGAACATGGGTGCTCCAGCTATGAGGAGAAAATCCCTTAGTCCAGTCTTTTTCTCGGTTCAGGCCATTAACAGATTGGCTGGTGTCAACTCATGCTTGACAAGGCTGAATCTTCTCTACTCAGTTGTACTGGTCAATTTTCCATTACTATAACAAATAGTTGAGACTGAGTACTTTACAAAGAAAAGAGGTTTATTTAGCTCACAGTTTTAGAGGTCAGAAGGCCAAGATGAAGCAACCCTATTGATTCAGCCTCTAGGAAAGGCTCCCTTACATCATAGTGGATGTATCACAGTAAGGAGTGTGTTCAAAAGAGGTTATATGACAAGATAGGAAGGCAAAGAGACTGGGAAAGGCTCAATCTTGCTCTTTAATAACTACTTTCATAAGAACTAACCAGGGTCCCATGGAACCTATATTATCTCCTTCTGAAGCTAGCAGTCCCAGTGACCTAACAGCCTTGCACTAGACCACACCCATTAAGGTCTGCCACCTCTTATCACTGCTACGCTGGGGACCAAGGTGCTAACACATGGGCCTTCCAACACATCTGAATCAGTCTACTCTTTCAAATACTGATCTCTGGGAATTCTCACAAACACACCCAGGAATAATGTTTCATCAGCTACCTGGGTAGCCCAGTCAAGTTAACACTTAACATTAGCCATCACAATATACAATCCATAATTTTACATTCGCCTTCAACAGCTGCGCTATCCCTCCAGCCTATAATCCATAATTTTAAAGATCTAGTAATATAGGAAGTCAGAGGCATAGGAATCTCTGTGAATTCAAGTCACAGTGTGTTCTAGGCCAGCTAGGGTTACAGGGAGACCCTTTCTCAAAACAAATCAACAAAAATTATCTCCCAAATCCAGCAATAAACTTAAGAAGTGTGTACAGCTGCATGAAAAGTAGAATACAAGCCTCACTAAAGGATCGAGAAGACACCTGAGGACGTGGTTGTCTTGCTCCTGGGCAGGAGGGTGCAGTCTTAGAGTGCTGTCCAGGTTTCATGCTCCTCAGTAAACTTAGCTCAGTCCCACCGAAAAGGTCAGCAGGTAACAGTTCTGAAAGCCGGCAGCCTGATTCTAGTGTCCACCCAGAAGAGGAATTACACACAGACAGCCAAGGTGAATCTGGAGAAGAAAAGCAATGGAGAGACACGCCCTCCCGGGAAGCCAAGTGGTGATTATTGTCACTCCTGTCTCAGGAATGACCCAAACACTGATCAGAAAAACTGAACAGAGTGTGAAGAAGCACAGGATTCTGGGACAGCCGCAGCTTCAGGAGTCTACTGGCCTTCCACACTCTGCTCCCACTCACCACCTCTCCTGAGCCATGCAGTTGCAGAGATCAGCAAAGCCCTGCAGGAAATGCAGTACTTGGTGACCTGTTTTCCCCTATAAGACAGCCTGGATCACTGGCTAGAGGAAGAGCTCTTGCCACTTCTGCATGCTCAGCTCTCCTCAATGCTCCAGAGGAAAGGAGGGAGAGATCTGCTGAGCTGAGGGTGAGGAATCTTTGGGGCTGAGAGCTGGCCTGAGCATCACCTACCTATCTGCTTGTCCTTCCATAGGCCTCAGCAACCCTGGCCACTGTAACTCCTTTCATACTGCATCGGTTTCTAGCCACTGAGTCCCAGAGATCAGGTAAAGGAAGGAAACAGGTTCCTTGAGAGACCAGCAGGCACCAAAGAACAGCAACTGAGCATCCAGCACTGTCATCTACAGAGTTGCAGAGGAGATGAAGAGCAATTTCAACAACAGCAAAAAGACTCAAAGAAAAAGTCTTCAAAGGAAAAAGTATGTTTTGAAACTAAAAACAATGAAGTCAACAACTTGAGGGCAAAGATAGCTAGAGGTGTTGGTAGCTTAGGAGATAATGTGTGAGAAATTTTGCAGATCACAGAGCAAAGCACACAGAAAGGATGTGGAGGGCAGACTTAGGGGAGCTGCCGTGGACTGATCACTGAGTCCCAGAGGACAAAGACGTTGGGAAGATGGGGAATAACCATAAAGTCTGGGCTGGGAAGTCTACAGACTAACAGTCCTACCATAAGCCAGCTTGTCAGTCACCTGCAGGAGGTAAGCACATGATGTGTGTGTATATGCACACATATGTAATCCTTGAATATTTTATATACACATATGTATATGTCAAGCAATTATATCTCTCACATGAAATCTCTGAAGAACAGAGCTTTTAGAAAGACTCAAACCCAGGTCAAATGACGTCTAATAGAGATGATGTCACAGGAGTGAGCACTCATACTTAACTGTGTATATACATATGCATCTGCACATGCATATAAACATGTGCTTAACTCCATGCATGCATAGGTGTGCATATATTTGTATATGTGTAGATTTATTATTAAATATAAAAGGATAAGAATGGACCATCTAGAAATGTATAATGCTGAATAAGGATTCTTAAAATAGAGGTGAAATATTGCAAAGGAAATTCTAATAAAATTTAGAAAGAAAAACTAGCAATTTCAGCAAAACCTAGGAGGTGGGGCAGAGCCAAGTAGAAGCACCCCACAACCTACTTGGGGTGAGGGGGAGAAAATCTGGGAAGTAAAATTGTCCTCAGTACCTTGCAGGTGGTGGCGAGAAGTCCCCAGGGGACAGATGATAAGGGGATGGAGTGTCTATGTAGGAGAACCAGCTCCTGTACCTATAGACTACTAAAAGAACAGAGTCCGAAGGATCAGAGTAGGAGCTCCAGGAGAAGAAAGGAAATTTGACCCTTAGGGAACTGGAAGAGTACAAGAATGCCTCACTAGAAAGGGGATGTGGAGGAGCACTGTGCAAGGGGCCATGTCAGGCTATGTGGGGTGGCCATGATGAATTAACAAAACATTGCACAAGCTGAACATCTATCTGTAAGGGGATAGTGAATTGAGCTGTGTCATGTCCACACCAGGGAATCCTGGAGATGTTAGAAAAGGTGAGCTGCTCTATGTAATACAGAGCAGGGGAAGAGATCCCTGCCACACTGTGATGTGAAAGAAGCAAACTGCAGAATGTGGACCAGTTTATACAGAGCATCCCAGCAACCCCAGAGCTACATTGTACCTACATCGTATGGGCAGGTGAATGGGAAAGGGCCCCCATAAGCAGAAGAGTTTTAGCCCTGTTTTGTTAGAGCATTTAACAATAAGAATGCAGCTACAAATTATCTATGTATAATTAAAAATATGTTCCTCACACATAACAGGAAGAACTTCATGATTTGAAGGACAGATGGGTTCACTAATCCATTCATCCACAAGCTGCATTAAACTCCCCCTGTAGACCAGGCTGTTGGGGGAAGCTATGAGTGAGCACTGTGCAGCTGAGTCCTGGAGACATGCTGTGCTCTCTGTCTGGAAGATGAGATAAGACTAGTAAACCAGGAATTCTGATCACAGCTGTAGGAGGCCTATGCATAAATACTAGATCATGAGAGATGAGCCCTGAGATTAAGGAGATAAGAGGAAGGGAAAGTAGCATGCTTATCTGTACGTGCGTGTTGTACATGGTGTGTGCACACACCTGCACATGGGCTCACAGAGGCTGGGAGGAAGTTTCAGGAGGGTTAGGACAGGAAGGCTCTCAGTAAGGACCATGTGTAAGGTCCCAGAAGAGTACGGCATGAGGGAGAGAGTGTGGAACTTGACTAGCCTGGTAACGGAAGGGAAGGCAGAGTAGGGAGTGCTAAGCTAGATAGGAAGGCCCCAGTAAAGTGCTCATTTGTGGAACTAATATTTCCAAAGTTGCCAGCTGTGTACCAGGCTCTGTCTCCTAATGAGTTTCACTGTCTAATGGGAGGGGAGACATCACCTAAGCACAAATAATAAATATATGACTTCATGCTTTCAAATAATTGTGATATCACATGCTTGCATGATTACAGAATCAAGATGGTCAAACTGAGAGTTGGCTTCAATGTTTAAGGTGCCAGGGAGCCACAGAAAGTTGTTGAATAGTGGAATGACTTGGCCTGTATCAAACATTGCACCTGGCACTGTGAGCAGGATGGGTTAGCTAGGCAGAGAGCAGAGCAAGGCTTGACAGAAGAAGTCAAGATGGTGGCCAGGACCAGGAACTTATGTAAGGGAGTGACAGGGACTAGCAGTGCCTGGCAATGTTGTAAGTACAGGATTGTCGGTCTTTATTGATTTGGTTTTGAATATACTACCTTTGAAGTTTTCTTGGAGACCGAAGCAATGCAATAGGCAGCTGGATTAAAAGAGCCCAGGAGACCAGCTAGCTGGAGATAATCACAGATTCAGGCATCCTCCCTTCTGGTGGAGGACACAGAATGGGTGATATGAGCCCAGGAGAGCATGGTATGGGACCAGAAAAGGAGAGGGTGGCTCTGGAGTTCCCCCAGGAAGGCACATGCAATTATACCCGAAACCTTCTCCACACCATTTTCTATCTGTTTCCAAGGAACCCAAGCTCAGGCCTCTTCAAATATGTAATTTTTTTTCAGTACCAGGTCAACAAGCAACATCAAACTCTCACCAGTGAGTTCGTTCATATGCTCTTCTTTACCAATAAGATGATCAAAGGATACAAGGGCCTTTATTCCTATTTGCATCTTCTTCCTGCCTCTTTAAAACTACTAATTTGGTATGATCTGAAATTTGTTTAAACTTTATACAAATACAGGAATCTAGAGTCTTCTAACATGAGATTCCATTAATAAAAAGTAAATCAAGTACAATATATCATTAACTTCCTTGTGACATGAGCTGAAACCAGTTTTCCTGGAAACCATTCCTGTGTCGGGAAAGCAAACAATGGAATGAGTTAACAGACAACAATGAAAGGACTTTGAGCAGTTTAAATTTGTCCCACCACCCAAACCCACCTTCCCCTTAACAAGATTCCCAAGATGTCCACAATTACTCTGAAGTCACCAAACATGTAATGTGTGTAGTAAAAAGAAACTAGAATTAAGAAATATCTGGCTCTTACAAAATTTGCAAAACATATAGCCTTGAACATGGCTATGCTCCAGCCTGGGCCTTGGAAGGAGCCTGTGCACCAGTGAGGCCCCGAAGTTCACCCGCCTCACTGCCTAGATCTCCCCTTAGGAAGTTACCTCTAGTTAGCTGTGCTGTTGGCCTCTATGTTAGTTTGTTCTGTGTGACTCTCTCTACCCTGGTCAGTCCTTCTGTACCTAGAGGTGTCAACACCTAGAAACCAAGTCCAATGTACTGCACTGTTGCTTGTGATTTTCCTAGCCCACCCCTCTGCAAATAACCCCTCCCTGGAACTAGCCCATTTAAGTGTGCCCTCTGTTCCTTGCTGGGACCCTGGCTGCTTTCAGCTCCCTCTTCCTCAATAAGAACCTTTCTTCCTTACTCACCAGGAGATCCAGGTCCCGTCACTATCGCAAACTGTAGCTTAACCCATCTTTTTGCCTGAGATGCCCTAAGCAGATCCTACTCATCCTTTCAGACCCAGCTTATCTTCCTCCCAGGCAGTCATTACCGCTAAGTCCATCTCTTAGGGAGACCCTAACAAAAGGAAGGATGCTCCTTCCCTCCCCTGGGCCTGCTGGGATTCCCTGTATCTGTGAGTATGCGAGTGATTAAAAAGAGGCTGGCAGCTTGCCCTGCACAGATCGGCGCCTGAGGGTTTCTGCAGGAATGTGAGGCTGAGCATAAATGCATGCTTCTTACTGGCCTGCTTTACAGAAGCCACGTCATACTTAGAAAGAAGGCTCCAAGTGTTCCCAGGGGAACAGAGTCCGGGGTTTCCTTCTTTCAGGCTTGCAGACAGTGATGGAAGCAGCCTCAGCCCAAGAAGGTGAAACTCTTCCTGGAAGGGGGGCAGGAGGGCTCCTGGCACAGTGGTCTGCAGGGCTTGGGAAACTGCTCCAAAGAAAGGTGGCTGTAGGGCCAGGTAAGTTCCTGGGGTGAACAAATATGGGTCAGAAAGGATGTTCTTATCACCAAGAGTGTAGGAAATCTGCTTGGTATTAGGGAGTTTCAAGAAAAATACCATGGGGACTATTGGGCTGAACTTTCTGCTCTGACCTTCTAAGTCTATGTGCTAAAATACAGACACGTTCAAACCAGGGAAGTACCAGATGTCTGGAAATCTTTTACTGGGTGCATTAAAATTAGATTCATTTTATCTCATTGTAAAATTAGAATGATAAGTGCTATGGTTTGAGTGTGTCCTCAAAAGTTCATGTGTTCAACTCTTAATCCTCCACACAGCACTGCTGAAGGTGGGGCGTTTAGGGGAGTTTGGGGCATGGATGAGCAGCCCTGGGATCCGATGAAAACCTTTCTCCCCAGGGACTGACTCCTCACTCTTGTGGGGGTGGGTTACCCTGGAGGCTGCATCTCGTGCTTGTGTCTTTTGTTGGCAGCTGCTTGCTCTTCCACTTCCTACGAGAGCAGCAGGGTGCTCTTGCCAGAAGCCTAGCGCCAACCGCTACATTCCTGCACTTCAACCTCTAGGACTGTGCACCACAATAATGCTCTTTCAGTACAAATTACCCATCTCCACCATTCTATTTTTTAATATTTATTTTATATTTTTAATTGTGTGTGTATATATGTATGTCTGTGTCTGTGCTGGTATGCAGGTATGTACACAAGTCTAAGTGTCCTCAGAGGCAAGAGGAATTGGATCTCCTGGAACTGGAGAGTCACAGGAGATTGTGAACTGTCTGACATGGGTTCTGGGAGCTGAAATCCAGTCCTCTTGGAAGAGTAGTAGATGCTCTTAACCACTGAACCATCTCTCCAGCCCTGGTCTCAGGTATTCTGAGACAGTACGCTTATCTAAAGGTAAGGATGTGATAATCTCCACATAGTGTGTACAACTGGGGGTGATGGTGAAAGTGACCATCATAGCCAGTGGAATATATATATATATATATACGTATATATAATATCATGGCTATATGCAAATGTATATACATATATGCACAATATATGTGCATATCTTGTATGTATACAACATATGTATAAATATATAATAGCCAATGAACCATAATTATTAGGCATTAGTGGAAAGATCACCCAGTGCTGACCTACGGTAGATCTGTGATATAACAGACTCCATACCTAAAATTGTTCTGGCCTTAAAACAAGTCAGTTTTCTACACTGAGCCTCTGTGTTCTCATCTATCAAGTGTGGGTGATCCATACTGCCACCTCTAGTTGAAAAGATTCTATGCTTCTGGTAAAACACCAGTCACACGCCATTGGGAAAGTAAACGGTTTAGTCCTCCAGTTAGGTGAATTAATTCTCCTTAGAGCAGCTCAATGACAAAGCCAAGAGGTACAGTGCTTGGCCTTTCATCCTGGTTCTGACTCTTCCATTTTGTGAGTTCTGATGAGCCAGCACACTTCAGGAGAACACAGAGGGTGTGGCCCCAGGCTCACAAGCTTAGTCTGAGTCACTGCTTCTGCTTCATGGCACAAACCCCAAACTGTCCTGGTCTCACCATGTCAGCTCCAGCTGAGGAAGTGGCATTTTAAGGCACTTTATACCAAATAAACACTTAATCAAATTTCCTGGCTCAGAATGTGCCTCTAAATGTAATCCCCTAGGCTCAAACAACAAGAAGCCTCTTGGGGTTTCCTACATCTTGGCTCCTGTTAACTTTTTAAGCTGTCTTGGGCCATGACTCTTCCCCGTGAATAAGCCAAGATTGGCAGAATAACCACAGGACCATCTTGGGGGAGAGAAGACCCATCTCTTTTTTTCAGCTTTCCATGACCCTGTATCTGGAACCAGATGTAGTTCTCTGCTGAGTCTGTTTTCTCAGAGTGCACACATTCTACCTTAATGCTAATTTATTAGTAACAGAACATGACACATCATTTCCTTAAACTCAGGAGAGAAAGTTGTTTTCACAAGCAAACAGGTAGTACCCAGAAGGCCTGAAGGCCTTTTCTCAGAGCACTGCGTATGGATCAGACAAACCCAAGTATGATTCTCCACTGATCATTTTTAAGCTGTGTAACCTTAGATGCATTATCAACCTCTCAGAACTTCCATTTCCTCCTTTATAAATACCTGCCTCCCAGTGTGGTCATATAATGTAGACGTACTATTCATAGGGCAATAACTCAATAAATTCTAGTTCCTTTCTTTTCCTTTCACAGAACATCAGAAGTCGTGTCATGGACTATCCGCTTGGTAGCATTATGGAGCCATTTTATCAGGCTTGTGCTTAGCTCCCCACAGTGCTACTCTTCCCTCATCCTCTTACTTTCTCTAATCCAGTTGCAGGCAACCTCTCCACACTCATTCTCACCTTCCACTGAGCTGTTGCTTCCACCCTGCTCTGCCTAGACTGCCCTGCCTCATCTCTACATGCCCAGGTTAGCCTCATTTTCCAACGCCTGATTCACTGGCCTTGGTGGAAAGCAGCCCTACATTCTTAACTAGAAGTGAACAGCGCCTCTCCTGAACCGCCACACGCTGTTGCTGACTCTGCTTCCTTCTGCTACAAAGAAGCAAGACCATTACCCTCCCTCCTCCAGCTGACTGACCTCTTTGAGAATGATAAATAGTATCCATGTATCATCTTGGAACCCCTCCACAGGGTGCTGTGCCCAGAGCAGAAACTCAGTAACAAATGTTGAGGAAGGAAATGTAGAGAGCTGGGTTTGTTTATCAAGGGTGGAAGATGAGAAAGACAGGGAGGATGGGAAAGAAAGGAAACAGAAAAGGAAAGGGCATTCCCACTTTCATAGTAGCTGTTATAAACCCTGATTCACAGAAACAGAAAAAGAAGCTCACTGCCCTGTGCTGGGCAACACCCTCAATGCTCAGCACACATCCTTTCCTTCAATATTCACAATGGCCCTTATGAAGTGCTATTATCCTCAGTCTGTAGATGAAGAAACTGAGGCCCAGAGAACTTACATTGGAACCCAGGTTTACGAAGCTCATCCCAAGGGTGGTTGGAATGTGCACACTGCACCTCTGATGAACGGGCCCTGTATTTTTTATAACTCATCATATAATCCCAAATTCCTCTGAGGAGGAGAAACAAACAGAAACTGATCAAGACACCCTGGTCTAACCCAACCTCAACATTCAAGTTTTCCCATTTATCCATCCTCCACATCCAACAAGAGCTGCTCTAAGACTATTCAGGTCCCTGCATTCCACCACAGACAGGGCAGAGTCCTGAGCCCCACTTCACCCCAGCCGCTCTGGGCTCTCTCCCTGCAAGATCTCCAGTGTGGACTCAAGCAAGCTTCCAGGAGTTGAAATGCAAAACATCTTTCTTTGAAAGCACTTGTGCATTGGTTTCCCTGCTTTGGATCACTTAAGGCAGACTTGAGTGGCCTTTTAATAGGTTTGTTTTGTGGTTGGTTTATTCCTCTTTTGGGGTGAGTGGATTTCACTTAGCTGTGTGAAGAAGGAAAGGCTGTTTATGAGCCAAGTGGAGCAGCAGACATCAGACAGGCTGAAGGATGTTGAAGTTTCCCATGGGCCCTACAAGCCCCTTGAGCATCTGACAAAGCTGGTTTGCTGCCTGATCACTTTTATTTTGATTTTCACTCAGTTATTCAGGATCTATTTTACTCACCTGGAAAGTTGCATAATCTGAAAAGCTCAAGACAATTGATTCCTAGTTGCTGTCCCTGTTTTGTTTTAGCAAGGTGGATGAAATGGCCTTGTCCTCTACAGCAAGACTGTATGCACCTTTACTGGTAAAGAGGAGAGGAGAGTTGGGGCCATTTCCCATTCTGATCAGGTAGTAATTTTCAAATAGAGACAAAAGTGATGCACCTCATTAATGAACTCAGTTACTCCAACTGGCCCAGTCTAGGAATGGAAGCAAACATTTGTCGAGTTCCTGATGCACATTTACCCAGACCTCGTGATCCCCTGGGCAACTCTAAAATGTTTCACAGATTCTCCAAATTCAGTATATTGCAAATTTAACTTATTATTCTCTCTCCATCCTGTTCTCCCAATAGCGGAACTTGTACTATTTCAACTCACTGTCTGTGTCAGAAACTCAGCACTACTCTCAGTTCTCAGCCTCTAGCCTCCATATCTAATTTGTCTTTTTATAGGATGTATCTAAGTGCCTTCTAAAGATCTGTCATCTGTCCCTCTTGTCTCTCTACCACTGCCTTATTACAAGCTACCATCATTTCTCATCATATCTCTGTCTCCATTCGCCCTCTCCAGTCCTCTTCCACACCATCCCTTCAAGGATGTGGCCAACACAATTGTGTTATCCTATTGTCCTGCTTCATCAAATCCTCATCAACCAGTGGGTAACTTGACACATGGGACGCCTCACCCCTTGGCAAATGGCCAGCTCTGCCAGCTCATCTGCTGACACAGGACACTCCAGCCATACTAGAAAGGCACTCTCCTCCCCAGCGTGCACTGTGGTCCAGAGTCTGGTTGATATATCCTACCTATATTTGAAACCATGGAAAACTACTCACCTTCCAAACTTTGCCTCCTTGTAGAAGCCTTCCTATATTCTCCAAGAAAGTGTCAGATGGGGAGGAGGAAAGACACACTCTTTATATATCTGTGGGTGCTGGTGAGATGGCTCAGCAGGTAAAGGTGCTTGCTGCCAACTCTGATGACCTGAATTCAATACCTGGGGCCCACATGGTAGAAGAAGAGAACCTTTTCCTGAAAGTTGTCCTCTAACTTCACCCATGTACTGTGGCATGTGTGTGCAATACACCTTGGGTCCCACGAATACCATGCACACAAAATAAATAAATGTGATTTTAAAAAATACTTTTTTAGCCAGGTGTAGTGGCACACACCTTTGATCCCAGCACTTGGGAGGCAGACACAGGTGGATCTCTGTGAGAACGAGGCCAGCCTGGTCGACATAGTGAACTCCAGGCAAGTTGTGGCTACAGGGAGACCCTGTCTCAAAAAGAATTTTTTTTAAAGCTGTAAGACTATAGAAACGAATGCCAATCGTCCAGTTGATCATAGCCAACATTTTGTTGTATTTGCTGCCAACTCTCAACTGCCGAGAGGAAACTGATAGCAAAAGGAAGCGAAAAAGGGATCCCAGAGTGAGTTATTAAGACCTGCAGGTGGGATGAGATCCCAGAGAACCAGGAAGAGGCCAAGTGGAACCTGTCAAAGTATTCTTCTAACAGAATTTAAAATGGCAGAGTCACCTTTAAAAAAAAAAAAAAAGCCACTTTCCCAAAGACTGATAACCCAACGAACTATATATCCTGGTAGAAAACTGAGAGCATTAAGTGAAAAAAATCTTATTTTATTGTGGATTTGGCATAGAAAAATATTTGGAAAAGATGGCAATACTGTAAAACTTTGGATTGCTTGACTGTTTCAGCGCTTGTTGAAAATGGTTATGTGCCAACCCAGAAGGCCGTGCACTGAGATATTAACTGTGACTGCCTTTGCATGACAGCACTGGAGGCAGCATTTTTTCTGCACCTTGTCTGTCTGTCTGCATTGTTTTAAACAACAAGGAAAAAAAAGTGCTATAAAAATATATTTCAGCCAGGCCTAGTGGCACACACCCTTAATCTCAGCACTAGGGAGGCAGAGGCAGGTGGATCTCTGTGAGATTGAGGCCAGCCTAGCGAGCTCCAGGTCAGCTGAGGCTACAGGGAGTCCTTATCTTAAAAAAAAAAAAAAACATTCCGAGTTCAGTAGTTGAGGTTTTTCTTTCATGGAAGACATAGAATATTCAAAGAAGGGAGATTGTTTGTTGACTACCTTGAATTTGAAGCTGGAACTCTGAGGAGATTTCTCCCAGTTAGGATTATGGACTGTCCCACACAGGGGACAGCAGCTGACCTTAAGTCACATGTAATGCATTCAGAGGCGAACAATCACTGCAAAAACTCCCAAACACACAAATGCATAACGGTTAAAAATAATAAACAAACGGAGCTTCTGTGTCTTCATGCCTGGGAACAAGGGCCTGTTCTTCTCGTCTTTATAATGAAATAGTGAGGTTCTGTGGAAAAACTCCAGCAGTTGGTCAATGATCTGAGCACAGTGTTGCAGCCTGTCACAGAGTCCAGAGTCCCAGCTTCACCTGCAAAAGGGCCTGTTCTTCTCGTCTTTATAATGAAATAGTGAGGTTCTGTGGAAAACTCCAGCAGTTGGTCAATGATCTAAGCACAGTGTTGCAGCCTGTCACAGAGTCCAGAGTCCCAGCTTCACCTGCAGCTGAGATCAAAGGTCTAGTGACACACAGCTGGCAGTGGACTTCCCCTGCAGAAAGATACCAAAGAAAAACAATTTCCATTCTTTTTCAAAGTCAGTTTTCGTTATTTGGTTTTTAATTTGGAGGTATTTCAAGAGAAAGGGGTTTATTAGAATGTTTCCACATACATGGAAAAACCAAGTTTTGCTTTGTCTCCTGAAAGTTACATTCTCACTCCAGGACAGATTACAGTTGATAAAATGGCTTTTTAAATCTTGCAAAACTTCCATTTTGAAAGCAGAATGCCTTGCTCTGTTTTATTTAATCTTGTGCATCCAGCATGGTCACAAGCAAAATGCCCAATTTGATTTCTTTGGG
The DNA here is from genome assembly GCF_000622305.1 of Nannospalax galili. Taxonomy (NCBI): domain Eukaryota; kingdom Metazoa; phylum Chordata; class Mammalia; order Rodentia; family Spalacidae; genus Nannospalax; species Nannospalax galili. The sequence continues at coordinate 76,195 of NW_008335686.1, read as the reverse complement.
TTAGATGTCCTCCTAGTTGTTTTTAGTTCCTCTTGCCTTCCGGGGCAGGGGGAGGTGGCTTATGACAATCTTGTGTTGCAGCTTGCTCTTTAAATATCCAAATGGTGAGGGTAGTTTTCAGCAATCCCTAGATGAACCATCCTGAAACACCTTTTCAGTGCAAGGTCAAACACCCGTATTTCCCCAAGGAAGCTTTCTACCACAGCTTGCCAGGACACCACTGTTGTATGAAATGCAAGAATTGATGGTGGTATTTGTGTTTGATGAGCATGAACTGAGGATGGCAAGCCAGGTTCCACCCCATAGACTTCCTTTAGAGAAGTCATTTTCTGTTTTCAGAACCTCTTTCCTCTAGACACCATGAAGAATAAGAGAAAAATAATTGGTGATACTTATTTAATCATTCACTCAGTCAGTCAGCCAGCCAGCCAGTCAACACAGTCTTATTGGCCATCTGCAATCTATGATGTTAGACACTAAGAGATGGATTAGTTTTGCAAAGAATAGAAAGTGAGGTGTGAAAGTATCTCATACTGTACAGTGTCTATGAGAAAGCTGAAGAAAGTCCAACCTCTCCATCCTCTATAGTCATAGGTCCAAATTCCACCACATTCCCCTCCACATGTGGATAAACTGCCAAGTTACAAAGTAAAATAAATGCAAGCCACAGAAAGAAAAAAAAGTCCTTGCCCAGGGAATGAACAGCTACCCTTGAGTCTCGGGTCAGCGCTTTACAGTTCCACGTCAAAAAGAGGAGGGTCGCATCCAGCCTTGCTGCACTCTGGGTCTGAGCAGGGCCTTCGTGGTGGACTATAGGGATCAAGAGGTTGGATTTTCTTCAGCTTCAGAATCTTTAAAGGCACTTTCTCGTAGTATTCAGCTCCATCTTCAGGACTCAATAACAGTTTAGTTGCCTTTGCACCGTCTGTGCTTTGAGGTTTAGGAACAATTTTTAAGAAGATAATGAAATCATGACTAATCATGTTAATTCATGTGGAACTGAGCCTATCAACAGCGGGTTTAACTCTCATGCTTGGAGCATTTTTATAAAACACTACAATTTAAGGATTTTTTTACTCAAATTGTGGAAAGATAGAGATAATTTGTAGACCTTAGTGACTTGGATCATTAAGTTAGCCTTAAAATTTATAACTCTTGTAGTATGATCTCACAAAGATCCAGTTAGTCAGTAATTTTTTTATTTCAACTATTTATTCTGATAAATGTCCAATATGGCATAGAAAGATGTCTGGCTTTGGTAAAGAATGTAAGTTATTTATTTCCTTTGGTGATTCAACATCTTGTAGTATCTCAAATTTCTCATTCTTGATACCAGTTGCCGTTGGACAGGACTATAGGTAAGAAAGATGTAAGTGTTTGAGATGAATGCATACGGACATCAAAAGATTCCTTGACAAGTACAAAGTCCTCTCTGATATAAATGTGCATATGCGTGCACGTTGTTCATTCTTCTAAAAAGAGGATTTTTAAAAATATTTTATTTATTATTTTTATGTTTATGAGAGTAATACCTAATGTATGTAAGTACACCTGTGTTGTGCAGTACCCACAGAGGTCAAAAAAGGGCACTGGATCCCCTAGAACTGGAGTTAGAGATGGTTGTTAGCTGCCATGTGGGTGCTAGGAGCTGAACCTGGGTCCTCTGCAAGAGCAGCCAGTGCTCTTAACCTCTGAGCCATCTCTCCAATCCCAAGAATTTTTAAAATATCAATTTATTCCAGATTCTGTTTAGTCTGGTATTTTACAGTTCTGACTCACTTAAAATTTACAGCATTTATAGTGTTCTTGTAATTCCCACACCCTGATTATCTGTGTAGAACACTTCAGTCTTGCCTTAGAAAGTGTTCCACAATCATACATTTATAGAGTGAAAGAATTTGGGAATTTTCCCAGTTATGAGCTAAATGCAACATCTACCTCCCAATTGATTAAAACAAAACTTTGCTTCTTAAGAATACATATAATTAGGGGCTGGAGAGACAGCTCTGTGGTTAAGGGTATTTATTGCTCTTCCAGAAGACTCAGATTTGGTTCCCACATGGCAGCTCACAACTGTTCATAACTCCAGTTCTGGGGGGATTCAACTCCCTCTTCTGGCCTCCGTGGCTGCTGCACACACATGGTGCACCTACATACATGCAGGCAAAACACTAATGCACATAAAATAAACTGAATAAATTTAAAAAAATTTTAAGAATACATACAGCTGAAGTCTTAGCTTGATTGAATAAAGCATATAAATTACTCGTATTTATTTCCAAAAAAATTCTTAAACTTCTAAAGAGCTAAAATAAATGATTACTGCCTGGACTCAAAAGCCATGTGGAATGAATTTTGTTTCAGTGGGTCATAACATTTCTCAGAGCCTCAGACACTCCTCTGTGATGAGGCAGAAATGGAAATGAGAAGACATGTTGTCTGCTGACAAATATAGAAAGCATTCCACGGACTGAATGAGTGTGTACATGCTTTTCTGTTTCCATCTGGATCTTTTTCAGCATGATTACTTATTTTTAGGTTGGCATTTTAGAGGGAAGATGAAATGGCTTTAGGAAATGATGTGAAAGGTTAAGATGATGGATGAGAAGTGTTAAGTTCAGAGCTGTCAAGAAGGAAAACAGCCTTCATTGTATGTTCAATGTATTTCTTAGGGGAAAGTAACAGATATCTATATTTCTGCTTCATCTGTATTTCTGAATCCTGTAAACTCAAGTAGGCAAACCATAGTGTAAAGTATTATAGAAAAGTGTGGAATTTGAAGACACAAGCATAGGGGAGGAGGTGTAACCAAATAATGAGCAGGGCCCCAAAACAGATGGATGCTTTTTTACAGCCTTAGAATCACACGGGAGGAGGTATGAGTGAGAAAAAGGATAATTTGCTATGTTTGTTCCTGGTGAACTCAAACAGACCACCAGCACTAAATTACAGAATTTTCAAAGAAGCATTGAAGAAAGAAGTCCTATGTACTATTTTTCTAACATTTTGGAATTCAAGATATTTTAGCAAGCTTTATAGTTTGTTAACTTTTTTAATAGTATCTAATGAGGTAATCAGTTCTCACTGTGCTTTTAAGTTGATCATCCAGGTGTGCCAAGACACAACACAAGGAAGTCAAGACACACACCAGACCACAGACACCTCCACATGGTATAGATGTTACACATTTGTTTTTGAGCCATGCCAACCTGATCCCTCTGACTCCTGAGTCTATGTTGCCCTGAGGCTCCACACCTGACTTCTGGATTGGAGTTAGAATCTGATCATCTTTGAGTATATATGAGCTCAAGGCCTCATATTTAACCTTTAACAAAAGGGTATCCAACTCAGTCTATGGACCACATGCATCCCAGAATAGTTATTAATGTGGACCAACACAAAATTGCAAACTTACTTAAAACATTATGGGATTTTAGCAAAATAACAATAGCAGTAGTTTCACCCCTAGGGACTGTGATCTTCCCAATCACGGGTTCTTGGTCAAATTTGCGGTACCAGGCATTTGTTTCCTCCTGTGGATCTGGCCTTAAATCCAATCACAGAGTGGTTGGTTACCCCCATAACATTCGTGCCACTATTGCACCCATGGGCATACTGTGCCATGAAGGTCATTACTGCAGTTCACAGCTGGGAAAGATTGTTGATGACTTCTCCTCCCACAGCCTGCCTAGCACCTTTCAATACTATGAGGGCTAACCAACAGGGAAGAAGTTTCCTGATTTCTCCATGACTTGATTTCTCCATGTCCTATGAGCAATGTGTATGGTGTCTTCAGTTATCATCAAGTTCTGGTGGGTAGCCAAGAGCAATGTCAATAGCCTGTATTGGTAGGGGGGGCTCCAGTATACCTCTAACCAACAACTTAAGGGGAGGTATGCCATGTCTGGCACTGGGATTTCTAATTGGCAATCTATGGCTTCCAGGCCATAATCTGATATGTAGGGTAATTCCAATTATACATATAGACACACACACACATGAAGTTTATAAAATAGATTTCCTTATGACTTTTTCAGACATCCTTAGAAGTAGTTATTCTTCCCTCAGCCCTTTCTCCTGACCTACCTTCCATTCCCTCCCCACTTAAACTTGCCTCCCCTTTTCTCCTTCATATCACCTATGTTCTATACTCCCCTCTCTTTTAAAAAAATATTTTATTTATTAATTTTTTTTGTCTTTTTGAGACAGGGTCTCCCTGTAGCCCCAGCTGTCCTGGAACTCACTATGTAGACCAGGGCAACCTTGAACTCAGAGAGAACTGCTTACCTCCGCCTCCTCAGTGCTGGGATTAAAGACATGTGCCACCACGCCTGGCTTATTTATTATTTTTATTTTATGTGTATACATGTATTGCCTGCATGTGCACCTGTATTGTGCAATGCCCACAGAGGACAGAAGAGTCTGTTGGATCCTCTGGAACTGGAGTTATGGACAGTTGTTAGCTGCCATGTTGGTGCTGGGATTCAAACCAGAATCTTCTGCAAGAACAGCTAAAGTTTCGATGCTAAGATCCCCATGAGTGCAATTGACACCATCAGATGTTATATGTACTTGTGGTGGCTTGGCCAGTAGCAATTATCAATGTTTTAACCTACCATTGCAAACAATAGACACTTAATATTATTTAGAAGACAGTTTGTTTATTTGTTGGGGTATTTATTTATTTATTTATTCTTTTTGAGACAAGATCTCCCTGGAGCCCCAGCTGCCCTGGACTCATTATGGAGACCAAGATGGCCTTGATCTGACTCCTGAGTGTTGGGATTAAAGGCATGTGCTACCACACCGTCTTATTTAGTTATTAAAGGTACTTCTACACCTCAGTCACACATCCCACATCACCTGCCATTCTCTAAAATCACCCCACTGCTTTGTATTCTTAGCAGCCAAGATGAGGAAGGGCCCAAAACTTTCTAATTTCTTGTCAATTAATCTTTATAATGAATGTAAATATAGTCCCTTGCCTACTGTTATATTTTTAATCCCAGCACAGCTTTGACAAGATTGCAAAAGAAAACGGAACCCAAGGGCCAACAAGGTGCTTTCTGCTGAGCTTGAAGACCTGAGTTCAATCTCCTGAGAGCCACACTAGGAGATAACAAACTCTTACAAGCCATCTTCTGACCTACACACACACACACACACACACACACACCACAAATAAAATAAGAAAATTTTAAAAAGGAAACAGAACCAGAAAAGAAAAGAGTATGGACTAAAGAAGACTGTTGAACAAAAAGTAGATGGATGACTACTTTTTTGTTGAGGCTAATAGGAAGGCACCCTTCTCAATTTATAAGGAATTTGTGCAAGTTTTTAAAGACTATGATTTGAAATGATGTTATGTGCAAACACATGCTTCTTATCAAGGATTGTGTGGTAAGGACAAAATAGTGGAACTGAAAAAAAAAATCTGTCTTCTCAACAAAAATATCTTTTAAATGTTACAACTCAGATGGACTCAATTGTAAGTTAGTCATATGGTAGCATATGTAATAGCAAAAATTAAAACTATTTGTGAATCGTGAATTCATTAAGCAATGAACAAAGATTGTGGCAGGTATAATACACCCTGAAAAGGGGGGGGCATTTCTAAAATCAGTTTGTCTCATCAAATGCTAGCCAGGCAAACTGAACAAATGGAAAATCTGCAACAGCTTGGAGAGATGACTTAACCTGTAAAGGCCCTGACAACCTCAGTTCAACCCCCAGAATCCACATAAAGCATGATGGAGAGAACTGGCTCCCCAAAGTTGTCCTCTGGCCTCTACCCATGTGCTGTAGCATGTATGCAAGTGCATATCCACACAACACCAGTAAATTAAATAGATTTAAAAGAAACCTGGAGTGCAGAGATGCTAATTTAATATTTTTGTCAATGAATGGCAGTGCTGATGATGCAGATAAGTATCTATTTCCATGTTTATTTGAGGTATTGATATCACTGAAGAAAGGGCTTCTTCAATGCCGTTTAAACACATCAGGGGCTGGCCCAATGGGTAAAAGCACTTGCTGCTCTTGCAGAAAAAACAGGTTTGGTTTCCAGTACCCACATCAGGCTGTTCACAACTGTCTGTAACTCCAGATCCAGGGGATTCAACACCATCTTCTGGTCTCCAAGGGCACCAGACACCCACATGGTGCACTTATATACACACAGGCAAAGTATTCATACACAAATATAAAAATAAAGAAATGTTTTTCAACATTTTATTTATTATTTTTATGGGTATGAGCGTATTGCCTGCATGTATGTAAGTGCACCTATACTGTGCAATGCCCATAGAAGTCAGATAAGGGTGTCAGATCACCTGGAACTGTAGTTACAGATAGTTGTTGGCCATCATGTGGGTGCTGGGAACTGAATCCAGGTCCTCTGCAAGAGCAGCCAGTACTCTTAACCACTGAGCCATCTCTTCATCCCCAAGAAATATTTTTAAAAGGGAGGGGCACAATAGATCAAGAGATACACTAAAGTGGGTTTTTTGTCCATTGTTAACATGTCTGGTATAGTCATCCATGATGCCCAGCAATGGTAAGTAAAAGATAGGGGTTGTAAAATTAATAGGAGAGAATGCAATTGCTGCCCCAAACTCAGGTTTAATGAGGTGTTATTGCACAATAAATCAAGAAAATTTATGCACAAACGCATTAAAAATGGATGATGCCATACAAATTGTCATCAAGACTGTGAATTTCACAAGGACTAAGCAATTAAATTAATTCCAGGTATTCCTTTAAAGTGTCAATGCAGACATTCATGGTGACATCATTTATCTTTTAAAAATAAAATGGCTAGCCAGGTGTGGTGGCGCACGCCTGTAGTCCCAGCACTTGGGAGGCAGAGGCAGGCAGATTTCTGTAAGTTCAAGGCCAGCCTGGTCTACATAGTGAGTTCCAGGACAGCTGGGGCTACAGGAAGACTCTGTCTCAAAAAAAAAAAAAAAAAAAAAAACCAAAAAAAACAAAAACAGATGGCTAAATCAAGGCTAAATGTTGGAAAGATTTTATGATTTGTAGCATGTGATCAAGTGGTTTATGGTTCAAAAACAATCTCAGAAAGTTTAAAAAAGTTTTCTCTCATATGTAGTTCCTAGCCTATAATAGATACACACACACACACACACACACACACACACACACGTGAACAAATATATGGGCAGGCATACTATATATTTAGAATGGAGAATAAGAAAGAGTAATTTGCAAATAAAGGAAGCATAGTTTTGACTTCTTTTTCATGGTGAATGTGTGTATTCAACTTTCTGCATATTGAAGTAGTAGGAATCATTTCTGTATTGCATAAAAGTCTAGTAAGTGTTGTCCCTTTCAGACAGAGATTGTCAGAATCGGGCTTCTTTTTTTATTCCATTGACCAATGGTGCAGTGGGAATTGAACATGACTGGACACTGATTTGTTGGGCATGCTGGATGAGATAATGCCATTAATGTTCTTGGTAACTGCATTGTATTTTGTTAGAAATTTTCTAATAAAGCAAAAAAATGTGTGCCAGAACCTGATGATAAAACACTGACTTACAAGTGTCTGGAGAGATAGTTAAGAGATTGGCTGCTCTTGCAGAAGACCTGGGTTCAGGTCCCAGCACCCATATGGCAGCTAACAACTGCCCAGTAACAACAATCTATAACTCCAGTTCTACTGGATCCAATGCTCTCTTCTGGCCTCCAAGGGCATTTTATGGCATGGGTGCACTTACATATATGCAGGCAAAACACTCATATGCATGATAGAAATCAATCAAAAAAATTTTTTAACTGGCTTACAGATTTAACTGCTCATTTAAATGAATCAAACGTGCATTCAAGGTGAAAAACAACTTAACCAATGTAATGTTCAAACTATAACAAACATTCCAAATGAAGGCAAACAATTTTATGCATTTAGATTAGACATGTTGGCTAAACACATTCCTGTGAACAGCAAAAAGTAGGTAGCCTTGCTTTCTGATTTGGAAGAATTTGAAAACAGATTTTTGAATTTCTGGGAAGTAATCGACACTTTGATATATTTGTGACTCCATTTTCAACTGACATAAATATTTGACCCATCAGTTTTCAAATAGTAGAGCTGCAGTCTGCCATTTGACTTGCCAGAAAGTTTGGTCATGCCTCTTTACTATACTTACAGGTTCTGTCTTCCTAACAAATATCTCTTGCTTCATGACCATGCTTCATTTGTGTCATGGCTTTTCGGCACCTCCTACATTTTGTGAGCAGCTGTTTTTAAGAATGAGGCATACTAAGAGGAACATTATAACCAAAAGCACCCAATGAACACTTTGTGAACTCACTAAAAATTGTAACTTCTTCCATCTGAACAAAGCTCGCTGCATTAGTTTCTTAAATCCATGTGAAATATCCCACTAGTTTTATGTCGCCCGCTTTTATTTTTGTAATAAAGTATATCTTAAAAACCAATGAAGTTTTATTACTTAGGAATGTTCATTTTCTGACCTGCTCAACGACTTTAAAAAGACTCTGAACAGGGTACTCCATATAATTAGGATTAAGTGAAGACTTGTTTTACTTCCCAGAGGTGGCAGACATCACAAACATTATATGTGGATCTTAGTTTTGCTCATCAGTTTTCGTTAATGTTTGAGTATTTAAGGTGTGGCCCAAGACAATTCTCCCTTGTCCTGTGTGGCCCATGGAAACTAAAGGTTGAACATTCCTGCTTTAAAGTCTTCCCATTTCAGTGAGTCCTTGCAGAGCCCCATTCCCAGCCTGACTCTAGTCTATTTTGAAGCAAACTCAACCAGGTATCCTTGTCTCTGGTGAAATGGGAGACTAGCAACAGCATTGATTTTCATTTCCTGCTGAGGTCCTTGCCCTCTGCCCCGCCTCCTGAGAGCTGGTCCTGTGCACTATCTGGTCACTAAGTGTGGAGAGCCACAGCCTCCGCCACCATTACAAGATGGCGCCGGTATCCGGACCTTCTTAACAGTAAACATCCTGCTGCGCCCATAAGGGGCGTGCACAAGAGCCTGCTCTCCCTCGCCTCCTCCCATGGCGTGATCTCCAGCAACCAATCCGCTTCTTATACGTCATAGATGGGACCTTTAGACTATATAAGCAACAGCTCTCCCGCTTCTCGGCGTCTTCGGTCTTTAAGCTTCTAAGAGTGTAAGATGCGCATACAATAAACTGCTGCAGAAGGATCCTGACTTGTCCTCCCGCGTCGTTCTTGCCGGCGAGACGGAAAGCGGTCGGGGACAACTAAGTACAGCCTTCCTGAACTGACAGAAGAGGACATTGTTCAAGGCCAGTGAAAGACCCTTTCCCTTTCTTTACCCTTCTTTTTTCCTCCCTCCCTTCATTCCTTCCTTCCAAAAGCCTTTACTTGTCCCTGTAGAGAGCCATACCCTGAACTAGGTGCTGGAATTATAAAGATGCTGTCACTACTCACTACACAGTTACATTCTAATGGTTTCTGCCTTGAACAATTAAGACCAAACATCACATATTCAGAAACTCAACATTTTCTGTTTATGTTTTCGTGGGAGTTTTGGGGGGGAGGGGCAGGGATAGTTTTGAGACAGTGTTTCACTATCAGTGTTTCACTATGCAGCCCTGGATGATCTGGAACTCACTATGGAGACCAGGCTGGCCTCGATCTCATGGAGAGCTACCTGCCTCTGCCTCCTGAGTGCTGGGATTAAAGGTGTGCATCATCATGCCCGACTCTCCATATGTTTAACTGGGGAGGACTATGAGTTCATTTGTTCTTTATCTCTCATAGCTGCTACTTAATTAAAAACACTTAGGAAGAGCTTCAGGGGAAAAGTATGGCTTAAAGGGCTGTAGATTAAGGCTGGTGAGATGGCTCAGTGGGTAAAGGCTAAGCCTAATGACCTGAGTTCAATCCCTGGGACTCACATGGAAGAGAACCAACTCCTGCAAGTTGTCCTCTGACCTCCACACACATGCTATGGCACATGCATGCTCACACACATTAACAAATTAAATAAATAAATAAATAAATAAACACATGCATAAATAAATAAATAAATGTAAAAAATGATTTTAAAGAACTATAAATTAACCAATCCAACCTCATATCTCCAATAGAATTTTTTGTCCCCCTTATGTTAGCTTGATAACTTCAATTTCTTTTTATTTTAAATGACTGGAGATGTGGCTTACCCAGCATGTGCAAGGGCCTGGGTTCAATCCTTACCACCACAAAAATAATAATAATTATGATATTTAACTTTAAACATAATTATAGCCTCACAAGAAGTTGCAGAGCTCCTTAAACTCAACTCCCCCCAAAGATAATATCTTAATATGACTTCACCACAACATCAAAATCAGGAAACTGGTTAAGATATTGTTAAGTAAAATACAGACCTTATTCAGTTTTCCATAGTATCTACATGTGCTAATTTGTGTTTTGTGTGCATACATGCGTGTATGGTTCTGTGCACAACAATCAGTGTATAGAACAGTCACATCACCACAAACAAGCTCTCTTTATTGTCACACCTCCCTAATCCATCTGTCACCTGGCAGCCATCACTCTGCCCTCAGCTCCAGAGTTTTGTCATTTGACGGTGTTATATAAGTGGAATCATACAGTATGTGATCTTTTGGCATTATCTTTACCCCTACCTCAAATAAATACCCTTGTGATCCTTCAAGGTTGCATATGTTGGCAGTCCATTCCCATTTATTGCTGAGTAGCATGCTAGTCTGGGGATATAGCTGGGTTTCTTTAACTACTCATCCATTGAAGGGCATGTATGCTATTTCTAGTTCTTCTGGCTAAATGAATGAAACTATTATAAACACTCATGTACAGTTTTTATGTGATGCAAGTTTTCAGATCTCCAAGATAAATGCCCAAAAGTAAGATTAAAGTTAATTTTATTAAAAGAAAACACTCAGTTTGATCTTTTTAGAACCACTTTATTGAGATCCAACTAAATAAAATAAACTCCATGGATTCGAAGCACAGAGTTTTTACATTTTAGCTGAAGTGTAAACTCTGAAGCCATCAATACAATGGAAACAATAAATACCCTTTGCCCACCAAAGTTTCCTCATGGCTCCTGGTAATCCTGTGCCTTCCCCCCAGTGCCCATCCAAGGCAATCAGTAATCTTTCCGTCACTATAGGTTTTACTTTCTAGAAATTAGGATAAATGGGATCATATTCTCAGTGGTGGGGATAGGATTTAATTTCTTTCCCTCAGCATGATTATTTTGATATCCATCCATATTGTCATGTGCATCAGTTACTGATCTCTTTTTATTTTAAAGTATTATTTCATTACATTGATATACAGATAGGGGAGATGAAACCCAAGTTAAACACAAAATTCATTTATATTTCTTCTATATCTTATTCACATAGCCTGAAAGTAATTTTCAAAAATTTTATGTGCGTACATATGTGTAAGTGCACAGGTGTCATGCAATGCCCATGGAGGTCAGAAGACGGTGCTGGATTCCTGGGAAAACCAAAGTTATGGACAGTTGTTAGCTGCCACGTGGGTGCTGGAAATCAAATCCAGGTCCACTGCCAGAGCAGTAAGTGCTCTTAACCACTGAGTCATCTCTCCAGCCCTGCCTGAATGTACTTTTGTAATGCACTTTTAGTGAACCTGGGTTTTGTCTATGGCCTGACATCAAGTATGGAATTTTCTATTTATAGCATAATGTAAGCACTCAAAAAATTTGGATTTTGGGAGAATTTCAAATTTTGGCCTTTATAGTTCTATAATTTGTTTATTCGTTCATCTGTTGAATAGTTTGAGCTGTACAGAGTTTGGAACTATTGGAAATAAAGCTGCTATGGCAAGTCTAGTGAATGCCCTCAGGAATGCATTGTCTCCCTGGAGCATGGGTCCAAGAAAAGGAGAAAAAGTAAGGAGTGAGGGCCCTCATTGGTTTTTGCCACAGAAAGTTCCAGAACAAGAAGATTTGCCGGAGCGGCAGCAACAGCTTTCCTTTGTGAGGCACTTTGAGGCTCACCGAATGCTCACTTACTCTGTCTTTTGTGGCTTACACAGCATCAGCTCCTGACAACTGGGGCAGATTTCACCTTCACCACTTTATAGACCAGAAAACATGTTCAAGCACAATTATGTCATTTGGACACTCACAAGCTCAAAATTCTTTAACTATTCTTATGGACTTAATACCTCTTCCATCCAGAAATCTATGGGAGGGGGACCAGATTATCATCCTCAAGACATTTTATTTTGTTCTATGCTTTTATTTTTAAAATATTTATTATTTTTATTTTATGTGTATGAGTGCATATATGTAAGTGCACCCGTGTTGTCCGACACTCACAGATGTCAGATGAGGACATTGGCTCCCCTGGAACTAGAGTTATGGATGGTTGTTAGCTGCCATGTGGGTGCTGGGAACCAAACCCTGGTCCTCTGCAAGAACGGCCAGTGCTCTTAACCGCTGAACCATCATCTCTCCAGTCCCTTATTTTATTTTTTGAAATAAAGGCTCAGGTAGCCCAACCTAGTCTCAAACTCACTATGTAGCCGGTGATGATCTTGAACTTCTGATCCTTCTCCCTCCACCTCCAGAGTGGTAAAACTACAGGCATGCAACACCACGCTGGGTTAATATGGTGCTGGAGATCAAACTCAGTGCTTCATGCATGCTAGACAAGCACTCTACCAACTGAGCTACATCCCCAGCTCAAGAAACTGCAATGTGAACACAAACTTGATGGCTTTCAAGACTCATTTAACCTGCTTCTTTAAATTGTTTAGAGAAGATAGAAAGAAATTAGCTACCACTGCCAATTTGTCAGTTTCTCCCAAGACTGTAACAACACTGTGTTGTGAATTACGAGGATTTAATAGTGTCTTTTCTTATGAAAACATTAGCATTTATAAGCAGGGAATTGCTGATAGAATATGATGATCCTGGGACATCTCACCTCAAGAGATAAAGGGAACTTTTCAACTAAGTGTGTGTGTGTGTGTGTGTGTGTGTGTGTGTGTGTTTGTGTGTGTGTGTGTGTGTGTGTGTTGAGGTCAGAGGACAACTTCAGGTGTCGGTCCTCATCTTCTACTTTAAGACAATCTCTTGGGGCTGGAGAGATGGCTCGTGGTTAAGAGCACTGACTGGTCTTGCACAGGACCCTAGTTCAATTCCCAGCACCCACATGATGGCTAACAACCAGCTGTAACTCCAGTTCCAGGGGGGATCTGGTGCCTTCTTCTGACCTTCATGTGCATTGCGCAACATGGGTGCACTTACACACATGCAGGCAATACACTCATAAAATAAAGTAAAGGTAATAAAATATTTTTTAAAAAGACAATCTCTCTTGTTGTTCACTGCTGTGCACACCAGGCTAGCTGGCCCATGAGCTTCCCAGGATTCTCCTGTCTCTGCCTCCTATTTCACAGTAGTTGTGTGCTGGGATTACAGAGGCAAACACTATTGCATCCAGCTTTTGCCTGGGTTCTAGGGGTTTGAACTCAGGACCTCAGGCTTCTGTAGTAAGCACTTTGCCTACTGAGCCATCTCCCTGGTCCCTCAACTCATTTTTAAAGTGAAATAATAGAATCAGAAATCTGAAAAAAGTAAAGGTGCACTAAACATTAAAAAATTTCCTCAGGCTGAGGGGAAAGGAACCAGATAGGAACTTAGGTTTGTAGAAGGAATGCAGCGTTTTAGAAATGGGGACTATGCAAGTAAAGTATAGAATACTTTTTTCAAATTTTAATTTATTTAAATTAAAGTTAACTGTTTAAAGCAAAAATAATTATGGAATATTATGGATTTTATAATACATGCAAAAATAAAACGCATGACATTGGAATAAAGGACCAGAGAGGGGAATGGAGGTATACTGATATAAATTATGCTATGTTTGATGTGTCATCATATCATTAGAAGACAGATCATAATAGGTTAAAGATACATATTGCAAACCTTTGAAGAATCACCAAAACACAATGGTAAAGACAAAATGAATCAGAAGTAATACTCAGTTACTCCAAAAGAGGTCAGGGAAAGCTTACAACTGTCTGTAACTCCAGCTTCAGGGCATCCAATGACCTCTTCTGGACTCTATGGGCACCCACACAAATGTGGTATACACATACTTAAATGAAAAATATATTTTTGAGACACGGTGTCACTCTGTAGTCCTGGCTAGTTTGGAACTCACTACATAAGTCAACTTGGCCTCGAACTCCCAGAGATCCACCTGCCTCTGTCTCTGGAGCACTGAGATTAAAGGTGTGCACCACCACACCCTGGTTTATTCTTAAATATATAGATACAAACTGTCCAACAGTAAGAGAACAGAGATATACCACAATACGGGTCATAAGAACCTGGAGGGATAAACATTGTCAAATGAAATAGATTCCAGGACAAACAGTATTATAGTAATAAAGAGGAACATTTCATAATGTAGACAAGCTAATTCAGCAAGATAGTCAACTCTGAATGGATGTGTAGCTAATAACAGAGACTTAAAACATGTAAAACAGGATGTGAGAGTGGTCTGGCTGCAACATCTCTCATCCCATTGATTTCCAGCGTTGATTTGGTTGGTCTGACTGGCTAGACAAATGTCCCCATTCTCTCTTACAACCCCACAGGCATCCATCTCAAGCTATATGTTCCATCAAAGAGGATAAGGTTTCCTTCCCCATAGAGGATTGTTGTTGGGTCAAAGGTATGGGAGCAGCTGCACTTCCCTGCTGGAACACTAGTGTTCAAGGTCTGTTTGTAGAACGTAAGGTAATCAAGATTTGAAGACTCCAAACCCATCCAAATAAGGCCCTGCATGTGGTGGTCTGAATTTCTTTCTCTCTTTTTTTTTTTTTTTGGTTTTTTTGAGACAGGGAATTTTTGAGACAGGGTCTCCCTGTAGCCCCAGCTGTCCTGGAACTCACTATGTAGACAGAGATCTGCCTGCCTCTGCCTCCCAAATGCTGGGATTAAAGGCATGTGCCACCACAGTCTGCATTTCTTTAAAACAAACAAACAAACAAACAAAAAACTCAACAAAGTCCATGAAAAAAGATCCCAACAAAATGAAAGGAAAAACAGGTGAATTCACAAATAATTGATATTTTCAACAAACTCTTCTTCCAATAACTGATAAAATAAATTAAACTGAAACACAATAAAATTACATAAAACAGGAACAATTATCAAATTTGATGCATTGCTACTTACAAAACAATATTTCCCCAAACAATAAAATTCACATTTTCTAAAAAGTGCACAATGAACAGTCACCAACTGTTTCTCATCACAACAGAATTAGATTAGAAAATAATAACCAAAGATGTCAGGAAAACACCAATCATTTTTAAATTAAGCTCCATAAAGGCCTAAATTATCCAGTGGCAACAGAAGAAATAATTACAGAAACTTTAAAACTTTAGAAGTGGGTGACAAGAGCTTGTGGTCAACTAGAGAGGCCTTTTAATAAATCTTGTTAATCAGCTGGAGGACCAGAACAGGCTATTTTGCCTCTTGTCCTACTTTAGCACCATCCATGAACTCTTCCTCCCTGGATAAGACAGAAGAACTGTGTTATCTAGGTTCTCAGCATCTAGTAATAAGAATAATTATGTGTCAGGCAGTTAGCACATGACGAACAAAAGATGAAGTGCTTTCCTGACATTCTTCCTGCAATCTTCACAACAATCCTCAGAGACAGGAGCTATTGTTAGCCTTTTTGTAGGTAAAAGGGTAGAAATACTTGGAGGTTAACTTGTTTATTTTACAGCATGGTGGAGTCATGATTCAAATCCAGGAGGTGAGCCCCAGAACCCACCATGCATGTGTTAGCATGATTGCAGACATCGTGAAGTCCGAGAAGAAAGGGGAATACCATTTACATTCTACACAGTGCATGTTGATCACAAAATGGCTTATCAAATCACAGCCTTCAACTACTTTCTCCAAAACCATAACCATTTTTTTTTCCAACTTAAAAAAGAAGCCATAGGGGCTGGAGAGATGGCTCAGCAGTTAAGAACACTGACT
>NW_008335686.1:59255-60051 GCF_000622305.1 Nannospalax galili | reverse complement strand
TAAGCAGTATACTGGCACATTCCTGTAATTCCAGCACTCCAGAGGTGGAAACAGGAGAATCAGGAGTCCAACAAGGCCAGCCTGGAGTATATGAAACCGTGTACCCCTCCCACATTAAAAAGTCTTGGAAAAGTCCATACTGTGCTTGTTCATTGTGACAACATCTCAAGAACTAGTAAATGAATCACATCTAATTTGCAAAGCAATGAACTTGAGTTAGAAGACACTTCTTATCATCTTTGTGACCTCAGGCAAGTCATTTCTCTGGGCCTCAGTTTTTTCATGTGCAAGCCAGGGAAACAGGAATTATAAGGCACATATGAGAAAGCATAAGTTGAAGTGGTATATAAGGTGAAAATAATATACAAATTTGAGAGACCTTTACATGTTTACTGGGGAAAGGCCCCTTTTGAATGAACTTGACTCACTTGCACTGACTGAAAAGTTAATTGGCAAGATCTATGTATGTATTGTGTTAATTATTTTACTTGTTACTATAACCAAATACCTGACAAAAAGCTACTTAAAGGAGAAAGGGAGAAAAGGTACATAAAAGCTCCAGGTTTGAGGATACAGACCATCATGGCAAGGAAGGTCCAGTGGCAGGAGCATGAGGCCACTGGATATGATCAGGAAACAGAGATAGATGCTGGTGCTCGGCAAGCTTTCTCCTTTTCCCTTTTTATTTGAATCTGAGACCTCAGTTGATGGAATGGTACCGCTCACATTCAGGGAAGGTCTCCCCAACCTCCAGCTAATTATCTCTAGAAATAGTAGAAACAGCTTCACAGACATC
>NW_008335686.1:50564-59227 GCF_000622305.1 Nannospalax galili | reverse complement strand
TCCTTCCTTCCTTTCCTTCTTTTTCTTTCTTTTCTGAAACAGAGTTTCACTATGTAGCCCTGGCTGACCTCAAACTTGTTATATACATCAGGCTGCCTCAGAACTCACAGAGATCTACCTGCCTCTGCCTCTCAAGCATTGGGGTTAATGAAAGGCATGCGCCATCACATTTGGCCACATAGGTATTTCTTAATTTAGTCAAGCCGACAGTCGAAATGAGTTGTCACATTCTTTTTGCTTATTGTAAATAGCGACTTACATTATGCCTTTTCACTTCTGAATACAAATTTTCTGAATATGAAAATATACTTATTTTCTTAAGGGAAATTTTCAAGAGATTTTAAGATCTTTACATTGTCATTGCTGGCCCTGTTGCCAGCAAGATGCTGGCAACAGATGTTGATACTCCATAAAAAGAAGCCTGTAGAAGCTTGGGCATACCTTGTAATTATATATTTATATTATTGATATATATATATGTATGTATGTATATATATATATATATAAACCTTAAACATGTACACCCTGGGGCTGGAGAGTTGGCTCAGCCGTTAAAAGCACTGACTGCTCTTACAGAGGACCAGGGTTCAACTCCCAGCACCTGCATGGTGGCTAATGACAGTCTATAACTCCAGTTCCAGAGGATCTGACACCTTCTTCTGACCTCCACAGGCAGGCACTGTACAACATGGGTGCACTTACACACATGTAGGCAGTATACTCACACATAAAATAAAAATAATAAATAAAACATTTTAAAAAATGTAAACCCTTAACCCAGCAACTACTCTTCCACAAATTCATCTTAAGGATAAATAGCACTGTTTTAATAATGAAAAATTGGAAACAACCAATCCAATAAGTATAGTCATTTGACAAAATAGCCTATAATTTTAAAAATTGCAAAAGATAGCATTATTATTAATATGAATAAAAGAAATATAAAAGAGTAAAGTTTTAAAAGGAGGCTACAATAGACTTATCACATGATATTATGGATGTATACCCAAAAATTTGAAAGCTAGGTTACAAAGAAATCATTTATACATTCATGCTCCCAACATCATTATCCACAATAGGGGAAGGTGGAAACAACCCAAGTGGCCATCAGCAGATGGATAAACATCTCTGTATGATGTAATATTATTCAGCCTTTAAAAAGAAAGGAAATTCAAGCACATACTACATGAACCTTGAAAGATCATGCTAGATGAAATGAGTCAGTCAAAAAGTGACAAACGTTGTATGAGTCCACTGACATGAGGCCCCAGAGTGGTCAAATTTCTAGAAACAGAAAGAAGAGTATTGGTTGCCAAAGACTAGGGAATGAGGAGCTGTTGCTAGTGGGTCTAAAGTTTCAGTTTTACAAGATGAATGCACTTACACCGTCAAACCATATACTTAATAACAGCTAACATGGTATATTAGTTACTTTTCTGTTGCTGTAATAAAACACTCTGACCAAAAAGCACATACACAGGAAGAAAAGAGCAAGAACAGGAAGCAGAGCAAGACTACAAACCCTCAAAGCCCACGCCTAATGACTCACTTCCTCCAGCAAATTTCTACCTCCTAAAGGTTCTATAATCTCCAAATAGCCACCAATCAGGGAGCAGGTGTTCAAATACAGGACCTAAGGGGGACATTTTTTATTCAAACCACAACAGATGGTAAATTTTAGGGAAGAATATTTTAGGCCTTTCTACAAAATAATTATGCTAAAAGAAATGGGGAATGCTGGAACTGGCTGGGTAGATGAGACAAACAGGACCTTGTATGCTACTTTTAAGATTCTGACTTTCTAGAAAAGCAATGATGAGTTAATTTGTTCATTGGGTTGAAGATAGAATATTTTTGAAATTTAGTTTTATTTATTTCTCAATTTCATATGTGTATATAGTGTATTTTAATCATATTCCCCTTCATTTTTCTCTCTTACTCCCCACCCCTTCTTTTCAACAAGTTCCCTTCCTAGTTACTTTTTTTTTTTTTTTTGGTCTTTTTGAGACAGGGTCTCCCTGTAGCCCCAGCTGTCCTGGAACTCACTATGTAGACCTGGCTGACCTTGAACTCACAAGAGATCTGCCTGCCTCTGCCTCCCAAGTGCTGGGACTACAGGCATGCGCCACCATGCCCAGCTAGTTACTTTTTTATCTTAATTAATTAATCTATGTTTATGCGTGCATGTACACATGTGAATTTCCATGCTTGTGCATGTAGAGGCCAGAGGAAGATGTTGGTGTCTTTGGGGGCAGAATATTGACAGAATCTCTCAAGTATTTCTGATTCCCAGCTTAGAAATGTCTATGCTGACATATGATATATATGTTTAATAACCATCTGAAATGGGAAAACATCCATTTGAAACACTGTTATTATAATATTTAATGTTTAACCTGTGAACTGTATTATACCCTGCATGTTCCAAGGAATTAGTATCACTGATGAAGGTCTTTAATTTCCTGTCATTATCATGAGCTAAGTCCTTTCAGAAATGAAAAATAGATGTAAATTTCTTAAGAAAGAAAAAGTGCCTATAAAATAACATGGATGATACTATTTTGTAACAAAAATGTATATGCATGGAAATACTAGAAATATCTACAACAAATGTTAGTTGCAGTTATCTTTAGGCTGTGTGATTTTGGTTGCTTTTTTTTCCTCTGAGTGCTCTTCTGGTTTTTTTAATGTTTCTTCATTCAGCACATAAACTAGACAAAAAAAGTTATCAAATAAAACGTCATACTTGGTCCACTCTAAATGCTTTGATGGCTATGTCAATCTTTTCTGTATGAGTCTATTAGGTAAGCCTCAAGTAAGTCTCTTATTTTAAGCACTCTGAGAACAAAGTATGCTGGGCACTCCAAGGTTTCTCCTGAATGGGGCTGTCTCACAGACACCTTGTGAAACGAGGGTCTTTCTGAAGGTAGTCGGGAGGCAGCAGTAGAAACGAGGAAAATGAGACTGAAGAGACAAAGACACGTGAACTCAAGGGGGCAGAAGGGAGGAAGAGATGGGTAAGACAAAAGTTCCAGCCTCTGTAAAGGGGGTACAGACATTGCTTCAGCAGAGACTGTGGGAGATGCCGAACCAAATGATGGCCATGATGCTGTCCTCTGTACCTGGAGAGACAGAAAACAAAAAAACTCTGCACTGAATTCCAAGATGGGGCTCAGATATACTGAGGGTGCACTGCAATTTCTTTAAAGGGGTCAGTGCTTGTGGAAGAAAACGGGACTCTCGAATCTTAAATCTGTAGTATTAGCAAGCACTCTCTGTGTGTGGCTGGCCTCTGCAGCCCCGGGCCTTACTGCTGCCTTTCACTCTTCCCACCCTCAAATCTTTCTTGCTTGCTTTTTAATCTTTTGTGTGTGCTTTGTATATGAGATGGGGAGGGTAAGACCCTGTGATAGGATCTTGTTATTATATAGTGTGGGTTGGCCTGGTACTCACCATATTCCTGTTTCCGCCACCAGAGTGCTGGGATTATAGTTTAGTCCCACTCCACACTTGGCCCTCTTTTCTTCCTTGGACTAATTTATCCTTCTGGATCAGCCTCGGGTTGGCTTCCTTATTAACTATTACATTTACCCACAGTATCTATTGCTATTGACTTCCTGTGGGTAAGAGCTAAATTATCATCATCTTTGTATTCATCTGTGAGTAGATGCTATTAAATATTGCCTGAACTGAACTGATTGAAAAGTTAAAGCTTTCTCATTCCTAACACATTCACTTTCTGCTTGAAGGGGAGCAATGTTTTCACTGAGAGCTGAACTTGGGGCATTGCCCAACTCTGTTTAGAACCTAGAGATGCAGGATCCCTTCAGAGCCACCACAGGCACCATCCATCAGCACTATCCCAACAACATTTTGTGGAGGGTATTTTCTTAACACAGAAGCAGTAATCAGCTCAGGTCTACCGCCAGCACTAGCTCGACTACCCATTCCTGTGATGCAGCCCAGTGACCCAGTTGCTTCTCTAGACAGTTGTCTACTGCATTCAACCAAACTAGAAAATCAAGAATTTTAAATCACTTCCCTCCTTGAGGATCATGAACTCTAGGATAAGAGCTTTCTTTCAGTGGAAGCCACTCTTGTTCTATGTTGCACAGCCCTCATGTCATGACCAAATGTATAAGATGTTCCATGAGATTCTGTGCTCAGGGGCAGACCCAACCCATAGTATAATTTTTCTGACTGTGCCATGTGGTTCAGCTCTAGAGAACTGATTTGCCAACCTCCAGCAAGCTCGCTGTATTCAAGTAAGATCAACCTAAGAAAGACATGTGAATAGGTTGACCTCAGAGTCAACCTGACCTGAGCTTGCCTTGAGCTGAACTGAACTTCCTGGCACTTTGGACCAGAACAGCACCAGTTGCACCCGTTTCCAGTACAAGATCACAATAAGAAAGGAATCAAAAGCAATGGCCCAAGGAGGTCTTCCTAAATTCTTATTATGTTTCAGTTTTTATTTTTTTCCTGATTTGCTCACAATTAACTTGCAAAGCCGTGTGAACAGACAACTTTGTAAACAGAGATCATGAAGCCTAGAGACCATTTATAGGAGCTGTATCCTCCTGCAGCATATCCTTGGAAGAGTCCTCAAATTAAGCCCTGAGCTGCATTCTGGCTCAATATAGAGCCTCCATAGAACAAGAATGATTTACCAGACAAACTTCTGCCTTTCTGTTTCTGGTGCTTCATTTAACTGGTTCATGCTTCAGAGTAAAGCTATTATAATGGCATTATCTGCCTAATGAGCAATGGTGCAATCTTTCCTGGTAGCAATACCCAGAATTACACAGTGTTTAAAAGCCACCATGACTGTAGGGAATACTCACTAATTTCTCTATTGCAAATACTGTGGTCATATTCAAAATGAATGAGGGCAATTCTTTGGATAGTTTTTTCAAATGTTTAATTCTTTTAATAAATCATAACTCCCCAAAGAAATAAGCACAGTTCATTAGCAGTGCTAATGAAAACGCCATCTTTAGTAAAAACTTACCCAGAATATCATTCCCTGGAGCAAAATTTTCAGTAGTATTAATTTCTAACCTTATTAATGAAAACTTTGTGCAGTGGATTAATAAATATAAGACAGGAAGATGGAAGGAGAGAATCATCCTTAGACAAGTAATTAGACATATATATTTTTTTCCTGATTGTTCTAAAAATAGTGTCACAAACTGTCAGGGATACAAAGTTTTTTTTTTTTAAGCTAAAGCTGGCATGAAAAAACATTATTAGTAGTAATTCTTTTTGGAGCATTATATTCATTGCTGAGGCCTTCTCTTTATATACATGCAAACAAGGGAACATAGAGGAGTTTGAAATTCATTTCTGCTACAGACCATAAGCACAGACTCAAGATTTGAACTTCTAACTCCCAAAGCTTTAGCAATGTGATTTCCTGGTTATCGTAGACAAATCTGTCCTGGAGAAATGCAATTTATTTTATTGTCTGTCTCATAGTAAATGCCCAATCTGTGTTAAACAAAGGACCCAATACATGAGGCTTTTACTGAAGTAGCAGACTAAGTAGTTTTTCTGGTGTAACTTCCACACTTTTTTTAAAAGGACTTTTTATTGCCGATTATTGAAATAAGCGATGGTCACCTCAATGAGAGTCTATTATTATGAAAAACCTGTGATAGCAAGGGACAGAGCCACTCTCACTTGCATTTGGCAGAGACTCAAAGGCAGGCAGGAGATGGCTGGGAGCCATACAGTAAACATAGAGATGGAATGAACAAAGGAAACCTGCAGGTATGCTCTGATTGGGAGTGTCCACATGGCAAAGCTGGAGGGGAAGTCACTAGAAGCAGGGGGATTTTATGATCAACTTGGGTGTATATTTAGCTTTCTGCGGTGTTAAGTTAGAAGCAAGGGCTTAAGTTAGGGAAGCTTGCAGTCACAAAGTAGAATCCTGTTTCTTCTAAGCCAATTGCTGCAGAAGAGGAGAGGCTGTGGGTCAGAGTCCTTTTGTGTGGTCATGCAGGCTCTCATCATGTAGAGCAGTCAATTCTTCAAACTGCCTCCTCATTGCAATCCACATCAACACTTCAAAATATAGTGGCTTTCAAATTGATTTATCAACCTACCCAAATCCACTCTAAACTGAATATGGTGGTACATACCTGTAATTCCAGAATTTGGGAGGCTGAGGCAGGAAGATCACAAGTTTTAGGACAGCCTGGGCTATACAGTGAGTTTGAGAGCAGCCTGGATGACATAGCCAACCACGCTGTCTCAAAATTTAAAAAGAAAAAAGAAGGAAAAGAAATCTACTTTTAAAGCATATGGGAGGAATGGGAACAAAGGATACATTTTATTGGTAAGTACATGTGTTTCTTTTAGGGGGGTGGCTTTTTGAGACATGGTTATAGCCCCAGCTCTCTGGGAATTCCCTATGTAGACCAAGCAAGCCTCAGTTCTAGAGATCCGCCTGCCTCTGGCTTCTCAGTGCTAGGATTAAAGGCATGCACCACCACACCCGGCTGCGTATGTGCTTTTTAAACTATGTTTTTCTTTCTCTTAAAACTTTAATCTTTCCACGTGTGTGTGTGTGTGTGTGTTTGCGCACGCGTGAGTCCTCACCTCCCACAGCATGAGACAGGGCACTATTTGCCAGTGCTTCTGTCAGGTCGCCTAGCCCTTCAGCTCCCAGGGATTTCTTCTGTCAATGCCTCCCATCTAGCATAGGAACACTAGGATTACATGCCTGTGCTCTTTCTGCTGTGTCTGGCTTTACTTAGGTTCTAGGGATCTCAACTCATGTCTTCCTGTTTGCACAGCAAGGGTCTTACCTACTGAGCAATCCCCTAAGCCCTGCAGTTTATTTTTTAAACAATTTATTGAGAATTTCGTATATGCAAGCAGATGTCACTTTAAATTTTTTCTTCAGTGCTAGAGAATGAAATCCAGGGGCTTCTGCCCTCCCTCCTTCCTTCTTTACTTCTTCCTTCCCTGGGAAATTTCCTGAAATTTATCTTCTAACCTTTCTGTTGAGTTTTGTTTTGTTTCCATTTTTTTTTATATTTCAAAGAGCCTTTTCAATTCCTTTTTTCTTATAGTCTCATCTTCTTGCTTCATGGATACACCTTCTTTGAGGATAATTTCTAATGTTTTGCGTGTTTTCTATATTGCTCTCAACTTCTGTTTTCTCTTCCAGTTTATTTATTTACGGCCTCCGTCTTTCAAAATAAAGGGATTCCCCAAATGTCTAATGGCCTCTGGTTATTTCTTCCCGCTGGAAGTTGAGCTGATTGGAAGCTCTGTGCATTTGAGAGGCTATTGGCTGGTCAGCCTTCTAGAGGGCCAGTAAAGTAACTAGCCTGTTTTTTTTTTTAAATCATCTTTATTGAGATATAATTTACAACCATACAATTTAATTTAAACACTTAAAGTATACAATCCAGGGCTGGAGAGATGGCTCAGCGGTTAAGAACACTGACTGTTCTTGCAGAAGACCCAGGTTTGAATCCCAGCACCCACATGGCAGCTAACAACTATCCATAACTCCAGTTCCAGGGGATCCGACAGCCTCTTCTGTCCTCCATGGGCATTGCACAACACAAGTGCACTTACCTACATGCAAGCAATACAGGCATACATGTAAAATAAAAATAATAAACAAAATATTTTTAAAGGTATACAATCCAATGGCTTCTACAATCACAGAGATGCGCACCCATCGCCATAATTTTGAAATATTTTCATTAATTACAAAAGATCCTCACACCTCAGCTTTCATTCCTTGGCTAATCTTCTGTGAGCACAAAATGAAAGGGAATAATAAGGGAATTTAGAATTATACAAAATGAGAAAGGAAAAAATTATAGCTCCAGTGAGTGCCACTTCCCCAAATGAAACTGGCACAGAAATCTGTCTTCTAGTAATCTCCGGCAGTTTTTCATCCCAAAGCTGATCAGTCACACGACTCAGTGCATATTTGATCATGAAAAATCTTTTAACTTCCTTTGGCTTATATGAATTCTGTGAGCCACACCTAAGAACTGGAATATAAATGGTGTCATAAGATTTTAATAGCATTTCTTCAAATACCAGTTAAGTTTATGTTCTGTTACTATATATAAAAAGATAATCTGACTGAGGGGACCTACACAGAGCCTTCTTGGAAGAGACACTGATAATCCTCCTGGAAGAGGGTGGGGGTGAGACATTAGGTAATACTCCTGGTTGAGGGTGAGGTGAGGAGACCTCCTCAGGTAATGAGATTTTAGTATAACCCTGAGGGCGTCAGTATGAGATCCTATGGCTCTGTCAATAGCATGAGTTCTTCAAAAGTAGAAAGGCCAGTTTGGCTAAACTTAGACACGTACCTTTACAAAATACCTCTTCTCTGTAAGAGGATGATTGATTATTCCTGAAATGCTGATTGCTTTTTGCTACTTTAGAAAGTCCTTTAATAATTGTGCAGTGATGCTGTCTGGGAGCTCCTCTGGATTTACTAGGCCTATCTGTCAAACAAAAAATAGTACCAGATGGTATCTAAGGGTCCGTCTATGTTAGACAGCCCAACACAGCCCAACAGCTGTATCTAGAAAATCTTCCATTTATTATATGCAAGGATGCTTGTCGGGGTAAAGGAAGGAGGAGGAAGCTACCAGGAGTTTTTTGGTTTTGTTTTTTTTTTT
>NW_008335686.1:36443-50503 GCF_000622305.1 Nannospalax galili | reverse complement strand
TTTTTTTTTTTTTTTTTTTTTTAGGTACTTTTTCTTTTCTTTTTTATTTTATGTGTATGAGTATTTTGCCTGCATGTAAGTACACCCATGCCTGTGATATCCACAGAGGTCAGAAGAGGGTGTTGGATCCCCTGGAACCAGAATTATGGACAGTTGTTAGCTGCCATGTGGGTGATGGGAACCAAACCCAGGTTCCCTGCAAGAGAAGCCAGTGCTCTTAACTGATGAGCCATTTCTCCGGCTCTGTCACAGAGTATATTAAAGATATACATTTGCATTGAACAAAACCAAACAAAAACCCAAACCAAAAAACACCAAAGCCAAGACCCAACTCATTTAGTCACAACATATAACTAGGATGTAGGTATTTATTTCTTTGAAGTAAGAGACAGCACACCTGTTTCCTGCTCCTACTTCCATCAAAATTGTCTCCATTGGGCTAGGCATGGCAGCACACCCCTTTAATTCCAGCACTCAGGAGGCAAAGGCTATCACATCTCTGTGAGATGGAAGCCAGCCTGGTCCACATAGTGAGGGCTAAGCCAGAGCTATATAGAGAGACCCTGTCTCAAAAAATAAAAAATGGGCTGGAGAGCACCCAGGTTCAATCTCAGCACCCACATGCCAGCTAACAACCACCCATAACTCCAGTTCCAGGGGATCAACCTCTGTGGGCACTGCATGACACAGGTGTACTTACACACATGCAGGCAATACACTCATACATAATAACAACAACAACAAACACCCCAAATTTTGTCTTAAAGGCATTCAGATAATGCACTATTTGTACTTTATCCAAATCTCTTAGCAGGCTTTCTTATCTTTTTTTTTTTTTTAATTTGAACTCAGGTCCTCAGGCCTGGCAGTTGAGCACCTTTACCTGCTGAGCCATCTCGCCAGCCCAATAGATATAGTGACACTATGTAGAATTTTTTTATATTTTGGAAGTACTGGGGATTGAACCTAGATCTTCACGCATGCAAGGCAAATGCTCTATCCTTGAAGCTTCTTAAATATTTAAAATTTATTCTTTGACAATTTTATACATGTATATAGTATATTTTTTATCATATTTGCCCCCATTGCCCTCTCTTATCCCCTTCCCATTCCAAATTTTTAGGTTTATAGTTGAATTAATACATTTATACAATATTGTACTCCATATAAACCCTATAAAACAAAATTAAATGAGGTTTTAACCTTTAAAAAAGATCTCCATTTCATTATTAAAATATACAGCTTCACACAGAAAAATTCTTTTTTTATTTTTGGTCTTTTTGAAGCAGGGTCTCCCTGTAGCCCCAGCTGTCCTGGAACTTACTATGTAGACCAGGCTGGCCTTGAACTCACAGAGATCCGCCTGCCTCTGCCTCCCAAGTGCTGGGACTACAGGCATGTGCCACCATGCCCAGCAGAAAAATTCATTTTTAATGCAATTAACACATAGATATAGCTTCTTTGTTTCTCTGTCTGTCTCTTTATTTTGTATACCACCTTACATACCCATACACTTTTTTGTTTTCTCCTCTAATTTAGGAAAGCACCAAGAAAGGCAATGTAGACTAATTTAGACTAATGGAAAAAAAACAAAACAATAATGAACAATACTCCAACCCAGCTCTACTACTCTATTACCAGCTAGCTGCAGTGCCCTAAACTATTTCCTTCCTTCCTTCCTTCCTTCCTTTCCTTCCTTCCCCTCTCCCTGCTTTCCCTCCTCCCTCCCTCCCTCGTGTCTTCTGCAAAGTGGGAGGGCATTAATAACCAGTATGTTTATTTCTTACATTGCTGTGAGACTGAAATGAATGAAATCTGCCTTTGAGCACCATATGAGCATAGGAGTGTACGCCAGCTTAAATGAAAAGCAGTTATTCCTCTTGCATCTACTCAAAACCTATCATAATATAGACTTTTGGTAATCCTTAATTAAAAAAAAATTGAACCCACTGCCTGACTGCCTACCAAAGACATGGGCAATGTCTGCATTTTAAAAGGAACTGATTTCAAGGTGTACTCTTTATTCTGATAATAATTCGTGATGGTTAGTTTTAATTGTCAACTAGACACAATCTAAAATCACCTGAGAAACGAGTCTCTAGCAGGGATTTCCTCTATCAAGTTGGCCCATGGGCATGTCTGTGGGATTGTCTTGATTACGTTGATTGATGTAGTAAGATATGGTCCACTGTGGGTGGCACCATTTGCCATGCAGGGGATCCTGGCTTGTGTAAGTGTAGAGAGCGAGCTGAGCACTAACAAGCATGCTTGCATTCATTTTTGACTATGGATGTGATTAGCTGCTTAAAGTTTCTGCCTTGACTTCCCTGAAAGGGTGGACTGTGACCTGAAAGTATAAGCCAAATAAGCCCTTAGGGGAGCAAAGTTGTTTTCTGTCAGGGTATTTTATCATAGCACCAGAAATGAAATTAGGACTTTATTCATGAGAATGAAGCTATCCTTGGTATCACCTAAACTGGACTGAATTTTTGGTGTAGATAAAATGGTACTAATATTTTAGCATTCAGCAGGGACTGATGTTTCAAAGGCTTATAGAGCCACAGGTGGTCACACAGGTTCAACTTCTCACCCTGGCTGTCTAGCACTTTATGACAGAGAAGCCCTGCTGAGTTCATTCAGTGTCTTTTTCATAGGAAACTTCTATCACTGTTTGGAATTTAGGAGAGGTCAGATAAACCAAGTCACAGAAGAACTTTCAGTATCTCTATAGTTTTCATCTATTGGTTGAATGTCTGTCCCCTGGATATACAGCAGAAGCCTGTTTAAAGCTAGATTGTACAATTGTTTCTCCTGAGATAAGGACTCCCAGCCCTGGCTGCTCTGGTTACTCTCCTTTCCAGACCCAGGTTTGTCTAGGTTGCTTTTAAAGTGTGTGACCGGGGTATGTCCCCTGGGTTCTCATGGCTATCTGACTAGCTATTGAGATCAGGCTATGCCCTACTATAAGATACTCCATAGTGTATAAACAGTGGTTGTCAGGCTGTGCCTTGCCCCAGGAGCCCCCATTTTACAAGCAGCTTTTGGCTCTATTTTGAGAGAAAACAGTGACCAAGCCCCTAGGTGGACCCAAGAAACTGCACATCTGTCAGGCACCACCTATCCAGCACAGACCGATAAATGACTTATTCCTAGAAGTAGAAACAGAGCCACCCTAGCAGCTTATTGAGGGTGAGTTGAGATTGTAGGGGCACGTGGGTGTATTAAAATCATACCAGGGAAAGCAGGCTCAAGAATTTATCAGACACATCAGACCAAGGGACTGGCAAAACTTCCTCACCTGGACCCCAAAAAGTAATGGACACTAACACTTTGATGGCATTACCCTACACCAACCTATCATCTGACACCTGGTATGTGTGTGAAGGACAGATAGAGGACTCACCGACTGTCCGTGGAGCTTTGGCTCAGCTCAGTTCCCCACTGTTAATGAAGCTTACTTGACTGCCTGCTGGTTTACCTGTTTGCCTTTCTGGACCCAATGGCCAGGATGTTTCCTGGTCTGCCTTTCATCTAGCAGCTGAATTCTCACTTTCAGCTCTCACCCCTGACTCCAACAGCTCCCTGTTGACGCTGGTCGGGTTCATCATCTTATCAATGCAGACTCTTCCTCAGACCATCCCTTTTGAACTCTGCAGCAGACTCTTTAACTTGTATTCATTCCGTAACCCACATATCTGCATACAGACATATAGATATACTTACTATGTGCTGTGTGCTATGTGATATGAAAGTTAATATTAGTGATTAAGACTGGAATAAAGAACTTACATTTGCCTTGGCTAGTCTACCAAGGTAGGCAGATTATATGACAAATTTCCGTCATTGAAAACACTAAACCTTGTGAATTTATTATTATTCAATACATTCTGACATTGTGGAAAGACACAAACATGTTTGTCTATGTTTCTAACACAATGCATTCACGACACTATCTGTGGTCACTCAACCACTCTTCTTTAAAATATATTTATATACTATTCTTTACACGGTTCCTCTTGCATAAGCCTTTTTGACAGCATCACATTTTGTTGTTTTAGTGACTGCCTAAGCACAGGCAGTAGAGTGCTTCTCTGCTGGACTGCACACTAAAGATGTGGTAGTGTCTGGTAGGACCTACAAATCTTTGCAGAGCACAGACTGGAGGCCTACAAGGGGAAAAAGAAAAGACAGATGTAGAGCTACAAAAGTAGCTTGGATAGAGAGATGGTTGGGAAAGAAGGTTTGAAACTGAAAGTTTGAGATCAGATCTTTG
Organism: Nannospalax galili; assembly: GCF_000622305.1. Classification (NCBI taxonomy): domain Eukaryota; kingdom Metazoa; phylum Chordata; class Mammalia; order Rodentia; family Spalacidae; genus Nannospalax; species Nannospalax galili. The sequence goes on along the minus strand of NW_008335686.1, from coordinate 46,230 downwards.
ATGTCCCAGAAAAATGGGAGATTTGTGCCTTTTGCTGTGGCCCTTTGACTCACAAGGTTTTTAAGCTATTCAACAGAAAAGTTAACTTGGAACTAGAAAGTTTTGTGATTTCAACCAGTTATATCCTTTTATTCAAATGTATGTGAATATATATTTAAATTTTTAAAAGATTTACTTATGTGTATGAATTTCTGTATATAAGTGTATATACATATATAAGTGTATGCTATCTGTGGAGGATGTAAGAGGGCACTGGATCTCTTCAAATTGGAGTTATAGACAGTTGTGAGCTGTCATGTGGGTCCTGGAAAGCGAATCAGGATCTTCTTCAAGAGCAGCTAGTGCTCTTAAATGCTGAGCCATCTCTCCAGCCCTGTATCCTGTATATGTGTATTTTTAATGAAGTTGGAAAAGTAATCATATCAAGCCCAAGCCCTATGCTTTTTTTTTCGGTCAGGGTGTCATTATGTGTAGCTCTGGCTGGACTGGAATTCATATCTAGACCAGATTGGCTTCAAACTCACAGAGAGCCACCTGTCTCTGCCTTCCAAGTGAGCTTGGGATTAAAGGCATGTTCTACAACACCCACCCAAGCCCTATGCATTTAATAACATAAAGTAAGAGTTTGTGAAAATAAAAGTTATTTGGAAAAATATAGACATCATTACTTTGCATATCGTGATATGGTGGTCAGCCTTCACTATGGTCCCTAATAATTCTTCCTTTCTGCATTCATGTTCTTCAATACCTGCTTTTGGGAGAAGACATTAGGTCACGAATGTAGAGCCTTATGAATGGGATTTCTGTCCTTAAAGAGGCCTAAAGGAGCCTGTTTATCCCCTTCCCATGTAAAGATGCAGTAAGAAGACACCATTTAGGAGGGAGGGGTTTCTCACTGCACATTGAATCTGCTGGTGCTGTGCTCTTGGCCCTCCTCATTTCTAGGACTATGAAAGATAAAGCTCTTATTTATAAATTAGCTAGTATAGAAGCTGGAATGGACTAAGACACAGCAGAGCTCCTGAGATGAGGGCATGAAAAATATTGTGGTTTCTGCCTTGACTTCTTGGATCACTTGTTCTGGAGGAAGTTAGCTACTGTGTCAAGAGGATACTCAAGCAGTGCTGTAGAGTTTTTCAAAGTGAGAAACTGAGGCCTCCTGCCAACAGCCTTGAGAATTAGCCATACTAAAAGAGTCTCCTGGGTGGGCCTGGTGATATATGACTGCAATCCCAACACTTGAGCCATAAAAGCCCAAAGGATTCCAGCAAGTCTGAGGTCATCCTTGTCTTCATAGAGTTCCAGGCCAGCCAGGACTACATGGTGAGACCCTGTCTCAACCCCTTTATAGCTCCCAAGAAGAAAAGGTTCTTTTAAGCCTTCAGATGACTGGTTACATCTTTTTGAGATCCTGAACCAGAGCCATCCAACTAAGCTGCCCCTGAATTCCTGGCCCACAGAAACTGAGATAATGTTTGTTGCTATTTTGAACTCCTAAAGTTTAAGGAACTTGTTATATAGCCATAAATAACAAACACAGAGGAAGAGAAATGAAGAATGAATACTTAAATCCTCTCCTACTAGCCCCAAATCCGTCCTAGCCTCTTAATGTAGATCAAGTGTTGGGTTCATTCCTGCTTTTGGACATTGCTGACAAGGAAGAGGGTCCTCACAAAGGTTGGCCTTCTTCAGTGGCCCCTGGGAAGAGCTCACGGGACTTTGTCCATCTGCTATGAGGTAGGTCCTTGAGAGCAGAGTGGGATCTTGCTGATTCTATTCCCACTGCCTTGCCTCGCAAGTGAACATATATGAACAATGAGTGATACCAAGGGAAAGGTCAAACTTCCCTCCCCTCCTGAATGCTGAAGAAATACCATTCTTAGAATGGTTCCTTGGCAGCTCAGCGGTTGAGAATGCTTCCTTTCTGGAACCATGACATTTGCAGTTTATCAATGAAGTCTTGGCCATAATACTAGGAATGCCATCAGCTGTTTCACTATTAACAATCTCCACCCCTCTAGTAAGATCTTTTCTCAGGAGCCACCCTTTTGACACTCTAGTCCTATTTCTTCTATGCAATGTTGCTTTTACTGTTGCCCAAGATCCCAGTGTGCTTAGTTCAGCAGAGCATTAAAATGTGCTGCCAACAGACTTGTCCAAAATCATGGTGGAATGATCCCCAGGTAGGAGTAGGCTAGCTGAGCTGGGTGCTGCAGTCACTGACTCACCTATGTAGCCTTGGGAATATTTTCTTTCCCTTTTTGGACCTGGTTCTTTACCTTAAATTGCAAATGGGTCTATGTGAGCTCTAAAGTCATGAGGTGCCCACAAGTCAGGATTCTAAGATAACAATACAAAAATGAAACCCAGTTGTCAGCATACTTCTGAGTTATGGTTACAGTGGAAGGTTCTTTGAACATAGCTCTCTGCTAAGGACACAGATTCATTGAAAGTTTGTTTATTGAAAAGGCTTACATGTTTAAAATTTTTTTTTTAAAAAATAATGTGTATGTACGTGTGTGCGAGTGCGACGACCTGCATATGGGGGTCAGAAGACAACTTGTTGGAGTTTTCTCCTTCCACTATGTGGGTTCTACGGATGGATTTCATCAGGTTTGGAGGCAAGCGCCTTAACCTGTTGCTTTAACTCCCCGGCCCAGTCTTACTGATTTTGAAAGACCTGGATCTCTGGCTTTCAGGTTCTGTCTCAAGAACTCTGGATGACCTTGGGCAAATTCTTCTCCTGGACTACGGAGCAGCAAACGAAAGTTCCTGTTACTCAGGAGCTGCTCTAAGACCTGGGCAGTGACCTGGAGAGTTTTCTGAGACTCCCCTTCCTCCTGCCAGCAGTTCAACTCTGGAGGATGGTCTTCCGATTGCTGGTGGAGCTGAGCCTGGGTTGGCTCAGCTTTGGATGTAGCTACAGACGAACTCTTAAAGGGACAGTCAGAACGTGGGTTACATCCGAGAGAACTGGGCAAGAACGTGAGAGAATGCAGGAATGAGCGAGAAAAATGAACGGATGGACCTCTCCCCACCCTTAAGGCTGTCTAACTTGGAATTAGCCACCAAGCCCTAAAAATCCTCTGAAACCTTCAAACTCGGAAAAGACATTAGTTTTCGTTTTATATCTCCTTCCTTAACGAAACTCCTGAAACCTTTTACTGAGAAGCAAATAACATATAGAAATTCAGTAAAAAGTGGAAGGAGACGTGGACTCCCCTTCCCCCCAGGCCCAGGCGTGGACCCCCGCTTCCCCCAAGGTCCCGGCGTAGACTCCCCTTCCCCCCAGGTCCCGACATGGAACTCCCCCTTCACGCAGGTCTCGATGTGGACCCCCCTCTTCCCCGAGGTCCCGACGTGGCCCCACCCCCGTTGTGGACCCCTCTTCCCCCCAGGTCCCAATGTGAAACACCCCCCTTCCTCCCAGGTCCCGACATGGACTCCCCTTCCCCCCCCTCAGGTCCCGACGTGGACCCCTCCTTCCCTCGAGGTCCCGACGTGAAGCCCCCTTGGCCCCAGATCCCGAGGAGGTGGACGCCCATTCTCCCCAGATCCCGAGGAGGTGGACCCCCTTTCCCCCAGATCCCGAGGAGGTGGACCCCCATTCTCCCCAGATCCCGAAGGAGGTGGACCCCCCTTTCCCCCAGATCCCGAAGGAGGTGGACCCCCCCTTTCCCCCAGTACCCGAGGTAGACTCTCCTTCCCCCAGATCCAGAGGTGGACCCCCCCCCTTTCCCGCAGGTCCCGCCCTCTTCCGCTGGACCGTGGGTGGCGGCGCAGTCCGCTCAAACTCATTTTCCCTGCTGGGTGTCCACCCCGGCGGCCGGAATCTTCCTTTCTGGAAGTTGGCCTCACCTGCTCACCGGCCGAGGGGTGTCCCAGCGTGTGGGTGGGGCCGGGTGTGCCCACACCTCGAGTCCCGGGGCCTGGCTGGTTGCCGCGGGGTGGACAGTCCCGGAGCCACTCCGGACCACCTGTAGAGCGCGTGCCAGCTCTTTGTCCGCGGAGCCACCTCGGGCCAGCCCTTCAGCATGCGCTTCCCACGGGACGCTTGGGACCCCCCCTCCCACGTCTGCAGCCCCCTCTCCGCCCTCCTTCCCAGCCCACCCCGAAGGTAGCAGCGCCGGAGCCCGCGACTCGCAGCAGCCGCCTCCTCACTTCCCATTGGCTGAGAGCGCCGGGAAAGCAGTCACGTGGGCGCGGGCAGCCCTGATCCAGGGCCGCCATCTTGGCGGAAAGTTTAGGGGGAGAGCGTCTTGGGGCGCGGACGGAGACAAGGTTCCGGGGGTGGGGCGGCCCGGAGGCCAGCGGGACCGCGGAGAGCGGACGGGCGGCGGCGGCCGAGGCGGAGGGCGCGGCGCGGGGTTGCGGCCGCCGAGGGGAGCTCCTCCCCCGTCCCCTCACCCCCTCAGCCGAGCGCCAGCCGGGGCGGGGCGGGGTACGTGGAGCTGCTCCGAGTCCGGCCCGAGCGCACCCGGGCGCCCGCGCTCCCGCTCGCGCCAACTTTGTGGCGGCGCCGCAGGTGTGGGGGCCGCGGAGGGGTGCATGTGCCGCGCGAGAGCGGCGGGGAGCGGCGGCAGTCCGGTCGGGTCCCTGCCGGAGTCGCGGGGCGGAGGCGAGCGACGAGCCAGGCAAGCGAGAGGAGGGGGCCCGAGCGGGGCGGGGAGCCGGCCGCAGTGGCCCGGGGTGCTACGCGCCCGCGGCTCGGCTCGGTCGGGGGTTGCGGCGCGGTCCACCACCGGCCCGGGCAGCAGGTGGGCGGCGTGGCTGGGCTGCACGCCGCGGGGGAGGCGGCTCAGCTTCTCCGCCGGTGCAGGCGACTTGGGGAGGGGGAAAGCTTTCGGGGAGGACTGGCCGGCGGACTTGGGTCGGCTCCTAGTTTGCCAGGGCTGCTGCCCCGTGAACATCAGCTTTCTGCGCTGACTGACCCGGCTGGGGCTTGAGCCTCTTGTTTTTGGGTTTTTTTTTTTTTTTGTACTTGGAAAACTTTGGAAGGTGCGCTGTTCGGTAGGCTGGAGTTTGTCCTATTCGAGATTTAGGGAGAAATGCTAATTGAACCACGATTCTAGAATTCAATTCTTCCTTCCTGTTTTGTGTGCTTAAAGGTGTGTGTCCTCTTCCTGATTCTGGAGAAAAATGCCTGTCCGGAAGCAAGGTGAGATTTTATTTTGGAAATTTCTTGTGGCCGTCACTTGGTTTTACGTATATCAGTGTTGTTATTGCTGATTTTAAAAGGTTTGTGTAACTTTGATGAATCAGCAAGGTCTCACCTTTATTACTTGGGAAATCGAAGATTCACATTTCAGCAAAATTCCTTAAACTTCTTGATATTTCTGTTGATTAGAGAAGCAAGTAATCCCTCCACCCACCTCTTTTAAGAAACTTTGCTTCAGAATTTCACTTTATCGCTAAACACTATTCTGTGAGCACCTGTTGGATACAGTGAACTAATGTTTTGAAACACAGAAATTGGATTATAATGACAAATTGTAGAGTATTGGTTTTTGCCTATTAAGTCTGAAACCAAGTTGCTTGCACTTTAATTAATGTTCTTTTACTCTTGTAAGCTATCAATCCACAGTTATTATTAACTACTCACCCTCCTTTTTCTACTTTAGCTATGAAACGTTTACAATTTTTCTTTATCTTAAGGAATATGTACATGAACGAAGGGACAGCAGTTGGCTTTGAGGATCTGGGGAGCTGTTTAGATGTCTTGTAGGTGGAGCATATAATACTGTTGTAAATATGTATACAAACACAGACACAAATCCATACATGACATTTTAATCAAATTTCTTCTTTTCAGATACCCAGAGAGCATTGCACCTGTTGGAAGAATATCGATCAAAACTAAGCCAGTCTGAAGATAGACAGCTCAGAAGTTCCATAGAACGGGTCATTAATATATTCCAGAGCAACCTCTTTCAGGCTTTAATAGGTGGGAGTTAGAACTTTTTATATTCATGGCCATTGTATGTCTGCTAGGCTTAATGCTTCTCTGAACACAGTTATTTTAAACTTAAGAGAATGATGTACTTGGTTCTTTGTGGGACATTTATTTATTTGAACATCTTCAGAGAATCTTATGTTTTTCTTAGGTTACTATCCTTTCTAAAAATGTTTAATAGGTAGAAAAACTAACAGTATGATTATTTCTGTGCACTTTGAGAACAGCATTTCATATCCTAGAATTAGTTATTAAAAGATGGAGAAGTTGAAGAAATGTTTCAGGACCCTAAAAGTCTTGACTGAATTACTTTAATGTGTTCCTATATTTGACTTGCATTTCTCTAGAGTCCTTGAAAATATTTGAAGAGTTCTCCTATGTTTAAGAACATTCATTCCTTTATCATAGAGTCTGTATTTGGCATTTTTGGACTCAATTTTAGACCTGGAAAATTATCTCAGAGATGATCTTATCTAATAGTTACCTTGTCTTACAGATAATAAAATTGAGACAGTCTTGTTCTCACCAGACAGTCTTGTTTGAGGTGGCTCATTGCTTTAGAGAACTAGGCAAATAGTTATGTATATATAAGTCCTGAATTCAGTTCCTGACTTTATCAGTAATTGAATATTGGAAAAGTCATTGAACCTTTTTTATGTTACTGTAGTAACATAGAATGTGAGTGTTAAAATGAAACAGTGGCTTTTTAAGACTTTGAAGTAGCTAGATCCTTTTTTAAAAACAGCCTTCTGTTTTGTGCACAACCCCCAATTTATGAAGCAAGTCGATCTGTCTCTGACCTTTTCTTTATGTACTTCAAAAAGTTTGCAAACTACTGACCAAGAAGATTGTTTCCAGGTTTAATACTTTTTTTTTTAAATTAAGCATTAACTATATAACGTTTTCAAAGAAAACATACTTCCTTGCATTACATTTATTTCCTGGTAGTTTCCTAACAAACAGATAGGCCTTATGTTTGTCTCTTGATTAATTTTGGTCTAATTTGAACACTATTTTCAAGTCTGTGACTTGTCAAATAACTTAGTGATAAATCAATTCTCTCTACTGAATTTTAGAATTAAAGATATTTAAGACCACTTGATTCAACTTAAAGATTTTTAAAATTTAACATTATATAGTTTTAAAAGCATGGATTGAGGATGGAGAGATAAACTGCCATTTATCTGTCATCCATCTATATCAGCATTTTGCTGTTGTTTACATCAGTAGACACCTGCATTTTTGTGTTTCTAAGCTGTGGAATTTAAGGTCCAAATGAATCATCAAATTTGTTCCTTAGAAAAAAGCAGAAGAGGACGAGAAAAAACAGTTTTTAGTTATTTGGTTTTCTAGATCGACGTTAAATCTAGGAAGGATTTATACAGTAGGGATGCTATTTAGAAAAAAAAAAAACAACCAGTGTGTCCTCATTTACATACATATGTATGTATAGACATAGACTAGCCCCAATGTTTGGGGAGTCTGTAACTTAAGAAAGCTAAGTTGTTAGTAAACAGAATCTATCCTTCTTCCATTGTGGTTGGACTTGCTATGTTCTGAGGTGATTTTTTACGTATCCTGCCTTAACCTGTTTCAGAACGTTCATTCTTATGCATAATTGAGTTGTCATAGTTTTGATAGTCTTCTGTTTTTGTTTGTGCTTGTGAATTTTATTTGCCTTGTATAATTTTGTTAGTTATGAATTTACTTTGTTATTCAGGTTTACTTATATTTTAATGTTTTGTAGTGTTTTATCAGATTTAGTGCAAGAAAAATAGTTGATTTTACATAGGTCCATTTAGTGGGTTTGTGTGTGTTTGCATAGTATAATTGAATTATTGGCACTACTTAATAAATTCATTCTTTGGCACATACCTATAATTTTAGCACATAGAAGCCGAGGCAGGAGGATCAAGAGTTCCAGGCCAGCCTGGGCTATATACAAGTGTGGAGTATGAACTCCATAGATCCACAAAATAATTCTCCCCATTTGCTTTTCAACCTAAAAATGTTTTAAGATGAGAAACTTTTTTTTTTGCTTTGCATCTTTGCTATTGTTTTTGAAATAGTACTTTAAGCTTATAAATTGCCTTATGTTAAAAATCAGCCCATTTTGTCCATAGTATGTACTGAAAAATCGTGGATTGACTGTTTTTCCTTCAGTAGATTACACTTTGTTCTCTAAGCTTGTTCCTCCGGATGTCTGGATTAAAAAGAGACATGGGTCTCAGTTACCAGTTAACTAAAAGTCATTTGGTGGTTAGGTTCTTGACTTTGGCACTTTGGAAATCATTTTCTTGTTATGGTGAATTATTCTTTTGAGGGGGAGCATACTGCGTACTGTTTTTTGTTTTGTTTTGTTTTTTTGGTCTTTTTGAGACAGGGTCTCCTTGTAGCCCCAGCTGGCCTAGAACTTGCTATGTAGACCAGGCTGGCCTTGAACTCACAGATCTGCCTGCCTCTGCCTCCCGAGTACTGGGATTAAAGGTGTGCGCCACCACGCCCAGCTGTGTTTTTGTACTTTCACCAGTATTATTTATTGATTCTCTGAACTAGTAATTTAAATTGACTGTTTTCATGCAATTAATGTTTGTATGGAGCTCTGGGGGTTTTGGTGATGTAGAAATACTGAGTCGTGTCCTACCCCCCAATTGATACATAGATGAGGTTTCTGATACCTTAAGGTTATTTGGAGGGACAAACATGTATTACTGCATTGTTTCTGTTCTATGATACCACTTAAAAATTTAATTAGATTTATTTATTTATTTTTGTGTATGTATAGGCACACCTGGGCCAGAGTACATGCGTGTTGGTCAGAGAACAACTTTCAGGAGTTGGTTTTCTCCTTCCACCATGTGGGATCTGGGAATTAAACTTAGGTCATCAGACTTGTTGGCAAGTGCCTTTGCCCACTAAACCATCTCACAGGCCCCCAGTTTTCATATATTTTAGTATATCTGAATTAGGGTGGTATCTTATAAATGCTATATTTCCTCCCCTCTCTCTTTCTCTTTCATTCTTTGTAGCCCAGGCAGGCCCCTGAGTGCTGGAGGTCATAGGTGAGCTACCACTTCTGGCTTGTGTGCTTGTGTATGCCATTACTACTTAGATGTGAGGCTGGTTTGTGTTATTTTGCTTTTTTTTTTTTTTTTTTCATTTTTGCTGGCACGAGAAATAACGGTGCAATTTAATGAGATGTAGAAATCAGTTGTTACTTAAGTAGTTTATTTCAATGACACAAAAAATTTAAAATTATTGAAAACAGTAAAATTTTTATTAACTTGAGTTTCAGCTAAGTTCTTTCTTTCAAGCGGAATATTTAAAGTCTTATCTAAAAATAAAAACAAGAAAATCCATGAGCTGCACATTTGTTTAGAATTTTAAATATACCTGGTAATTTAGTATAAATGGCAAATAAAATCTGCCAAATATCACTCAGGTAAAATCACTTTGAAAATGTAGTATGTTTGATTTTGTATTCCTGTATTCTGTACTTATTTAGGGTAGACTGGACATTTAGAACTAAAGAGTCAGGGATTTTCAAGGTTACCCTGGTAGTTCTTAGAGATTTCATACCAGTTTACACCCCTTTAGCTATTTCTTACAGAGTCAGAAGGCATATCTGCTTTCCTTGTGCACAGGATTCTGAGCTCAATACCAGACTATCGTTAGATCCTAGAGTAAGTTGAACCATGTGACTTATATATGTACGTATATATTTTATTTGTAATAAATAGCAAGCTTAATTGTATTTGGTTGAGGAGCATACTGGGGATTAAACCCAGGCCCTTACACATGCTAGATTAAGCACTCTATAGCTGGGCTCTAATT
>NW_008335686.1:32732-36004 GCF_000622305.1 Nannospalax galili | reverse complement strand
CAAATATAACTCATTTTTTTATTTGTTGATTTTTGTGTGTGTTATTTCATATACAAATTCCAAAAATATCCTTGAATTAGTTAATATATATAATATATATAATTTTAGATTAACATTTTTGCTTAAGGGCACAGAAATTATCATGACTGGGAGTTTAATAATTCTAGACATCAGCAAAGCAATTTTCTTTTTCTTTTTTTCTTCTTTCTATTTTTTGGGTTTTTTTGTTTGTTTTTTTTTTTTTTGAGACAGGGTCTCCCTGTAGCCCCAACTGGCCTGGAACTCACTATGTAGACCAGGCTGGCCTTGAACTCACAGAGATCCACCTGCCTCTGCCTCCGAGTGTTGGGTCTAAAGGTGTGTGCCACCATGCCAGGCATAGGAGAACTTCTCTTGTAAATCAATATCTCTCTCTCATGCTGGGGATTTTTTTTTAACTTTTTTTTTTAACTTTTTTTTAAAACTTTTTTTTAACTTAAAAAATTATTTTGGGGGCTAGAGAGATGGCTCAGCAGTTAAGAACACTGGTTGTTCTTGCAGAAGACCTGGCTCGAATCCCAGCACCCAAATGGCAGCTAACAACTGTCTGTAACTCCAGTCCCAGGGGATCCGACAGTCTCTTCTGACCTCCATGGGCATTGCATAACATGGGCACACTTACCTACATGCAGGTGATACACACATACACATAAAATAAAATAAAAAATTTTAAAGTTTAAAAAAATTATTTTTTAAAAATTTTATGTGTCTGTTTTGCCTGTATTCATACAATCCCCATGGAAGCCAAAGAGGGAATTGGATCTTCTGGAACTAGAGTTAAAGGTGGTTGTTAGTCACCATGTAGTGCTGGGAACCAAACCCAGGTCCTCTGCAAGAGCAGGCAGTACTTTTAACCATTGAGCCATCTCTCTGGCCCCAATTAGAATATTCTTTATCATTATGTTCATTATCATATTAAATAAGTGTAATCACCCTAGTGTAACACAGATGTTGATCTGTAGGGTTAGTGGCTTTTAAATTTATTTTTAAAGTCATCATTTATTTTTAAACTCACTATTTTCAAGAATTTTTATGATGAGTTGATTTTACACTCAAAGTTTAAGAGCTTCCAGCTCTTTATAGTTAAAATGTCAAAAAAAATTTCCCCCCTTTTTTGTGTTATAGCTGGTGTTAAATTTTAGCCTATTATTAACTTGTATTTGTAATTTTGTATACTAGGTTTGAGAAGGAAAATACAACAGGTTATGGATTCGATTATTGGCTAAAACTGTGGAATTGAAAGAGGATTTTATTAGCTTTCCATAGTGGTTTTGACTTAATTAGGTTGAATTATTTGTTTGCTAATAGTTTTGCTTACTATAACTCTGCAGCATTGTTTTGATTATACTGGATCTGGTTGAATTCTTTTTGGACCCTTGGAATCACAGAACTCTAAAAGCATCTCTAAATAATTTGGAGCCATTTCATCTATGCAGGATGGAATGTTTCATTACTACAGGATACAGGCTAGGACTAGGTATTATATTTGCTTGTCATGTCTCTACTCTCCTTTTATTTGAGAGCATTTCTACAACCTTTCTTTATCTCTTTTATACTCTGCCTGTCTGTCTCTCTGTCTCTGTGTGTGGCGGGGTGTGGGTGTAATACAAGGAAAGTATTCTACCACTGACCTATATTCATAGCCCTTTTAAACTATTTTTTATTTTAGGCAGTATCTTGCTGTGTTGACCAGGATGACCCCAAACTTGCTCTTTAGCCCAGGCAGACCTTGAACTTGAGATCTTCCTATCTCAGGTGTCTCAAAGAAGCTGTGACAGCAGGTCTGTGCCAGGACCAGGCTCAGCTTCAACGTTGAATACAGTTTTCCCTTTGTGCTTAGTTTCTTTCTCTCCTTCTGTTTTGTTTTTGTTTTTGTTTTTGTTTTGTTTTGTTTTTATTTGTTTGGTTTTGGTTTTTTTGAGACAGGGTCTCCCTGTAGCCCCAGCTGGTCTGGAACTCACTATGTAGACCAGGCTGGTCTGGAACTCAGAGATTCACCTGCCTTTGCTTCCCAAGTGCTGGAATTAAAGGTATGCGCCCTCACATCTGGCCTTCAAAGGTGATTTTTAAACCACATGCTTTTTAAAAGGATTATTTACGTGCATACTCTATGACTATTAGTCAGATGACGTCTACATTGTGGAGATAATTTGTGTATTTGATATTACCTTGTTTCTAGTATGTGAAATACACATTGTGTTTAATACTTGAATTTTCTGGGGATATTCTCTTCTCTTTGGGGATCAAATGGCTTTTAAAATGTACATTGAGGACCGGAGAACTGACTCAGGTGTTATGAGCACTGGCTGCTCTCACAGAAGAACCGTGTTGTCCATAACTCCAGTTTCCAGGGATCTAGCCCTCTTCTAGCCTCTGCAGGCTTTGCATGCACTTAAATACATGCAGGCAAAAACATTGGCGTGGGTCCATCCTCTGCAACCTGACTGTCCCTCTCACAGCAGTCAGTAATATCTCAGTTAGGTTTGAGGCTTCTACCCTCCCATTACTCCCCCCCTCAATACTGGAAATTTGCCTGGCTTGAACATATGTAAGAGCTTGTACTTGTTGCCACAATTGCTGTGTATTCATTCGAGTAACTGCCTTGCTGTCTGGAAAACACTTGTTTCCTTATCGTCATCCCAGCTCTGGCTCACAGTCTTTCCATCCCCTCTTGTGAAATGACCCCTGAACCAGATTTGTACCATCTTAAACAACTGTTTTATGTAATGTAGAGTTTCTGTTAATGGCTTCCCCGGATCATTTAGGGTTTTTTCCCCCAAATGATAAACATTGCATTCATAGACACACAGGTATGCACACCTATCTGCATAGGTACCTGTTTTGTTAATGTCGGTTTTGTATTCCTTATTTGAATATAAATAAATTCCTATAAGTGAATTACTTGGTGAAGGGGGTATGCATTTTAAGGTTTTTGTTGTAATTTAAACACTCTTAGAAATGTTAAACCAATGTAATTTTTTAGATAATATATGGAAGAGTGGCTAATTCACCTTCAGTAATACAGGGTATTATCCAACTTTTAATATTGTTTGCTCTGTGAAATATGTCTTTAATTATTTTGATGTTCTAAAAATAATCAAAGATAAAAAGTTATCCTTTATTTTAATTCTTTCTGAATTACCTGTTCATGTCATAATACTCCCTTTTACTCTCTCCTTTACTTAAAGCTATAAAATTTACACTAGGTCTATCAACTCTGTCTGGCACATAGT
>NW_008335686.1:16999-32707 GCF_000622305.1 Nannospalax galili | reverse complement strand
CATCCTGTTTCCACATGATGGAAGAAGAGAACTGATTTCTGCAAGTTGTCCTCTGACCTCTACATGTGCACACAAATAAATAAATAAATAAATAATAGATAGATAGATAGATAGATAGATAGATAGATAGATAGATAAAATTTTATTTTTACTCTTTGGTCTTTTTGGGACAGGGTCTCCCTGTAGCCCCAGCTGACCTGGCACTTGCTGTGTAGACCAGGCTGACCTCGATCTCACAGAGATCTGCCTGCCTCTACCTCCCTAGTGCCGGGACTAAAAGCGTGTACCACCATACCCGGCTATTTTTTAAAAAAATATTTTATTTATTTATTTTTTATGTGTGTATGAGTGCATTACCTGCATGCATGTAAATGCACCCATGCCATGCAATGCCCAAGGAGGTCAGAAAAGAGTATCAGATCCCCTAGAACTGGAGTTACGGATAGTTGTTAGCTGTCATGTGGGTGCTGGAAATTGAACCTGGGATCTCTGCAAGAGTAGTCAGTGCTCTTGACTGAGCTATCTCTCTAGCCCTGTTTGTTATATATTTTTAAACTTGGATTTAAAAGATGCATGTTTATTTATGGTTAGATTTATCAATAGATTTGTGTCTTCTGCTTGTGTTATCATTCATGTAAAGGCTGTCCTCGGTGTAATCCCTAGGATTACTGTAATCTGTTTCTAGATTTATGTAAACATTCACCCTGACTACTCAGAGAGCTATCTGCCTCTGCTTCCTGAGTCCTAGGAGTAAAGGCATGTGCTACCATGCCCTGCTCAAGACTAAGATTTTGTGGGCCTCCAATATGGCTTAGTGGGTAAAGGTACTTGCTGCAAAACATGATGACCTGAGTTTGATCCCTGGGGACCCACATGGCGGAAGGAGAGAACCGACTCTCCAGGTTGTCATCTGACCTCAACATTCGTGCACTTACACAGATACACAACACTCAGATAAATTAAAAAAAAAAATAGTGTGTGTGCTGGTGCACATGAATATTATATTTGTTACACATTTAGACATTATTTTGATACAGAATGAAATTGCTAAATGTTTCAAAATATAAATGTTATGCTCTCACACATTTTTAAAAATTAGTAAACTTACAGAAAAAATTGAGTGGAAAAATAGTTTATATATCCTCACCTCATCCTCTGTTATTAACATCTTGCTTTAGTATGATGCATTTGTTAAAGTTTGCAAGCTGTTAATTCATTGTTATTATCATAATGGTCATAGTTTATATTAGGATTCACTTTTTCTGTTGTACATGGAGTGATTTGATCTGTACATCTGTTATTTTGAAACATTTATCCATCAATATACAGAATAGTTTCACTGCCTTAAAAGTCTTGTGTGCACAACTGTTCAAACCCCCTTCCGTTCCCCAATCCTGGAAACTACTTGTCTTTTTGCTGTCTTCCATAGTTCTTTTGGTTAAAATGTTATATACTTGGAGTCTTCCATATAATACCTAAACAATTACATTGATACAACATTTGTAAGAGTATTTCACAGCAAAAGCCTTAAAATGCATACCCTTTTCACCAAGTAATTCACTTTTAGGAATTTATCCCAAAGTGATAAGACTCTTTTGAGATTGGTTTCTTTGACTTGGCAATAGGTGATAAGTTCTCTTTATGTGGCTTTTCTTATTTTTTTAATTGCTGATTAATAATCAGTTGTGTATATCTACTGAATTTTATCTGCTAAAGCATATCTTGATTGCTTCTACTTTTTATTATGAATAAAGTTGCTATAAGTGTTAATATTCAGTGTTTTTTGTGGTACTGAGAATTGAATCCAGTGCCTTATGCATGCTAGGCAAGCACTCTTACCACTGAGCTACAGCCTCAACCCCTTGTTTTTGTCTGTGGGTGGGTTTTTATTGTTTTTGAGGACATTATATTTTGGCTCATGGTTTCAAAGGATTCAGTCCACATTCACTTGTCTCTGTTTCTGGGCCTGTTGTGAGGCTGAACATCATGGAGGTAGGAGTATGTGCTGTGTACATTATGTGAGGCTGAACATCATGGAGCTGTCTACATTATGATGGACAGGAAGCCAAGATAAAAGAACAGGCTACATGCAGGTGTTTAGTGGGTATGGGCCTGAGTTCATTTGGACAAATACCAAGGAGTGTAACTATGGGGTAGCATGCATGGTAAAGTACTTTTAAAGAAACTGTACAGTCTTCTAAAATGGCTATGCTATTTTGCATGCCCATCAGCAATGTGTGCTACATCCTTGTCATCCTTAGGTTTATCAGTGCTTTGGATTTTAAGAATTTTAACGGGAACATGGTACTATCTAGATGGCTGTATGTTTTTGAGGCAACTCTGTATTCTAGGCTGGTATTAAATACAGGTTAGACTTCAGCTTGTATTCTATTGCATCAGTCTATTCATTTTAATTTGCAGTTCACTCTGTTATTTGATGTTGAGCATCTTTTTAGATACTCATTTGCTATCTGCATCTACTTTGGTAAAATAGTTATATCTTCTGCTCATTTTTACTATTTTTTTTCTTATTTTTTCATTTTTAACATGGTTATTGAATACTTTGGATACCAGTCCTTTATCAGATAAATGTTCACAGATATTTTCTTCCTGACTATGGCTTGTCATTTTCTTTTTCCCATCAAATAAAATACCTTTTTCATAGGTTAGGAACGTGGCCTGTATTATATTAAATTATTACATATTCTTGTGTCTTTGTTTAATTTGAGAAATGTTACATGTTTTGTGAGGTTTTTCTCTTTAGGGTGATGCAGATTGTCACCCAAAATTAGAAAGCTTTATTTACCTATTTGAAAATTTCTATCCTTTTATTTCCTACTTTCCAGCCCTACCTTTGAGCTATTTCCAGAACGTTGTATTTCCTCTTCCAATGTCTAAAAATTAAGAAAATAGCAAAGACAATGAAAATTGTTTACTTAGGTAGTTCTCAAATAAGTGACGTGATTTCCAAGGATTTAAAATTTTTTTAAATTATGATGATGATGATGGTGATGTATGTGTGGCCTGTGTGCACGTGTGTGCATGTGGAGGTAAGAGGACAACTTTGAGGAGTCAGTCCTCCTACCATTATTAGTCCTGAGGATCAATACTAAGGCGTCAGGCTTGTACAGCAGTGCCTTTACCTGGTGAGCCATCTCTCTGGCCCCTAAAAATGTTTCTTTTGTAGTAGATAGGAATGATTCTGCTCTGCATGACTAATTGCATGTCTTTGAGTTTAAATGTTTTCATGTTTACTTTAGAGCTTTTCATGGCCTTGTAATGTAGATTGGTGTTTAGGAGCTGCATTTGTAGGAACACAGTTTAATCTCAAACCAAGGGGGAACACTTTCAGACTATAAATGGAAAAGCAATACTAGGCTGGTAAGATAGCAAGTAAAATTGAGGATTAGATTGTGACTGACCTAGAAAGGTAGCTTTTCACTAATGCATTCCTGTATTTACTTGTTTTGTTTCCTTCCTTTAGTGCATCATCATTTTCAAAGGAAAAGATTTGTTTTCAGGGCGATAAAAATGTAGGGGGCTGGAGAGATGGTTTAGCAGGTTAAGAGTATTGGCTGCTCTTGCAGAGGACCCTGGTTCAGTTTCCAGCACCCGTATAATGGCTAACCACCACCCATAACTCCAGTTTCGGGGGATCTGATGCCCTCTTCTGGCCTCCATGGGCATTATGCACGTACAGGTGCACTTAGCCGTGTAGGCAAAACAATTTTGAATTTTAATTTAAACATTTTAAAGACTGTGATCAGTCATTTTAATTATATTTCTTAGGTATATCTGGGTGAGCTGTCTTCAATCTTAAGTGTGTAGTCACTCTTAATCTATTACATACCAGACCTTCTGATACTGTACTCATTTTCTTTACATTTTCATTGTAAAGATCCACATTAATGGTTGCCTATGTTTATTGGGCTGTTATTTTACACAGTGTAGTAGATTTGGTAATTCATTAACAAAATATTATTGAGAGATAGAACTTTATTTTTGAGACAAGTTCTCCTATCTGGCCTGGAACTCACTGTGTAGACCAGGCTTGCCCCAATCTCAGAGAGATCTACCTACCTCTACTGACCCTGTGTTGGGATTAAAAGTGTATACTACCCCACCTGGCAAGATACAACTTTGGAAGCTTTATTTTGCTACAGTTTTTGTTTTCATACTGTATGTATCAAATTATGAGCAGCCTCATTATTGACATCAGATATTGAAACACATGAATTGACTTACATAAAACAAAAATGAGAAAAGAAAATTTCATTGTCTAACATAGGTCTAATTTAATTTTCAGGGTTTTTTTCTGGTGACTCAGCCTTTTCCCTCTCAGACACTTTCAGATGACCTCCTATCTCTTTTCAAATACTAAAAATTTGTGTAAATGTTTAGTAATAGAAATTTAAAATAAATATATGCTTAAGTTTCTGTAATATCTTAAACCATGGCCATTAAATAGGTATAAAAAAATGTACCTTTTTAGGGTGTATGTGTATACATGTCTGTGTAAGTGTGTAATTAGGGATTAAACCTAGGGCTTTGCATATGCTCGGCAAGTACTCTACCACTGAGTTACATCCCCTGCCCTCTTCTAGTTTTTGTGTGTTTTACTTATTTATTTATTTATTTAATTTTATGTGTATGAATGTTTTGCCTGTATTTATGTTAAGTACATGCCTGTGTGCAGTGCCCATAGAGGGTATTGGATCCCATGGAACTGGAGCTAAGGATGGTTGTTAGCCACCATGTGGGTGCTGAGACCCAATCCCAAGTCCTGCAAGAGCAGCAAGCACTGCTGAGGCATCTCTCCAGCCCTCTTCTAGTTTTTTATTTTTATTTTTTAAGTTGTATATGTGTGAGCGTTTTGCCTGCATGTTTGTATGTGCACCATGTGCATTCTTGGTGCCCTTGAAGGCCAGAAGATGGCATCAAATCCCCAGGATCTGGAGTTTGGGGTGGTTGTGAGCCACCATGTGGGTATTGGGAACTGAATCCTGGTCTCCTGGAAGAAAGGACCAGGTATTCCCTCCCACTCCCCTTTTTGCTTTATTTTTTTTTTAAATATTTTAAGTATTTTTAATTAACATAATAATTGCAAATACGATTTTGGGGAGTACAGTGTACCATTTCAATACATGGGTATGGTGTAATAATCTGATTGAGGTAATATATAGTTATCAGTCATTTTCAGTAGCTTTAAATTTACCAAACATTTCCTCTGTGTGTATGTGTGTGTGCCACAGGTCAACCTTGGATGTCATTCTTCAGGCTACATCCTCTTGGTTACTTTTTGATATAATTTAATTTAGTTTTGAGACAAGGTCTCTCATTAGGACCTGGGGCTTGCTGATAAGCCTAGCCTGGCTGGCCAGCAAGCCCCAGGGATCCAGCTGTCCCTGCCTTCATAGCTCTGGAATTATAAGCACAGGCACCACATCTAGCTTTTTGCCTGAGTGCTGGGGATTGAACTTAGGTCCTCATACTTGTACAGCAAGTAGTCTACTGACTGAGCCACCTTCCCAGCCTTGGATTTTTAAACAATGATATTATATTGGCGTACACAGAACAAGTATACAGTGTACTTTTTCTCTACTCCCCTCTGCCCCTCTTACCTCTCCGTCCTCATTGTCCCCTCCCATTAGTCCCTCTTGCTCCCCTAGACAGTTCTGCTTCCGCTTTCGTGTCACTTGCACATACATGATTTTATGTGTCTATAAAGTCACTAAATGAGAGAAAGCACCTGATTTTTGTCATTTTGAGATCGACTTAATTCATCTAATATGAGTATGTCCTATTGCATTCATTTTCTAGCAAATAACATAAATTCATTCTTATGGCTGAAAATAATCCATTGTATAAATGTACCACATTTTCTTTATCCATTTCTCTGTTGATGGACACTTAGGTTGGTTCCAAAACTTAGCTATTGTGAACAGTGTTGCAATAAATATTGATGTGCAAGTATCTCTGTGTGTTGACTTGGACTCTTTTGAGTAAATATCTAGGAGTGGTGTATAGCTGGGTCATATGTTAGGTCTATTTTTTTGACTTTTGAGGAAACACCACACTGATTTGATGGTGGCTGGATTAATTGACATTCCCAACAGTAGTGCATAAGGGTTCTCTTTTGTTCACACCCTCACCACACTGTCATTTGTTGCTTACTTTCTTAGTGACTGCCGCTCTGTCTGGGGTGAGATGGAATCTCAGTGTAGTTTTTATGTGCATTTCTCTGCTGGGTAGTGATGTTGAACATTTTTTCATATGTTCGTTGGCCATTTGTAGTCTATCTTTTGAGGATTATCCTTTTCATTAATCCATTTATTGATTGGGTGTTTGTTTTTTTTTTGGTACTTTTTTATTTCTTTGTATATTCTAGATCTTAATCCTCTCTCAGATGTAGAGGTAGCAGTGATTTTTCTCCCATTCTGCAGACTGTCTCTTTACTTGATTAGCCATTTCTTTTGCTGGGTAGAAGCTTTTTAATTTCATGAAACCTCATTTGTTGATTGTTAGCACTATTTTCTGAGCCCTATTAAAGTCTTTGCCTATGTCAATATCTTCTTTAATTCTGTTTTGTTTTTAAATTTTCATTGAATTTTGTATCTTAATCATCTTTATATCCCCTTCCCCATTGGCCCCCTTCCATATCCCCTCCACTTTAATTCATACATTCTGTCATTTGTGTTTAGGCCTATCATGTCAAGTTAGTGTCCCCAGAAATCCCCCAGTGCAAGCTCATCCACTGAGGTCTAGTCAGCCTATCTAGAGTCCCTCCCTTTAAGATCAGCTCCTCCTCACCCAGCAGTAATCAGCCTCCAATAATTCTTTGACTAAGATTGGGGCCTGCTGTTTATTTCCACAGTTCTGTGCTGGGTTTTTGTCTACTTGAGTTTGCATGGATCTTCTGTATGCTGGACACCATTGTCGTAGGGTCTTATGAGTCTCTAAGATCTTTGACCTCTTCAGCTATGTGTATTTGGCTAGGTTTACAGTACCACATGAGTTACCTCCATTGAGTGGGCTTTAAGTCCAATTAGGTAGCTGTTGATTACCCCAAGATAAAAGTGCCACTACTGTACCAATGTCATTTGTTGTGCTAGTCATTGATGTGGTTTTAGGACTTGTAGCTGGGGTTGGACCATTGATTGATGCTCTCCCTTACGAGCTTGTTTAGTGCTCTCCAAAGCTGTGAGAGCCAGCCTTCAGGGGAGGTGGCTTCCAGGTCAGTTCCAGCTCCACTGCTACAAATCCTGTGTCTGAAGTATGTCCTGTTTTCAGCAATAAGGTCTTACCTTCGATTTCTGGGAGGTAATCAAGGGTTGTGGCAATAGCCTGTGTAATTTCGGAAGTCTGTTGGATTACCCTGGCCGACAACTCAGAGGAAGGTTTCTCCTGTCTGGTACCGTTTCTTGTTTTGTAGTCTTCGGCTATACACATGGACTCATGTAGAGATACTGTATGTGTAACTCTTCAGTAGGTTTTTGAACTAATACAGTTCCCTCTGGTTTTTCTATACTAGCTAGTAAAAAAATCCTCTTTCTCTCCCTCTCTTATCCTACCTCCCCACTTAAGGTGTCCCCATTTCCCCCCATTTCTTCCTTGTTAATTTCTGTCTCATATGGTCCCCCCTTCCCTTGAGCTCCTTCTTCCGTTTTTCCCCATAGTTCCTTGCATAGCCTTCCTATTTAACTACCCCCCATTTTACATGTTTCTCCCTTACTAACACCTGTCTCCCACTGTTCTTCTCTCTTGGGTTCTTTCTTTCCTTTTACCTCCCTGCTTCTCTTCTATTTTTCTGGTTTCTGCAGTTACATCAGAATATATGCTCACATACAAGGATTTGGTGCTAGGACCTACAAATGAGGGAGAACATACGTCTTTTGTTTTTCAAGCAGGTGCTCTTTACTGCTGAGCCATCTCTCCAGCCACTTCTAGGTTTTCGTTTTTGTTGTTTTAATTGAAAAGTTACATTATATAATTTTTCCCTCAATTTTCTCATTCAGAGACATTACTGCTGTATCATGTTAACTCTTACTCCTCTCTGAAAACCTATTCAGTTTGTTAGTTTCTGTTTATTGAATTCTTTCAAGTGTTCGAGGTAAACTGATTAATTTTTAAAAAGATTTTCACAGTTATTTTGAGAATAGTTTGAATTTTACATGACTTTAGTATGTTAGCACTTCAGGAGATATAAGCAGTTGATACCATATTTGATTTACCATTTGTTTTTGTTTTCCATTTAATTTCTGTTTGGATGACAACTTCTGTTTTACTTTAGGTTAGGTACCTTGTCAAACTCAGTTGTTGTCCCCAGTAAAGAAATGGTAGGAAGAATTACTGTTAGTCCTAGAATGTAGAAATAATTATAGTCACAATGATGATCTCCCTCCTCCCCTCCAAATCTTCATTGTTTTGATCAGTGACATATATTTCTTCTGATATATAAAATGTAGATTAACTCTGAAGCTCAAAGACTTAAGATAATGGGAAAAATAAAGATATTTTGTGCTAACAAAAGCAGGTCTGTATGCACATGCCTTTTTTCCAGAGAGTGCCCTTTTTGACTAGATGCCCTCTTGAAAAGCAGTCTTCGGTGACATAACTGAAGATTTTTTTTGTTGTTCTTTTTGAGACAGGGTCTCCCTGTGGTCCCAGCTGGCCTGGAACTCACTATGTAGACCAGGCTGGCCCCCACCTCCTCTTGCCTCTGCCTCCTGAAGTTTAAAGTCATGTGCCACCATGCCCAGCTTAACTGAAGAAATTTTAATAGAGTTTCTAAAGAAGTGTTACCCCCGCCCCCATTCTTTGACATTTCACACATACATATAATAGCATTCTGGCCTTCTTCCCCCTCCACCCACTCTTATCCTCCTGTTCTCCACGTCTCAGTTGCCATGTCCCCTTCTCACTTTTTATTTTTGCTTTGTGACCCATCACATTTAACCAGGGTTACTTGCATGTGCATGGGTGTGAAGTTATGTACTGGAGTATGGGTAACTTACCAGTGGCTACATCATTGAACACCATGACTTCCTCTCCCCAGCAGCTCTCTACTGACATTAGCTCCCTCTGGGTGGAGGCTCAGTAAACCCCTCCCCCCATCGATGACAGAATATTTGTGGGCTCAGTCTTGTACAGGCCCTATGCAGGCACCTGCAGCTATTGTGAGTTCATGTGTAACATGACCCTATCGTGCCATAAGACAGCATTTCACAGCCCCTCTCCTCAATGCCAAACTCTTAGAGCTCTGCCCTTTGTTCCTCAGTATTCCATGAGCCTTGTAGGGGGCGATATGTATGTCCCATGTAAGGCTAAACAGTCACTTGTTCTTAGCACCTTGATGAGTTAGGAGTCTCTGTATTAACTGCTATTTTCACCAAAGAGAAGCTTCTTTGGTCAGAGCTGTGTATGGGTAAAAAGGCAAATATTTAGGAGGCAGTTTGACAATATAGCTATCTGGCAAAATAGAAGTAGGGAATCTATCCTTTGTGCCTTGACCTCTCTAATCATGGGCCTTTGATCTGGTCTGTAGTACTAGACATTAATTTCCTACTACAGAGTGGCCTCAGACCCAGTCAGAAATCAGTTGGCTACCTTCATAACAGTCATGCCACTACTGCACCATTAAGTACCTCTTGCCTGGTAAATTGGCACTGTAGCTTGCCAGATCCAAAACTGAGAAAGACCAGCTGGGCATGGTGGCACATGCTTTTAATCCCAGCACTCAGGAGAGGCAGGCAGATCTCTGAGTTCAAGGCCAGCCTGGTCTACATAGTGAGTTCCAGACCAGCTGGGGCTACAGGGAGACCCTGACTCAAAAAGACCGAAAAGAAAAAAGAAAAAAAAAGAACTGAGACCATTGCTGACTTTTTTCCTCCAGGTGCCTACATAGCAATTTCTAGCATTCTGAAGGCCAGCCAGTAGGGAGGAAGTTTCCAGCCTAGTTCTGTATTTGCTCTTTTGAGATAAAGTGTCATCATTTGTCTCAGTCTGTACTCAAATTCAAAATCTTTTTGCCTCCTGAGTGCAAAGATGACAGGTATGTGCCATCCCGTCCGGCTCTCAGAAACTGTTATATTACTTATCATTTTATTCTTGGGGTGTCCTAAAGATGAAGAAATGTGAAGACAAATGAAGTAAAATGTATAAATTGTGGAATGTATAAGATGTCAAGATGAGATATGGGTCAGGATTAAAGGTAGGGTGTGTGTGTGTGTGTGTGTGTGTGTGTGTGTGTGTGTGTGTGTGTTCCAAGGAAAGTAATAATTGTTGCATTGTCATAGCAAAAACTTAGCTATACTGTGTTACATGTATTACCAGAAATATCTCAGTATATGTATATGATTTTAATCAATCAAGCATAGTAATCTCTTTAAATTGAGAATTACCCTGCAATGTCAGTTACCCTTTCAGTAAAAAAGATTTCTAAAGAGCAAAATAGGTATATTAATACCTATAGATTGAATACCATATACTTCATTCATTCAAGAACTCTTTTAAGGCTCTTGCTCAGCTGTTTTTTCTATTGTATACATAATGTGAAATTTACCATCTTAATCATTTTAAATAATTTTTGTCAAGTCAAAGTGAAATTTGACTTATCTATTAAGCAGTAACTCTTCATTCCCTCCCCCTTCCTGCTGATGATTGTTCCACTTTCTGTCTCTAAATTTTGACTATTCTGGGAGCTTCATATAAATGGAATTATATGGTATTTGTTCTTTATGTCTGGCTTATTTCACTTAGGATATTTTCAAGATTTATCCATCCATGTCGTAGAATGCATTAAGAATTGCATTCTGTTTCCTTGTACATACATATGTCTTTTGTTTATTCATCATCTTTGAAAGACATTTGGGGGAGATGGCTCAGCAGTTAACAGCACTGGTTGTTCTTGCAGAGTACCCAGGTTCAATTCCCAGCACCCACATGGCAGCTAACAGCTGTCCATAACTCCAGTTCCAGGGGATCCGACAGCCTCTTCTGCCTTCTGTGGGCATTGCAAGACATGGGTGCACTCACCTACATCCAGGCATACACATAAAATAAAAATAATAAATAAAATATTTTAGAAAGACATTTGGATTTTCAGCTTTTCTCTATTAGGAATAGTGCTGTTGTGACCATTGATATACAAATCTGTTAATCTAATTCAGTCCCTCTTTTCTCCCCTCCCTCCCTCTTTCCTTTTTCTTTGTAAGTATACTAAGCTCCTTCAACTAGGGATGGGGCATTGTGAGCTCCTTGCCTGTTTGCACAACACTAACTTTTTTTTAACTTTGATATTTTTTTAACTTTGATATTATTTTAAATTATGTCTCTGTGTGTATGCACATAAAGGCAGGTGCCTTTGGAGGCCATAAGATGGCATTGGGTCCTCTGGAATTGGAGTTACATGCAGGTGTGAGCTTCCTGATATGGGAGTAGAACTCTGATGAGCAGCAGGCACTCATGACCACCACTGAGTCATCTCTCCAGCCTCCTACTACTTTTTTTTGGTTGTTTTGTCTTGTTTTTTTTTTTGAGACAGGGTCTCCCTGTATCCCTAGCTTGTCTGGAACTCTCTATGTAGTCCAGGCTGGCTTTGATCTCACAGAGATCCACCTGTCTTTGCCTCCTGAGGACTGAGATTAAAGGTATGTATCACCATACCTAGCAAAAAAAAATTTTCAGTTTTGTATGAGTGTGTCGCCTGCACATATGTAGATGTCTACCATGTGTTCATAAGGCCCGCAGAAGGCAGAAGAGGGTGTCAGATCCCCTGGAACTGGAGTTAGAGATGGTTTTTTAGCTGCAATGTTGGTGCTGGGAGCGAAACCTGTCTCCTCTGCAAGAGCAACCAGTGCTCTTAAGCACTGAGCCATCTCTAGCCCCCTAGTACTAACTTTTGAAGTGTAAAATGCCTGCGACTACACTATGCCCTGCAGTGTAATTTAATTTAATATGATGGTGATGAAATGAGGGACTACTGTAAGTACTGGATAAGGTTGGCTTACTTTTCTAATTAAAGTAAAAAATTGCTTCAGAGTTATATTATTTTAGCATCATATAGTTTAGGAAATATAAGTACTTTCAGACTTTCTTTTTCTTCATCTCTATAGATATTCAAGAATTTTATGAAGTGACCTTACTGGATAATCCAAAATGTATAGATCATTCAAGGCAATCTGAACCAGTTCAGCCTGTGACTACTTGGGAATACTTGGGAAATCTCCAGTCTTCCAAGCACTACTGTGACTTCAGAAACACTGCCTAGTAGCCTTAGTCCTACTGTAGAGGTAAGATGAAGTTTCTTTGAACCAGCTTTTCAGTGATCAATTACTTATTTGTTTATTATAAATTATGGGTTAAGTTTTTTCATTTTGTTAAAAATGGCTATTGTGGAAAATTTAATAATAATGAGATAAAGAGAATAGAGTTAAAATATTCTTAAAACGAGAATTTCTCCTGATTCTGTGTTAAAACGTTGCAATTTGTTTGAGGTCCAAAATATTGGGGTTTTTTTGTTTTGTTTTATTTTATGTGTATCAGTGTATTGCCTGCATGTATGTGAGTGCACCTGTGTCGTGCAGTGCTGAGGAGGTCAGAGAGGGCTTTGGATTCTCTGGAACTGGAGTTAAGGACGGTTCATAGCTGCCATGTGGGTGCTGGGAATTGAACCCAGGTCCTCTGCAAGAGCAGTCAGTGCTCTTAACCACTGAGCCATCTCTCCAGCCCCGCAAAATATTGTTTTATACATTGAAAAGTTCATTGCATGGTTGACCTCAAAGAGGCTCCATTTGTATGATTAACAGGCCATTATAGTTTGAAAAGATGATTTTGCTTTGGTATTCTTTCCTAGAGAAAGAATATGAGTCTGTGGTTCTGAGCCCTTTAGTAATCCTAAGAATTCTGTGTTTATTGACTCCAAGGATTGTATGAAAACTTACTGGAGACTGGCTAGCAGTCCTTAGAGTCAGCATTGGTTTTTACATTTTTCTGTAGTTAAAGCTACCTACTTTTTTGAGCTTTAATAACTTATCTTGGTAATGTTCTTTTTATACTTGTACTATATTGTTGCCATTAGAGTTGGATATGGTGCAGCATTTTGTAATGAAGATTCTGCCTGAGAAGTATTAGTCATTTGAAAGTGGCTGTCTCTAAATTTGATGCTAGTCCCTTCTGGCTAGTACCAAAAATCAAATCATCTTCTGTTTGAGTAGTAAGTCAAGGAAAAGTGGTTATGGTTAGTAACTAGATAGCACATTGATAGTGAAGTAATCAATTTCTCAGTTTTCTTTTTTAGTTAGTGTATTAAGTAACACAAATAGCAGTTTAGAATAGTATGAATGTGATCCCTTTCCTACATATTAAAGCTGAACAAAACAAAACACAAAATACTAAATAAAATTACTTGACCCAGCTTATTTGACTGGTTTGGGCAAGTCTTTCTTTGGATTTCAGATTTCTTCTTTTTTTTTTTTTTAATTATTTTATGTGTATGAGTATATTGCTTGCATATATTTATATTGCTTGCAGTGCCTGCAGAGGTCAGAAGAGGGCATCAGATTCCCCTGGAACTGGAGTTACAGATGGTGGTTAGCATCCCTGTGGGTTCTGGTATCTTATCACTTTCCCATGTCTATGCTGGGATTTTTGTCTGGCTTGAGTTTACATGGGACTTGCACATGCTGTCACCCTTGCTGTGAGTTCATAGGAGTAAATGACCGGCTGTCTGGAAAACTCTGTTTCCTTGTGGTTATCAGCCTCCTCTGGCTCTTAAAATCTTTCTGCCCACCTCTTTTGTCATGTCCCTGAGCCTTAGGTGTAGGGGTTGTATTGTAGATGTACCAGTTGTGGCTGGCTCCCCACAGTCCTTTATTCTCTGCATGTTGACCAGTTAAAGATCTCTGTAGTAGCCTCCATCTGTGCCACAAAAGAAGCTTCTTCTTGATGGAGGGTGAGAGCTATACTTACTGCGGGTATAATATTAAGTATTTAGAGTAGAGTTGGAAGCTAATTTAGGAAAATGGAGGCAGCAGGTTCTCTCTCCAGCCACAGGTAGTAAACGGCATGAATTCTCACTAGGCAGGCCTTAAGTCAAATTGGACAATTGTTGGTTACCCCCAAGATGTGTCTCATGTAAGCATTTTGCCACTGATCTACACCCCCAGCCTTCCCCTTCTTCCTTTTTTTGTATTTTCATTAGTTAAAAAAATAGGTATGTCATTTTGGGCTGGAGAGCACTGACTGCTCTTGCAGAGGACCCAGGTTCGATTCCCAGCATCCACATAGTGGCTACAAAGCGTCCTTAACTCCAGTTCCAGGGGAATCTGAAGCCCTCTTCTGACGTCCACGGCATTGCACAACATGGGCGCACTCACATGCGTGCAGGCAATACACTTGTACACATAAAAATAATAAAATATTTTTAAAAATATGTTAAAAAAATAAAAATAGTAAAATATTTTTTAAAAATAGGTATGTCATTTAAATAAAAACAATTCTGTTCTAAAATAGGAGTGAATTTCTTTAAGAGAATTCATAGACCATAAAAATAAATGTTTCTGCTAGGTGTGGTAGAGCACACCTTTAATGGCAGCACTCTGGAGGTAGAGGCAGGCAGAGCTCTGTGAGATCCAGACCAGCTGGGCTACAGGGAGACCCTGTCTGAAACAAAGGAGAAAACAAAAATAAAAGTAAACCTTTCTATGACCTTAGGATAAGGACACATTTTGTAAGGACTACAAAAGAAAAACTACGACAAAGCAGCTACCGTGGAGGCTTAGGCTCCGGATGATCACAAGTTTAAGGTCAGCTTGAACAACTTAGACCCTGTTTCAAAATAAAATTTAAAAATAAATCTAAGGTACTGGGAATATAGGTCAGTGGTAGAGCTCTTGCCTGGTCTTTGTGAGACCTTGGGTTTGATCCCTAGTCCTGTTCTTTAAAAATGTCTATGAATGTACTTTGGTGGTAAAGCAGTTGTCTAGTGTGTATGAGGCCCTGTGTTAGATCTACAGAAATCAAGAATCCTGAATGTAGTTTTTTTTTTTTTTTTGTAGACAGCTTTGTATTTTAATTACAGAACTTTTGTATCGTTGCTGGATGTGGTGATGGTTGCCTCTAATCCCAGTATTCAGGAGGTTCAGGCAAGAAGATCTTGAGATTGAGGCCAGCCTGGGCTACATAAATGAGTGAGGCTCTGTCTCAAAACAACAACAACAACAAAACAGAAAATTTTTCATATAAATGCAGATGTACTAATTTCCTTTATTTGTAACCTTTTCATCCCAAGAAACATAGAACACTAAGAGTAAAGTCGTTCTCCAATAGGAAAGTGACCAAAGGATATCTATCAATAGTGTATAGAAAAAATACACATAGAGCAGCAGACCTCACATTAAAGGAATGAATTAAACTGACAAGGTAGATATTTTTAAGTAATTTTATTGTCAAAGATTAACTAAATGACTACACAAAAACTTTATGCAGTTGGTAGGGGAGCATATACTGGTTCAATCATTTTGAGAGATGATAATGTATATTCATATCCTGTGGTCCAGTATGTGCTCCTGATTTATTTACTCACATAAAGTTTTATATTTACTATTTTAAAGACAAGGTCTCACTGTGTTGTCCTGGACTGGCAACTGGCCTGCAATTCACTGTGTAGACCAGTCTTGCCTCAAAATGAAGAGATCCACCTGGTTCTGC
>NW_008335686.1:3855-16936 GCF_000622305.1 Nannospalax galili | reverse complement strand
CAGGCAGAGTTCTGTGAGATCCAGATCAGCTGGGGCTACAGGGAGACCCTGTCTGAAACAAACAAAAGACAAAACAAAAATAAAAGTAAACCTTTCTATGACCTTAGGATAAGGACACATTTTGTAAGGACTACAAAAGAAAAACTACGACAAAGCAGCTACCGTGGAGGCTTAGGCTCTGGATGATCACAAGTTTAAGGTCAGCTTGAACAACTTAGACCCTGTTTCAAAATAAAATTTAAAAATAAATCTAAGGTACTGGGAATATAGGTCAGTGGTAGAGCTCTTGCCTGGTCTTTGTGAGACCTTGGGTTTGATCCCTAGTCCTGGTCTTTAAAAATGTCTGTGAATGTACTTTGGTGGTAAAGCAGTTGTCTAGCGTGTATGAGGCCCTGTGTTAGATCTCCAGAAATCAAGAATCCTGACTGTAGAATTTTTTTTGTAGACAGCTTTGTATTTTAATTATAGAACTTTTGTATCGTTGCTGGATGTGGTGATGCTTGCCTTTAATCCCAGTATTCAGTAGGTTCAGGCAAGAGGATCTTGAGTTTGAGGCCAGCCTGGGCTACATAAATGAGTGAGGCTCTGTCTCAAAACAACAACAACAACAAAACAGAAAGAAGAAAGTTTTTCATATTAATGTAGATGTACTAATTTCCTTTATTTGTAACCTTTTCATCCCAAGAAACATAGAACACTAAGAGTAAAGTCGTCATCCAATGGGAAAGTGACCAAAGGATATCTATCAATAGTTTATAGAAAAAATACACATAGAGCAGCAGACCTCACATTAAAGGAATGAATTAAACTGACAAGGTAGATATTTTTAAGTAATTTTATTGTCAAAGATTAACTAAATGACTACACAAAAACTTTATGCAGTTGGTAGGGGAGCATATACTGGTTCAATCATTTTGAGAGATGATAATATATATTCATATCCTGTGGTCCAGTATGTGCTCCTGATTTATTTACTCACATAAAGTTTTATATTTACTATTTTAAAGACAGGGTCTCACTATGTTGTCCTGGACTGGCGACTGGCCTGCAATTCACTGTGTAGACCAGTCTTGCCTCAAACTGAAGAGATCCACCTGGTTCTGCCTCCTTAGTGAGTGCTGGGATTTAATAGTATATGCCACCATATCTGACCAGTGACTCATACAAAGAGATGTTTATTGCAGCTTTCTGTGTAATATTAATAAAAATTTAAAAAAAGGAAACAGTCCAGATGATTACCAGTAAGGAACTAG
Source organism: Nannospalax galili (assembly GCF_000622305.1). Taxonomy (NCBI): domain Eukaryota; kingdom Metazoa; phylum Chordata; class Mammalia; order Rodentia; family Spalacidae; genus Nannospalax; species Nannospalax galili. Next base: position 15,683 of record NW_008335686.1, on the reverse strand, counting down.
TTTTTAAAAATTAAGCTGAGTGGGCCACATGGTTTGATGGGTAAAGGCAGCTACTACCAAGCCTGACAGTATGAATTAGATCTCAGGACCCACATGGTAGAAAGAGAGAACAGACTTCTACACATTGTCAACTGGCTTCCACATGTGTGCCAAGGTATATGTGTGCCACACGTGCACACACCCACACACACAAATAAAATGTAATTTTAAAATTAAGCTATAGTTATTTTAAGCTAGATAAAGTAGATATGAATATAATAAATTCTATCTACAATAGACAGTTCTTGATTTTACTTACTATATTTTGACTTCATGGTAGTACGGAAGCAATAATGAATCCAGTAGAAACTATACATCAAATTTTGAATTTTGATCTTTTTCCAGGCTCTAAAGAGCTCTCCCGCAGAGCTGTATGTAGCCCCTAAGTTTTATCTTTTGATACTAGGCGATGGTAGCAAATCACACCTGCCAGTCAACCATACATGCACATGAGTAAACAATTAATACTCTGCAATGTATTGTGTTGCTAAGCTATGATGTTTGGTAGGTTAGGCAAGTGCATTTTCAGCGTATCATTTTCAATTTATAATGGGTTTGTTAGGATATAATTCCATTGTAAATCAAAGAGTATCTGTTTATATTGACTGAAAGCAGGTTTTATGCCATGAAGTATGACTGTGAAAAGAAAAAACAATAAGGTTAATTGTCTGAAAGAACACATAGTTTTCTTTCAGTACCTCTGTTGTTTTTAGTTGTGCCTGTTAGCTATAGGCTCAGATTTTCAGAGTTCATCTTAGCAGGAGGAGAATTATCTAAATGGTATAGGGAGACGCCTCTTGTCTTTTTCACCTTGGGATTTATTCTATTTAAGTAGAATTTTTGGAGGGAGGACAGTTACAAGAACAGGTTTGTAGACTACCAAATTTAATCTAAAGATCGACTTAAAATTTATAGAGCAGAGCTGGTAAGACAAAACAGTAATATTTCAGGCTGTCAAGGGGGCTCAGTGGGTAAAGGTACTTGCCACCAAACCTGATATCCCAAGTTTGATCTCCTAGTCTCACATGATGGAAAGGAAGAACTAACGCTGTAGATTGTCCATTGACCCCACAAGCGTACTGTGAGTATACCCCAATAAATAAATGTAATAAAATCTTTTTAAAAGAATATTTCGGGACTGGAGAGGTGGCTCTTCATTGGCTGTTCTTGCAGAGGACCGGGGTTTGAATCCCAGCACCCACAAGGCAGCTAATAACCATCTGTAACTCCAGTTCCAGGGAATCCAGTGGCCTCTTCTGACCACCATGGGCATTCCATGACATGGGTGCATTTACATACATGTAGGCAATATACATATAAAATAAAAATAATAAAAATATTTTTAAAGAAAATATTTTTTTTAATTATAGGAAAGCTCTATAACATGATTATGTAAACATGTACGAATCATACGTGAATAACAGCTTGATGAATTACTGCATTGCAAATACACCAGGTTAAGGAAAAGGGCATAGAACGAGTAACAAGTTCTTGGACTAGATGTTAATGATTGCGCAACTTTTTTGAATATTCCAAAAACTGCTAAATTGTACACTTTGAAAATTTGGTGAATTTTATAGTATATCCATTTTATGTGAGTTAAGGAAATACTCCAGTAGCCAGGGAGTCTCCTCTGTGTCCCCCTTGTTCGCTGCCTACTTCCTTCTCAAAGAAGGAAGATTTCTAACAGTTTTGCCTCTTTTTAAAATGTATGTAAAACAAGATCATATAGTATATGCTTCTTGCATTTACCTTTATAATTGTGCATTTCATCTGTGTGGTTGTTTCATTCTTACTGCTGTGTATTCCACCGCATAATACACCACAGTATATATCCATTCTCTGATTGCTGGACATTTAAATACTGATTTTGGAGCAGGTAATCTAGAAGCATGATAAAACAAAGTAGTCTTTTGAGCTCATGCTGCTTTGAACATTCTTTTACAGCCATTTCTGTTCTAGTACAGTGTGTATGTTTCTAAAACTCACAGTATGAAAATTGGCACAATGGAAACCACAGCACTTTGGGGGAAAATTGAGATGGACATAACACTCAACATTTTATGTCATGTTTAAAAGATATGTGACAGATTTAAAAAAAAAGTCTTGAAAATGACAGCACAGTTTTACATATGTCAAGTAGTTAGGAAAGAAAAAAACGCTGTAGTAAATATAGCATTTTTATCTTGGGAAAAATCCTTGCTTCCTAATGGGAGTATGTATCAGAGAGTTGCAGTTTAGGAGTGACTGTCAGTGCTAACAGCAGGAATGACATGATACTGGATGAAATGATGTAACACCAACTGTGGGTGGATATGGCTCAAAACCTCCAGGAACTAAAGTACTTGGTAGACACCTCAGGTGTGTGCATTTTGTGTATTTCTGTGTTGCTTATTTTCTCTGGGTATAATCACCTACTGTTTCTGCTGAATAAGATTAGGCATAAGGAAACAAAATTTGTATTGTGGGGCTGGAGCAATGACTCACCAGGCAAAATGTTTACTGCAGGAAAAAAAAAAAAAAAATGTTTACTGCAGAAGCCTGATGACCAGGGTTCAATCCCTGGAACCTACGTGAGAGTGGAAGGAGAGAACCTGCTCCACAAAATTGTCCTCTGACCTCCACAGGCATGGTGTGGCACACATGTGCACCCCTCCCTAATCATGCAAATATATAGTAATAAATAGAAATTAAAACTATATTATGTTCTTACTGCTTTTTGATACAGTAGTTGCAGTGGAGTGAGTGGATATTTTCTAAAGAAGCTATCACAAGCTGGGCGTGGTGGTGCATGCCTGTAGTCCAACACTTGGGTAGGTGGATCTCTGTGAGTTCAAGGCCAGCCTGGTCTACATAGTGAGCTCCAGCAGGAAGACCCTGGCTCAAAAAGATGAAAAAAAAAAAAAAGATATCACAGAACTAACTGTATGTGGAGGTTTTTTTTTTTTTTTTGGTGTTTACATAATGAGGTGTGAAAATGGCACATTTTTAAAATTTAATGTATAATGCCAACAGTTTTGCGAAGTGATTATGCTTGTTTATATGATTACCAGGAGTATTGCAAGTTTCATTTGCTTCACATCTTTACCAACACTTGTTACCATTATTCTTTTTATTCAAATTTAAACCATTCTAGAAGGCATGTAGAGAGACTTCATATTGTTTTTTGTTTTCCCTATCATTAATGAGAGTAACAATTAACAGGCACCTTTTCATATGTTAGTTGTTCATTTTGATTCTTCAGTGAAGTGTTCGTTCAAATTTCTTACTCAGTTTCATATATTTTATTTATCATTTTTATTTTATGTATGTGAGTGTGTTGCCTGCATATATGTAAGTGCACTCATGTCATGTAGTGCCTGCAGAGTCAGAAGAGGGTGTTGGATCCCCTGGAACTGGAGTTACAGACTGTTGTAAGCTGCCATGTGGGTGCTGGGAACTGAACCCAGATCCTTGCAAAAGCAAAAGCAACCAGTGCTCTTTGTTTTGGTTTTTGGTTTTTTGGAGGGATGGGGTTGGTCTTTTTAAGGCAGGGTCTCCCTGTAGCCCCAGCAGGCCCAGAACTTGCTTTGTAGACCAGTCTGGTCTTGAACTCATAGAGATCCACCCTTAGGCATATGAGTGTATTGTCTGCTTGTATGTGAGTGCACCCGTGCGGTGCATTGCCACTGAGATCAGAAGAGGACATCCAATTCTGGAACTGGAGTTAAGGATGGTTTGCAGCCTCTATGTGGGTGCTGAGAATCGAACCCGGGTCCTCTGCAAGAGTAGTCAGTGCTCTTAACTGCTGAACCATCTCTCCAGCTCCTTGTTTTGCTTTTCACGTTCACATAGGATCCATACTGAAATTTGCAAAATGTCATAGAATTTGGTGCCGTTTCTTCCTATTAGAATGTCTACTTTGCCCAGCTCGGTTCCTCAGGTCAGAATCTTCCAGGGAGATCATCACTCATCATTTAGTACACACCAGTCTCCTTTGTATGCCTGTAGCTCTTTGCACCTTTTGTTTCTTTGAAGGCTGGGGTAAGTGCTCAACCACTGAGCTACCTAGGTTCCCAACTTTGTGCCTCTTCTGGGACCAATATTTTATAGTTAATTTGGGCCCTGCTATGTCTCTTTAAAATTTTATCTTGGGAAAAACTTAACAGAAAAGTTATAAGAATTAAAAATACTAAACCCTGCTTCTTCTTCTTTTTTTTGTATTTCAGTAAATAAGCTTTGATTTTTTTTTTTTTTTTCTTCCCTTTTTTGAGTGCAAGTAACAGACATCTTGATACATATTTTTACTTCCTTTTTTTTTTTTTTTTTTTTTAACTTTTTGGTCTTTTTGGGACAGGGTCTCCCTGTAGCTCTGGAACTTGCTATGTAGACCAGGCTGGCCTCAAATTCACAGAGATCCACCTGCCTCTGCCTCCCAAATGCTGGGATTAAAGGTGTGGGCTACCACGCCCAGCAGACATCTTGATCTTTAAAAAAAAAATTTTAAATAACATTTTACTTATTTTCCACACACATAACCTTGGCATGTGGAAATCAAGAGGACAACTTTTGTGGGAGTCAGTGAGGTTCATGAGTATGAACTCAGGTGGACAGGTTTGACAGCAGGAGCCTTCTGCTTCTGAGCCATCTCACTGGCCCAGATATTATGTATGATCTTTTATCCCTAAATGTATATGTGTGTGTGTGTGTGTGTGTGTGTGTGTGTGTGTGTGTGTACACATATACCCTAAGGATATTTTCCTTAAAAACTGTTTTATACAAACATTTCTAAAAAGATTTAGTATACAATTATCAGGCTGAGGAAATTTTAAATACATAAAATGTTCTCTTTTATACAAACATTTCTAAAAAGATTTAGTATACAGTTATCAGGCTGAGGAAATTTTAAATATATAAAATGCTATTTTGTGCTTTTATCGATCTATAATATCTCCAAGGCAGATCCTAACCTTACATTTTTCTCATGAATTTTGAAAGACAGCTGATGATTTTTTTAAGCCGATGAATTTTGCAGCATAATTTCATGAATTGTCACTACATTCAGTTTACTACATTCAAATTGAACAATTGATCCTAGTGTTAGTAGTTGACTCCTATTTCCAATTCCTTAAAGGTTCTCAGCCTTCTTATGATTTATTTCTCTAGCAGAATAGCCCCATCATTCAGACAATATATCACAGGAACAAGAGTATAAACTCCTCTGCTCCCCACCAGATTTACTATATATCATTTATTAAAGTCCAGGTCTCATGTGGCCTTGATCTCTATAGTGAGAGATCTTGAACTCCTGATCCTTTTTCCTTCAATTCCAAGTGCTTGGGATTACAGACATGTGCCACCATGCCTAACTAATTAAAGTCATTAATGGTGTGTTACAACAAAAATAAAATGTACGTAATTTAAAATAATGTAAACTTTTGGGCACAAAGCCTTGTAATTTAAAATTTTTTCAGGATCAGGGGCTGGAGAGATGGCTCTGTGGTTAAGAGTGTGTACTGTTCTTGAAGAGGACCTGGGTTCAAATCTCAGCATCAGTGTTGGGTAACTCAGAACTCCTTATAACTCTTAACTCCAAAGGAATCTGATGCCTATGATATCTGCAGGCACCTTTATAGCGCTCTCTCTCTCTCTCTCTCTCTCTCTCTCTCTCTCTCTCTCTCTCTCCCTCTCCCCCTCCCTCCCTCTCACTCACTCACTTACTCACTCACTCACTCACTCACTATTTTTACCTGCATGTATGTAAGTGCACCATGTGCCTGCATTGCCCATGGAGGCCAGAAGAGGGCATCAGATCCTCTGGAATTAGAGTTGTGACTCATGTTAGCTGTCATGTGGGTGCTGGGAACCAAACCTGGGTCCTCTGCAAGAGCAGCCAGTGCTCTTAACGGCTGAGCTATCTCTCCAGCCCCCATATTCACATAATTAAAAAATATAATAAATCTTTTTAAAAAAATCATCAGGATTATAATTGGTTTATAGACAAAAGAAATTGTAAATTGTTTAGAGAGTTACCTGGCAGTTCTACTTCCTCAGTATCATGTGAACAATACTGTTGTACATATTCAAAGCACATACACAGAGATGCCAGTCTGTCTTTTAAAAAAAATAAATGTTTAAAAAATTTTATGTGTATAAGTATTTTACCTGCATGTATATAAGTGCACCCGTGCTGTGCAGTGTCCACAGAGACCGGAGGAACTGCATTGGATCCCCTGGAACTGAAGTTACAGATGGTTCTTAGCCACCATGTGGGTGCTGGAAACTGTGCTCAGGTCCTCTGCAAGAGCATTCAATGCTCTTAACCACTGAGGCATCTCTCTAGCCCCTGAAAGTCAGTCTTTAAAAAGTATTTGTTACAGGGCTAGAGAGATGGTTAAGAGCACTTTCTGTTCTTCTAGAGGACCTGCTGTTTGGTTCCCAGAACCTACATGGTGGGTAACACCCATCTTTAACTCTAGTTCCAGAAGATCTGACACCATTTTCTTGCCTCTGTGGGCACCAGACACTAGGCACACACACGGTGAACTTATATACATACATGCACACAAAACACTCATACAGATGAAATAAAAATGAATAAAATATTTAAAAATAATTTGTTGCTTGACATAACATATTTTAACCAATTGGTAAGTATATAGGTTTCCCTAGGTGTCCCTAGAGGTATTCATAATCTTGAGATTGTCAGGATTACATAAAAACAGTGTAGTCTCTGCATAGACCATATGTAGTCCTCCTATTGATTATGTCTGTACCTGATTTTAAGGACTCTGTGCTGTTATGTTACTTTACATTCACTTTATATACTTTTAAAGTATTTTTATTTTTACTTTGAAATTGAAGTGAAATATAATGAAATGCTATGAGAAAAACAAAACAGCTGTCCTCTTATGCCAAGCTGTTGATCTAGAGAAAACTTAGCCAAAATATTAAACAGTCACTAGGAAAATAAAAATATGTGTTAAAGTCCCAGTGATCTTCCTCCTGTCTGCTCCCCGCAGCGTTGGGGTTACAGACAGGAATGTGCAATGTGACTGGCTTTTTTTTTTTTTTTAAACTTTGGTGTTGAGAATTTAAACTCATCTTCATATGTGCACTACAAGTGCTCTTACCACTGCTCTATCTTCCCCAGTTCTGAGATAACCTCTTTTAATAATTTTAGGATTTGTACTATAGGTGTTCACTGGGGGTTGTCAAAATCAGTGGATGATCAAGGATCTTATTTAAAATAGTGCAGTGTCTGCATAGAACCTACACAATCCTCTCATATACTTTAATAGTTTCTAGATTACTTATAATACTGATTATAATGTAAATGTTCCATAAATAGCGGTTATACTATTTAGAGATTAACAGCAAGGGGGGGGGGAAGTACTGGGAAAGTTGAGTAAAGACACAGTCCTTCCCTTCCCTCCAAATACTTTTAATCTGTTTTTGGTTAAATTCAAAGATGCAAAGTCATCTATGATTCAGGGGCTGACCAAATTTGTTTAGTTAGGCCTATGTGTTTATTAATGTGTTGTTTAGCCTACATATAGTAGGCTGGCCTTCCATTCACTATAGTGGAGAATGACCTTGAATTTTTATTATTATTTTTTTTTATGTGCATGAGTACATTGCCTACATGTATGTAAGTGCACCTGTGTTGAGCAGTGCCCATGGTGGTCAGAAGAGGGAGTCGGATTCCCTGGAACTGGAGTTACAGATGGTTGTTAGCGGCCATGTGGGTACTGGGAACTGAACCCGGGCCCTCTGCAAGAACCAACAGTGCTCTTAAGTGCTGAGCCACCTCTCCAATTCCATGACCTTGAATTTTTGATCCTCTACTGCTACTTCCCAAGTATCACTGACAGTTAGTTGTCTGTTGTATATTGCTTAATTTCTCTTAATTTCTCCATAAACTGGGAGTAAAATCAGAACTCACCTCTGTATGTACGAAGTGAGGTAATTTAAGCCTTAAATCTGAATCTAATGCACATATTAAGTATATAATAAATGTTACATTTTAAAATGAAGAATTTTTATGTTAAAATGTTGAATACTCATTACTAGTAGTTGGTCAGTTAGGAAAGGATAAAAACACAAATTCCTTGTCAATGTTATTTTGAGTTTTTACCTTCCCTGTGTGTGTGTGTGTGTGTGTGTGTGTCTGTCTGTCTGTATCATTATGTAGTTCATTCTGCTTTTGTAATTTTTTTTCCTCAACCATTTCCTGGTTGGTTTTTCTTCTTTTGCGTATTGTTATTTAAAGAAAACACCTTTGTAGTCATAACAGAACCAATAGTGATTATTGTCAATATCTATGTACTTACTACCTACTTTAAGAAAATGTTACTAGGGAAGACACTTCGGGACATAGTACAGGTAGCAAACTTCTTAATAGAGCCCCATAGCAGAGGAAACAGCCCCCGAAATTGACCAATGGGATTACATGAAATTAAAAAGGTGACTAGCAAGTGAAGCTATTAATAGAATGAATAGACAGCCTACAGAGTGGGAGAAAATCTTTGCCAGTTATACTTCAGACAAGGGGCCAATATCTAGACTATATAAAAAACTGTAAAAATTAAAGAAATTGATAAACGGGACAATGATCTGAACAGACAGTTCTCAAAAAAATGCAAATAGTAAATATTTTAAAAAGTGTTTGACATCTCTAGCCATCAGAGAAGTACAAATTAAAACCACTTTGAGGTTCCATCCCACCCCAGTCAGAATACCTACCTATCATCAAGAAAGTCACCAATGCTGGTGAGGAAAGAGGAACACCACTGGTGGGAGTGTAAACCAGTGCAGCCCCTATGGAAATCAATGTAGAGGCTTCTCAGAAGTCTAAAACTAGACTCTACCATAAGACCCAACTATATCACTTCTGGGCATACACTCAAAGGACTATACATAATACTACAGAGATGGTTGAATATCCATATTTATCACTGCTCTTTTCACAAAATCAAGGAAATAGAATCAGCCTAGATATTGATCAGCAGATGAATGGATAATGAAAATGTGATACATAAGTACAATGGAATTTTATTTAGCCATAAAAGAAAAATGAAATTAGAAATTTACAAGAAAAGGGATGAAAGTAGAAAACATTGTTTTAAGCATGGTAACCCAGGCTCAGAAAGACAAATAGCACGTGTTCTCTCTTATGTATGAATCTTGTTGTCTTGCTGTTAAATATGCATATCCTGTTTGGAGTGAATATGGACAGAGGCCAGGAAGCTAGAATGGGGTCCATGTGGCTGGAAAAAAGGAGGCTTTATTGGGGGGAAGGGAAAGACAGTAGACAAAGGGACAATACTGGGGGCAAAAAGAGTACAGTGGGGAGATGTGGGAAGGGTAAACCAAAATGAAATACATACATATACACATATATACACTTCACTTTGTAAGTTAGTTTTAAAAATAATATTCAGAGAATATGCTTTTAATGTCATTTGAATCCCTTTGTTCCCCACTGTGCTTTCTCACAATCTTCTACCTTGTCCTCCAGAAAGAACCTCTGTCTTCAGTTTATGCTTATCATTCCAATTTACTGTTAATTGTTAGTTTGGTTTGATTTGTTCTTTGTTTGGGACTCATTGAGTTTATAGACAATTTATACCCCTGAGCAGGACCTGGTAGTACAGGCCTGTCATCTGTTACTCTAGAGTCTGAGGCAAGAGGATTGATGGTAAGCCTGAGTCTACTTAATTGGCCTTTCTCCTCTCTTGATTATATTTTCTTGCTTCTTATGTACTTGCTCATTTTTGATAGATTTGGTAGATATTGTGAATTGTACCTTTTGTAGGGGTAGATATTTTTTTTTATTACCTTTATTTTTGGTCTTTTTGAGACAGGGTCTCCCTGAAGCCCCAGCTGGCGCCCAACTCTGTGTAGACCAGGCTGGCCTCAAACTCACAGAGATCTGCCTGCCTCTGCCTCCCAAGTGCTGGGATTAAACTGCTTGATTTTTTTTTTAAATTCCTTTTAATAGTCTTCAGCTTTCTTTTGGGATACAGTGAAATGACTTGGAGAAAATCTAATTCTGTTGTTGTAGTTTTAAGCTTCTGTAAGTAAAACTAGGGAACTGTGGTATAAGGCAAGTTGTGCCTCCAGATCTCAGTCCTACTTTCTTGGTACTCTCAGATTTCTTGCTTGGTAGGGAAGGATTGTTCTGTTCTTACTACTCCTGGCACTATGAATTCTGGGAACTAACCCCTTCACCCCCACCCCTGGCTTTTTTCTTAGCCTCAAATTTGTAAGTATGTTGATCCAAATGATACAAAACTAACCCAAAGACTTGAGGGGGAGCTCTGCAAGTCTTCGGTCCTCTCACTGTGCAGATCTGTTTGTCCTAATTACTCTTACCATGAATTTTAGACACCTTGGCCTTGCCGAATTTTCACTTAGATCACCTCATGTTATATTGCTGGGATTTCTTTAGTTTCCTCCTTCCTTTGTTTGTTGCACAAAAACTAGCTGGACATTTACAGGGCTCACTTAACGTTTCCTCTTTTATAGAGGTCCATTGTTTTAACCTGCTTTTGTTCAGAACAGTAGCAAATGACTGAGGTAACACATTGATTTAAAATGTCCCTAGTCAGTGCCAGTTTGAATGTTGATAGATGTAGTAAATGTAGAATTTAAGTGGTCATTCCTAAGCCTGACCTTAAGAACTGTTAAGTAGTAGATGCTATATGCAAGCTTTGTTGAAAGATTAGTATGTACATTAAAAGTAATATAGTTAACTGTTTTCATTATAGAGATTGTAAGTATGCAGCTACTGTCCAAATGGGAAAAATAGGCTTATGAAAAATGGGTACTAATAGGAAATTTGGGTAAATGGTTAGGTGACATTTTAATTAAAAAAGGACAGCTTGGCCAACTTTAAGAGTCTGTAAACTGATGTTTGAGGTCGTGTGTGTGCATGCATGTGTGTGTGCGTGCATGCGCGCGCATGTGTGTGTGTGTGTGGGTGTGTGTGGGTGTGTCTGTATGTATTAATCGGGGTTCTCTTAAAGGAACAGAACCGGTCGAATATATATATGGATTTAGATTAGCTTACAGGATCGAGTCTGAGTAGTCCAACAATGGCTGCACCATGGAGAGGCTGAGAATCCAATAGTTGCTCAGACCTTGAGGCTGAATGTCTCAGTAGTCCCAATCTGGCACTGAAAGCCTGGCAAATTCCAAGAGATCTGCTAGTCTTCAGTCTACAGCAGCAAGAGGAACTCACCAGTGAGAGAAGGCAAACAGCAAAAAGTAAGCACTCTCTTCTGCCATGGCCTTTTCTGTGGCTGTCATCAGAAGGTAACACCCACATTTAGGGTGTGTCTTCCAGCTTCAAATGATCCAGTCAGGAAGGTCTCTCTCATTTCAGTTAATCCCAGATCCAGTCAAGCTGACATCCAGGATTAGACATCACTCTGCGCGTACGCGCTTTTGTGTGTGTGTGTGTGTGTGTGCATGCCGATACACATGTGAGTGCATGGTTGGGTAAACCAACATGCACCTGTGTATGTGTGTCAGGCGAGCGGGGGGTCAGAGCTCAATCTCTGGTGTCATTCCTCAGTAGGTATCCATTGCTTTTTTGAGACATAATCTCTCATTGGCTAGGAGTGTGCTGATTTAGGCTAGGCTGGTTGGCTAGTGAGCCCTGCCTATACTTCACCAGTATTGGGATTACAAGTATGTACCACACACCCAGCATTCTTCCTCTCCTTTCCCTTTCCCTTCCCCTTTCCCTTCCTGTACTGTCCTTTCCTTTTTCCTTTCCTTTCCTTTCTTTTCTTATTTATTTA
>NW_008335686.1:0-3788 GCF_000622305.1 Nannospalax galili | reverse complement strand
TGTCGTGCAATGCCACGGAGGTCAGAAGAGGGCTTCGGATTCCCCTGGAACTGGAGTTAAGGACGGTTGTAGCCACCATGTGGGTGCTGGGAATCAAACCCAGGTCCTCTGAAAGAGCAGTTGGTGCTCTTAACTGCTGAGCCATCTCTCCAGCCCCTATTTATTTATTTTTAATGTGCATTCTGGGTATAGAACTCAGGTCTCATACTTGCAAGGCAAGCACTTTATCAGGTAAACCATCTCCCTAGCCCAAATTTGTTTATTCAAGATTAATGACTCTAATCTCTAATGTCTAAGATGAATATAAAGGGTTTGACTAAAATTATTTTCTGAAATGTGATTAGAATAAAAGAATATTTTACACATATTGCTTTAATAACAAGTGTTGTTAAATGTATCAGACTGACTCAAAAATTTAAACTTATGTTTGGCTATTTTATCTGTATTCTTAGTAAGTTTATAATTGAGTTGAGAAGCAAAAGTATTTCAAAAGTCTAATTTTCAGAGTCAATTTAGATTTTCAGTTTGTTTTGGTTTTTAAAATTCATTTTTATTTCATGTGTATGAGTGTATTTGCCTGCATGTCTGTAAGCTCATCCATGTTGTGTAATGTTAGCCAAGGACAGAAGAAGGTGTCGGATCCCCTGGAACTGGAGTTACAGGCAGCTGTTAGCCACCATGTAGGAGCTGGGATTTAACCCTGGTCCTCTGCAAGAGCAGCCAGTATTCTTAACTCCTAAGCCATCTCTTCAGCCCCAGATTTTCAGTTTGTAATCACCTACAGGTAGATGGTAGAAGGGCTACTCATTCATTCAACACATATTAATGAGTCTTGGTTACATTCTGGTCATCATACGCAGCCCACAGATACTGGGGATAAAACAGTAGGTCCAGAAAACATTCTTTCATTTTGCCTTTGTTAGAACTTAGAATTCATTGAATTTAGAAATTAAACAAGGAATAAGTAAGTGAAAGGGCTCTTAAAATCCATTGTGTGTTTTATTAAAGGGGTAACCAAGGCTTCCTGCTACCTGCAGAAGAAAATGAGTTATATAGCTTATTAATTGGTTGAACAGTATTTCCAGTTTGCTATATGGATTATCCTTCCTCCCCGGGAGGTCTGCCACACTTAGATATAAAATTTTCTGAGAGAAATTCCAGAACACTTAAGAGAAATCAGCTAAATACTTATATTTCCTTCACAAAATGCAGTGTCCAATCATTACTACCTACATTATTTTCAGTGTTCTGCTTTAAAAAAATGATGAATTTTATTGAAGGAGTTTTGAGGGGCTGAGGAGATAGCTCAGTTGGTAAAGTGCACTAGAGCATAAGGACCTGAATTTGACCCCCAGCACCTATGTAAAAAGCCAGGTGTGGTGGTGTGCACTTATAATTCCAGTGTTGGGGAGGCAGAGTCAGGAGGATCCCTGGGTCTTGCTGGCCAGCCAGCTTAACTTACTCTGAGGACTCCCAGCCAGTGGGATACTCTGTCTCAAAAATAAACAAAACCAAGGTAGTTGGCTTCTGAGGAATAACACTAAAGATTGACCTCTGTTCTCCACCTGTATGTGTATTTGCATACACACAATACACACACACGTAAACACACCAGCGTATGTGTGCGCACATGTATGTACACACTCAGAATGGGAGTCGTGAACTCTGAGTAGGCTTTTCTTGTTTATGTGGGAAGCACATGATGAGGGTAGAATAAGGAGAAGGCTGTGCTTTCAGTTTTGCAGTTTTCAACAGGTCTTGTAATTTCAAAACAGTATTACTTGGGGAAGGACTGTGTTGGCCCATGATGAAAGGTGCTTCTGGCCTGAGGAGATGACTCAACTGGTAAGAGCTCTTGTGCTAGCATGAGAAGACCTAGCACCCCATGTTAAAAACAAAACACACCCAATAACTGTGTATGGTTGCACATATTCCTGTAATGTCAGCACCATGGGGGCTGGGGGGTGGTGGCGAGACAGAAGCATTGTTGGGGCTTGCTGACATCACCCTACCTCCAGACTCAGTGATATACCCTGTCTCAAAAGAATGAGGTGGAACAAGATACCCCACGTCCTCCTCTGGCCTCTGAATGTATAGGTGTACACACTTGGACACACAAGGGTGGGGGCGGGGCTTCGGCCCAACCTCATAACTACATTGTATTAGTATGTATATTGGTCTGAGAAGCAAAAGCAAACCATTTTCCCCTCCACTCACCATAGCACAAATAGTTCTTCAGTGGATACCAACTTGGTGCTGTGTAAGTAAATTCAGTTCTGAAACTCTTAAGTAGAGATAGTATCAAGCCCCACAGGTTGTGGCTAGCAAGCTGTAGCTTGTTACCTATACTTCTGACTGACTATAACATCAGAGTTCCCACAACCCCTTCCTTTATTTCGGTTACCTTGCTAGGATGGCTCAGGAACAGAAGGAAACATGTACCCACTTGTTATACAGACATTATCTGGGATACGGATGAATAACTGGATGGAGAAGTACACAGCACAAGGCCTGGGAGGAGCTTGCGTACAGGTGCTTCTGACCTGGTGGAGTTGGGGTGTTCTACCCTCTGCCGTGTAGGTACATCTGCCAACCCAGAAGTTCAGTTTTGTTATTTAAGCGTTCTGTAGAGCTTGAGCTCCACTCCTACTTCACTCTGTTCTTGGAAGTTGATGGGTGAAGCTGAAAGCCCCAACTCTTGGTTTTTCTTAGGGTGCTCTTACCCTAAGTTATTCGTTAATAGACGCTCCAATGTGGTGGTTATGACAAAAGATACTTGAATTATTCAGGAATTGCAAAGAACTTTGGGGGGGAGGCTCTCTGTGACAGGGACCAAACTAAAATAATTTCATATTACACTACAATAGGCATATATCCATAGCTGGCATTTTTACTGAGAACTTAACAGTGTCAGAATTATTCTCAGTGCTGTGCATGTGCATGTATTTTAATCCTTGTATAGTAGTCCTTTTGTGCTCTATTCAGAGTAAAGGCCAGTTTCTAGTAGGTTTTTAAAGCTATTGCCTGATAAATATCAACATTATTATTATTAACAGTAATAATAGTTTGATAATTACTTTTTTTCCTTTTTTTTTTTCTTTTGGTCTTTTTGAGACAGGGTCTCCCTGTAGTCCCAGGGGGTCTGGAATTCGCTGTGTAGACCAGGCTGGCCTCAAATTCATAGAGCTCTGCCTGCCTCTGCCTCCCAAGTGCTGGGATTAAAGATAATTACTATTTAAGTGATACGTTTGTAGTAATTATTTTTCACAACACTTATTTTCTTGAGATGCTAATGATTGGTTAAACCTAGGGCCTGTACATACTTTGCAAGTGTTCTACTGATCTAGATTTTCAACGCTTTTCATAACTCACTGAAAATTTACTATGAAAGTTGCTAAGGTAGCCCACGTGTATCTGAAAAGTTATGGTATATAAGAAGCAAGTGTTTTCATGCCTTTTTCTAGTGATTTAGTTTGAATTTGAGGTCATTTGTAATACCTGTACACTGTGAAGAAATATTGTGGACCAAAATTACAAATAGCACTTTACTGCATGTTTTTATAGGGAGGGGAGTTGGAAACTTACGGAACTGAAAGCCACTGGCTATTTCTCTGCCCTCTCATTTCTGTGTTAGCCTTTCCAACTCTGGAAGACCAGGTTCAGTTTACAAAGTTAGGTGACCTCTGAGTTAAAAGTGAAGACTTACAGAGGAATTTGAAGTGGTACAGTTTGTAACTGTCTCTTTATGGTGCTTTCCCTCCTACCAGAGGGGCAAGGAATTAGCTCAA
>NW_008335685.1:8941-9643 GCF_000622305.1 Nannospalax galili | reverse complement strand
AGTGCCACTCCTTGGCATTTACCCAAAGGACTCATTGTACTGTAGAGGTGCATGTACATCCATGTTTATTGCTGCTCTCTTCGCAAAAGCTAAGAAATGGAAACAACCTAAATGTCCCTCAACTGACGAATGGTTAATGAAAATGTGGTACACCTACTCAATGGAGTTCTACTCCACAGTAAGAAAAGATGAAATTATGAAATTTTCAGGTAAATGGATGGAGCTAGAGACTTATACTATGTGAAGAAACACAAAGAGAAAAGCAAGCGACGTATGTTTTCCCTCATTAGTGGATTGTAGCACCAATCCCTTATTTGTGAGTATATAAATTCTGATGTAACACCAGGAGCCAGGTATCCTAGTTTGTTTCTCCATTGCTGCAACAAAATACTCTAACCAATACCTACTTGGGGAGGAAAGGGTTTATTTTATCTTACATCTCTCAGGCCACAGTTCATCAAGGAACCCAAGGTAGGAACTCAGGGCAGGAACCTGGAGACAGGAGCTGGAGCACAGGCCATGGAGGAACACTGCTTACTGGCTTGCTCTCCTGACCCATGCTCAGCCTGCTTACTTATACAACACAGACCCACCTGCTCAGGGGGTGGCACCACCCACAGTGGGCTGGGTACTCCCACATTACACAACAATCAAGATGCCCCATGGACATGGCCACAGGCCAGTCCAATGAAGGCAATTCCC
>NW_008335685.1:7598-8697 GCF_000622305.1 Nannospalax galili | reverse complement strand
GTGTGGGGGGAAGGCTGGGGACAATGGGGGCACTGTGACAAGGAAGGGAGGGAGGAGGGAGGCCAGATGGGAGTAAAAAGAGTGGAGATGAGTGAGTCTCGGGGGAGTAGGAATCCTGGAAGGAAAAGAGATGCCCCAGAGTCCTATGAGAAATTCACATAGAGCGTCTGAACATTAATGCATATGTATATCTAGGAGCTGCTTGTCAGGGATTGCAGTGCCAGATAGAAGAGACCTTCCTTACAGTGACAAACATGCTGTACAGCACTCATAAAAGAAGCTTCTTCCTGCAACAGATGAAGGTTATTGCAGGGTTGTACATCTGGTCAGGCGCAGATGGTCAGGGAGATGTCCAGTACTAGGTGACACTTCTGCAGTTGAATCTCTGCAACTAAGACTCATGGCATGTTGCAAATTAATGGGGGTAGAGGGCTAATGCACCTCTTGACTCTAAACAGTGATGTTTCCATGTACATCAGAGTGTGATATACAAAGAAGGCCTCAACTGGACAAGCTTTACATCTGGTCAGGCGCAGATGGTCAGGGAGATGTCCAGTAATAGGTGACACTTCTGCAGTTGAATCTCTGCAACTAAGACTCATGGCATGTTGCAAATTAAGGGGGGTAGAGGGCTAATGCACCTCTTGACTCTAAACAGTGATGTTTCCATGTACATCAGAGTGTGATATACAAAGAAGGCCTCAACTGGCCAAGCTTTGGAGAAGAAGAGACTGTAGAGTGTAGGATGGGACTCCTACCTGTAACCTTACCCTCCCATGGCTCAGGGACCATTGTAGAAGAGGCAGAAAGATTGTAAGAGCCAGGGCTGGTTCATGAATATAAAGAAATGGAAGCTTCCAGGCCACTGGAGGCTTGCTCATGAGAGCCTGTGGCAGTGGTGGTCTTGAGGACGGAACCCATGTCAGCTCAATTAAACAAGAGCCCAAAGGGAAGGTGAGAAATAGGTGATGGGTCAGCACTAGATTGAGTACTATTTGAGACTGATTGCTGCTGGGTGAGGGAGAATATGACTTACATATGACCACTTCCATGTAGAAGTCCTAAAAGAAGTCCTAAAAGATTCCATAATTAAATTATG
>NW_008335685.1:4777-6531 GCF_000622305.1 Nannospalax galili | reverse complement strand
TGGGATGCCTGAGCACCCTTGCCATGGTGACTTTCAGTGTCGTTTTCCTAGCAAGGAACTTTCCTGGCACAGTCAATGAAATCAAGATCCTGGCCTTCAGCATGCTGGTGTTCCATAGCATTTGGGCCACATTACTCCCTGTCTACATCAGCACCAGTGCTATATCCATGGCAGCCAGGCTTCTTGGCTGCACCTTGCCACTGAGGGCTACAATATCGTGTTAAGGCAAGAAGGAAATTCTCTGCATTGATTCAAGGATAAAATGCATCCTAACAGGCTGCCTTCTTAGTTTAAATACACGTTTCTTAAAATGCCACATGTTCTGAAACAAGTGTGTACTATTTTCTGACAGCAGGGGCTGAAAACAAAGGACTCTGACTCCTTTCTCTGTGTGACAACCATTTTCAAATGTAACTGTCACTTCCTAAAGTGATTTTTTTCTATGTCTCTGTCTACCTGAATCGGATAGCTATTTCCTTAACATTTTTGCTCTTGAAAAATGACCACAAGTGGTTCTGATGGCTCACTGGGTGGGCTACTTGCAATCAAGCTTTATCCTATCTCTTCACACTCCCAGTCCCACAATTTCTATTTACTCTTTATAGTTAAGTAGATGAAAGTCTTGGGTCTTTCATCCTAAGAATCCCTAATATTCATAGCATATGTCATAATTTGCATCCTTAAAGATTTGTAGAACAAATTCTACAAAAGCATGTTGTCTGAGAAAACTTGCTTATTGCTATAAGAAACTTTTAGATATTTGAAAGAATGTAAGAAATCTGTGCTCTCTTTAAGTGATTGAAATGTTACAAGAGGCTGGCAAGATTGTAGGGCAAGTGCTAGCCACCAAGGCTGATGACCTGAGTCTCATCTCCAGGAACCACATGGAGGAAAAAAAGACTCAACTCTCACTAGTTATCTTCTGACTTCCACATACTGGCTGTGACATATGTGTTCATGTGGGTGCACACACAGTCACACAAAATTAAAAAATACATGTAATTTCTCATGGCCTATGCTTTTAATATCTTGAGCATAGTCTATTATGTTGATTGATTATTCAATTCAATTTCCCCATTGACCGGCAGTATTCTTGAGGCTGTTTTTGAAATCATAATATCTACTTTTATTGTGTTTATATTCAAAAACACCTCTCTAATATGTCCCTTAGAGTTATCAACTGAATTATCATATGCTACAAAAACACACCATGATGTGCTATCTGCCAATAAATAAAAATTAGACTATGCAAATATATCCAACTTATTGATGAATTTGGAGGGAATCCGACACGTGACTATGTTTTCCATGCACAGTTTGATATTTTCCACCTCTACTTGTTTTATTACCCCTCATGAATAGTATACATACAATGTACTATATAACCACATCTTCATATATTTATTGCTGAATATTTTTAGGCTTTGATTATATCATGAAAGGAAACTGCCAATTTATCTTTTTTTTTAAAGCAGTTTGTTTTTAAGGAGTATATTATTTCTTCTGTTAAAATGCAACTGTAAAGAGAAGTTTCATCCTCACATTATTTTTCTTGTGTTTGTGTTTGTGTGGGGATGTGAATATGAGTGGAATTCTGGCAGAGCTCAAAAGACGGTGCTGGAATCCTTTGAACTGGAGACACAGGAAATTGTGAGCCACTGGGAACTGAACTCATGTCTTCTGAAGAGCAGTATATGTTCCTGAGTGTGGAGCTGTCTCTCCAGCCTCTCATCATATTTCCATGTATGCATTAA
>NW_008335685.1:1900-3531 GCF_000622305.1 Nannospalax galili | reverse complement strand
TATACTTGAGAGAATACTTTTTGGCAAATGGATACTTCTACATTTCTGACTTGGTCATAAATTTTAACAAGTAATAGTTGAAATTATTCCCAGTTTCTATTTGATCTATCATTTCCCTTTTGTTCTTGGTTTTGAACACATCAGTGAATAGAATGTCAACATCTGAGCGCCTCATGGAGAATAATGGCACTCGGTTAGCATAGCTCCATTGAAAACTCCACACATTCTGAAGAATAAAGTTTTGTGATGAAACATTGTCAAAATTAGAGTCAGGTATGTGAAGTAAGGTTCACAGAATAAGAGTCACAGCTGTGTTGACGAGTCTGCAAAGCTGATTGAAGGATTAGAACTGCAATTGTGGAGACTGGGAATGTTGCATATTCAAAGCTCTGTTTTACAGGGAAAGTCTGTTCAAGATTAGGTCATGAGCAGACCCTACCCTGGGTGGGGAGTCAACTGTTCTTGTGCAATATGTCAGATGGTAGAATGTCCAAAGATTGGAAGAGAAATAATACTGGACTGAAATGAAAGCTAAGGTACATTTTAAATCATTGGCTGCAGATGTGTAACTACTCAACATTTCTGTAACTGGATTATATTGCTCAAGCCATATTGATTTCTTCAATTCATGCAGATGTGTTCATGACTTGGAGGACTGCTCTCCAGATAGATGGAAATAATTTTGATGGATATAAAAATTATTTTTGAGAGTCAGGCTTGGTGGTGCATGCCTTTAATCCCAGCAGTTAGGAGGCAGAGGCAGGCAGATCTTGTTCAAAGCCTCCCTGGTCTACATAGTGAGTTCCAGGACACCTGGGGCTACAGGGAGACCCTATCTCAAAGAGTCAAAAAAATTATTTCTGAAAAGAGTTAGGGAATCTCAGGACCAGGACACATTCAGGGACCCAGAATATTTGTAATGCTATTTCAATTTTAATATAAATTTGAAATGATTTCAAGCAAATTTTCTGAAAAGGACAATATTGGAATTCTTAATTTGGCTTCTGGGTTGCCTCATTCTTATTCAAGGAAAAAGATGGTGTGGGATACTGCGCCTAAACTAAATGAAAAGTATGATAGGTCAGGATCTGAAAATGAGGCCCACCAGAGATATATTGACAGCTTACAGAATGATAAACTGACTGGGACCATTAAAAAGCCAGAAATCATAGGTGTTCCAACAAATGGACCAAAAACTGAGAGCTAAGTGTTAGTGCCTGTGAAGAGTATCCCTCTGGAATTCTCTAAGATACAGACATAAATTTCAAGAAGTTCAATAAAATATTCAGAATATAAAATGGGCTGGAGAGTTAACACAGTATTGATGACTGCTTGTTGATTTTATAGAAGAGTGGAGTTAAGCTCCTAGAAACTATGTCTGGTGGCTCAAAATTGCCTGTAACTCCAGTTCTATGGGATCCAACACTCTCATACACCTGAAGACATCTACACACATATGCACACACAGAGATAAATAATAAAAAAATCATTTAAAAACTTTTGCAGTCATGACGTTGCTTATCCATAGAATTTCTTTTCTCAGAAAGGTGGTTGCTAGTTTGAGAGAATTTAACATTCTAGGAGAGATCCCACAAACATAAATGACAAGACTGTCCACTCAGCCAAATGAT
>NW_008335684.1:0-583 GCF_000622305.1 Nannospalax galili | reverse complement strand
GTCAGGCATCAAGGAATTGCCTGTACACTGATGTGAGAGCAGTTTAATGAATGTGCATACCTTGTAACATACACGTACACCAAGAGTGGTGCTGGGCTCATAGGCACAAACACGCCTGTGTCTGGGTTTTATGTGGGTGTTGGGAGTTCACATTCAAGTGCTCAGACTCATTTTTGAACAGTGAGCAGCATTTCCCTCTGAGCCATTTCCCTGCTCCCTCCTGATTCAAAGTTAGAATGCTTTATATAAACACACTGTAGGAATTTTGTGTGATCGAATAAAATCACAGATAATCAAACCATATATACTGAGAATCAGTATATTTCAGTATAAATATTGATGATTTTCTGTTTAAAATGATGCCTGGCTACAAGGGCTTTTGGCTATATTCAGACTCCAAACACTAGGATCTGATATGAGTTCATTTATCATCTTAAGTTTAAGTTCTCTCTCTCTCTCTCTCTCTCTCTCTCTCTCTCTCTCTCTGTCCTGCTTTATCAGTTATGAACATGAGCCAATAATAAATATTTTCAAATGAAAATGACAGTGGTAGGTGCTTCTCTGGGGAATTCTGATCTCTCCA
>NW_008335683.1:0-479 GCF_000622305.1 Nannospalax galili | reverse complement strand
TTTCCACAGCCTTCTAAAACAACCACTTCAGCAGAGGACCAAATGTTCAAACCCATGAGACTGACTATAGGGTATTTTATATATTAACTACAACTGGATTCATTTTGCCTTGGATGCCTTGGAATTTTTTCTTCTTTTAGTGCATCTGGGGTTATATCATTTGTTGTGTTTCTTTAATAATGTGTATCATTTTATGAAGTATTTGCAATGTTCAATTGAGGCTAGGCTGTATTAAAGCTCAGTTTCAATCTTCCAAGGGTACTTAGAGTATAGCTTAGCTGCTAAACTCATCGCCTACACATGTGGGATACAGGGCATGATTTCCAGCATTTCTCTGAGAGTGGAATATTAACCTCAGAAGCAGCAACAACTGATAGATAAGTACACAATGAAAGTGCAGTAATGGTCAATTAAAAATAAATATCCATTCAATTATTTTATTTTCATAGAATAAAGAAAGGAGAGTAGCAGGTGTATAT
>NW_008335682.1:0-282 GCF_000622305.1 Nannospalax galili | reverse complement strand
GATTACAAATTATAATACCCGGGCCTGGAGCGATGGCTCAGCAGTTAAGAATGCTGGTTGTTCTGGCAGAAGGCCTGGGTTCGAATTCCAGCACCCACATGGCAGCTAACAACTGTCCATAACTCCAGTCCGACAGCCTCTTCTGACCTCCACCGGCATTGCATGACACAGGTGCACTTACCTACATGCAGGCAATACATGCATACACATAAAATAAAAAATAAGTAAAATTTTTAAAAAAAGAAATTATAATACCCATAGCCTGTGATTTCTGAAGTTGGC
>NW_008335681.1:2024-2753 GCF_000622305.1 Nannospalax galili | reverse complement strand
GTTTCCAACCCCCAAGTCTCCACCTTCCAGACTGTAGGTGGTCCATGAAAATGAAGCATCAAATCAAACCAAACCTGAGCTCAAACTCTGCAAGAATTCAAGGAAACGACAGGCTAGCTCTCGGCCTGTAGATCAGCTGTGCAAAGTTTTGCTAATTCATTTTGCTTATTTACGCTTTCCCTCCCCTCCCTGCTTATGAGCCACTTGAGGATCAGTAGAGTTGATTGTAACCAGCTACTGCAGACAATTAGTTTTGGTAGAAAAGCAGAACAGAAGCGAGCCTCCCACTCAAACTGTTGGTCTCAGTGGGCACAGACAATGCCGTAAGCTATCTTTACCTGGATGCGCTCACACGCACCGCTGGAAGGCCAGAACCATCTTGCTGCTTGCTGAAATAGTCACTGTTTGCTCACCTCTGTGTAGCTTTGTCGGTGATGGATGTACTAAGCAAGGTCAGCACCCCCAGCCTTGCACCAGCCACACGTGTTGTTGAAGCTCTGGTTTTCTTTGCTAGGAATAGATAGTTTAAAAACATATAACATACTGTAATTTGTTGAAGGCATTTGCAAATAATGTCACTTCAAGTGGTTTAATTATTACTGAGTTTCCTTAAAAGCGTATTATGCTAAGAAGAGGAAATTGTAATGTTTAGAGGAATTTAAAAATTATGGTTTACTATTGAGTAATGAGTTATGATTTAGGTTATATATAGTTGGTAAGATGTTCTTG
>NW_008335681.1:0-1138 GCF_000622305.1 Nannospalax galili | reverse complement strand
AGGTAAGTGCATCTGTGTCATGCAATGCCCACGGAGGACAGAAGAGGCCATCGGGTCCCCTGGAACTGGAGTTATGGACAGTTGTTAGCTGCCATGTGGGTGCTGGGATTTGAATTTGGGTCTTCTGCAAGAACATTTAGTGTTCTTAACCACTGAGCCATCTCTCCAGTCCCTATTTATTTATTTTTTAAGATGTGCTGTTAGTGTGATGAGATGGTTGATCGTAGGATGTTTAATAAATAACCTCACCCTCCACGTATACCCTAAACATACGATTTTCCAGACAGCACCTGGCTGCATCAGTGGACCAGGCCCTAGTCTTCTGAGAGTGTGTCCACGTTGTCTAATTAGTGTGAATCCCCTGGGATTACAGACTGTTTTTGCACACGTTTTCTTCCTGGCTCTTCTTCACTGTTCTTTTTGTTTCATACACTTGGAATCTTGTCGGTTTGCTGACCAGTTGTGTGCACAGTGGTCTGCACACATAACCATGGGAAGATCAAGGTGGGGATTTGGAAAATAGTGAACGGGTGTTGGGTCATAAGTGTCGGTGCTGTTCCCTGAACCCGTGAAGGCTGTTCTGTGGGCAGCAAGGAACATTCGGGCTCTATGGACTTTCCTTTTAAATATGTAGACTTTATACTTTATAAGTGGTGGTATGGAAGTAAATGTGAATTGACTCAAAGCTACAGACAACCATAGTAAAAGAGTAAGACAGAAAGAAAGCAGGGAATCTAGAAGTATTGAATTGGAAAGACTTGGAAGTCAAAAGTCATTACGTTTAGTGACTAGTCAGTATTTAAACAGTGCAGTTGAGAATGGTTGGTCAATCCAGTCCAGTTCAGTTGTTCTTCAGGAAATTGGACAAACAGAAGCAGCACTGGCAAAATGTGCTCTGAAGCTCCCACTGATCTGTAGTGCAGATGATGAACAGTGGTGTCCATATGGCTTTGCCACCAGGAGACACCTTATGTGAAGGGAAACAGCTACAGTGGTGGGGTTTCTAAGGGAGGAGGGTCTCAGAAGCATGTCTAGGCCAATAGAGAACTGCCTGTCTGTTTCCCAAGTGCTGGGACTGATGGTGTGTGCCACCATGCCTGACTTATGATAGACTTTTTAAGGGGCATCAATTCACAGC
>NW_008335680.1:0-1127 GCF_000622305.1 Nannospalax galili | reverse complement strand
GCACAACATGGGTGCATGTATATACATGCAAGCAAAACACTCATACTCATAAAATATAAAAATTAAAAATTAATTAAAGGACTCTTTCAGTAGAGGTACTTGAATTTTCAGGGAGGTTGAATGGGAAATGCATTATAAAGAAAGCTGTCAAGAATGACTCCAAAGTATTTGACTTGAACATCTAGGATAGAATTGCTGCCCACTAGATGAGAATGCTCAGAGAGTAGGGCTTTTCAGGGAAGATCAGGAATTCAGTTTGGGATGTATCAGGTATCTTTTGGATAATGAAGTGAAGTGGTTCAGGTGTGAGGTCTGGGCTAGAGATCCAAAGTCGTTTGGATCATGTTATATAGATGTAGTTTAAAGCCCTAAGACCTGATAGTGTCCTTAAGGGAATAAATATAGAGAAAACTAAACACTGAGCCTTAGGATATGCCAACATATCATATGAACATTAGGATCAGAGAGAAGAAAGAAATCTTTGAAGAGACTGAGAAGGAACAATCAATAGATGATTAATCTAGAAAATGTGTCTTGAACACAAGGGAAGAAATTTAATGCCAGAAGAGGAAATTGTCAACTGTTAAATTTTGTTGATAATAGAATGAATACTAGAATTGGAAATTGTGTTTAGCAATGTGAAGACCATTGGTTACTGTGGAGCCTTCGGTAAGAAATAGCCATAGTATAATTATTTACACACACACAAACACACACATATTTTTTTGTCTTTTTGAGACAGGGTCTCCCTGTAGCCCCAGCTGGCCTAAAACTCACTATGTAGACCAGGCAGAACTCACAGAGATCTGCCTGCCTCTGCCTCCCGAGTGCTGGGATTAAAGGCATGTGCCACCATGCTGGCTTTAATTGAAAATTTATAGTGTCTCCTTTGCCTTGTTTAGGTCTGCTGTCCTATTGGGATGTCTGACAGTGGAGCACAGCTTGATTCAAAGGCAATGGGTAGCCTGACCATGAAATCACAACTCCAGATCACTGGTAAGTAAAAAGGTACAGTATCTTATATCACCGCTTCCTCCAATAAAAAATGATCTTAAATAGCCAGGCCTGGTGGTGTTCGCTTTTAATCCCAGTACTTACGAGGTGGGATCTCTGTGAGATCAAGGCCA
>NW_008335679.1:0-339 GCF_000622305.1 Nannospalax galili | reverse complement strand
GCAAGAGCAGCCAGTGCTCTTAACCACTGAGCCATCTCTCCAGCCCTCTATAAGGTAATCTTTACTGGACCATCATCTCCATATATTACCGCCTCCTTTTTGTTTTTGTCTTTTTGAGACAGGATCTCCCTGTAGCCTCAGTTGGCCTGTAACTTGCTATGTAGACCAGGCTGGCCTTGAACTCCCAGAGATCTGCCTGCCTCTGCCTCCCGAGTGCTGGGATTCAGGCGTGCACCACCGCCCACCTTACTTTCCCTCTTATCCCTACACCTTTTTTTCTTCCATCCATAGTCCTTCCTCTTAACTTCTCAACTATAACCTCCCATACCTCTACCAATC
>NW_008335678.1:0-424 GCF_000622305.1 Nannospalax galili | reverse complement strand
GAGGGAATATTTTGTACCTTTTACTCAAAATATACCAAGCAGTTATACATGGCATATATAATGATGTGAAAGTTGACAAGGCTGTCGGTGAGAGTCCTGCACCCGAAAACATTTGGGGAATACAAATTAGACTCAGAAGACCATCAGAAAACAGTAATAATAGGGGCTGGAGATGTCACTCAGTGGTTTAGAGTACTGGCTATACTTGCAGAAGATGTGGGTTCAAATCTCAGCACCCATACTTGTCCCAAATACCTGCTTTTGTAGAAATGCTGACTGTTTGTTTCCTATAAGAACCTAAGGAGCACCTGTACGTTGGTGCTATAAGGCTGAAATCCACCAGAAGGTTACCGCCAATGATTGATGTGAGAATTCCTATAAAAAACTGTGTTTCTGGTCAGTACCTCAGTATTTCTGGAACAGG
>NW_008335677.1:0-417 GCF_000622305.1 Nannospalax galili | reverse complement strand
TAGGATAGAAATCAAGAAAACAAATGAAGATTCTCCAAGGCACAAAACATGCCTAAGATCACTACTAATATAGTACTCCATGCTATCACACTCAGTGTACATCTTGCCTAGCAGGTCAGTATTGTAGCACACAGGGTATAGTGCTGGATAAAACATTGATATCTTTCCTCTCCCAGAAGCCTACATAGCACCTACAGTCACTATGAAAGCTAGACAGCAGAGGAAGTTTCCCTACTATCTTGAAATTGATTTTCTTGTGTCCTATAAATACAATGAGTGGTGTCTTCAGTATTAGAGAATTACAGTACTCTTATGTAGAGTAACCAGGGCATTGGCAAGAGCTTATTTTGTTGTAGAGACTTGTATGCCTCCCTGACCAATAATTTATAGAGAAGTATCCCCATCCCTTGCACTGCT
>NW_008335676.1:0-783 GCF_000622305.1 Nannospalax galili | reverse complement strand
TCAAGTGTGGGAAATTAATGCCACATTGGAGAGGTGTGAAAGTTCATTCAGTAGCTGAAAGAGCAATGATTGACAGCAGTTGTGTCTCCAGTGTGGTCTGCCCTGACTCCCGTGTCTTTTCAAGGCAACCCGACTTCCTCCCCCTCTAAAACAGTCGCCAACATTCCTGAGTCCGGCTCCTGACGTTCACAGTAACAGTGAGGAGGAACTTCGGCAGCTGTTGAAATGCTGCTCTTCTTACTGTTCTCCCACGCGTCCTTAAGTACCTACTCTGTTTTCTAGTTACATCAATGATGACATTTTAAAATCTGATGATCAACTATTTGGAAAGAATTCCTGTTTGACTGAACTCACAGGTCGATTTAATTTTTTTTTTTTGAGCTGCTTCATCTGAGTTGATATAATCAAAAGTCATGACTTCAGTAGTGTTTTTCCAAATTTAATTCACATAGTCACCAGAGTTACCTTGTGAAACACGAGGCTCCTGGGCCTTACCTTTACAGATTCTGATTCAGAAGTTTGGAGGTACTACAGAAGAGTCAGCATTTTATAAGCACCCTGAAGGGAGTGGTTTGTAGCTTTCACTTTGAAAAACTAATTAATTAATCAATTTATTTATTTATATCTTTTTGAGACAGAGTCTCCCTGTAGCCTTCACTATGTAGACCTGCCTGGCCTGGAACTCACAGAGATCTACCTGCCTCTGCCCCACAAATGCTGGGTCTAGAGGCACCACCAATCCCGGCCCTCAAACTTGCAATTTTGTAAATGACATACATTATT
>NW_008335675.1:0-1187 GCF_000622305.1 Nannospalax galili | reverse complement strand
AGGTCATTTGAGGACTTGTTCCTCAGGGGTCACATGTGCTTGGGAGGAGACCCTGACTCCTTTCTTTTACAGTTCAGCCTATGTGAAGATAAGTCAAAGGTCCTGCTCGACCAAGGATGGCTTTGCTTGGAAGCATGGGGGAAATGGTTCCTATGTGCTGACCCTCCTCTTTGTATACTGGACACTGGTTCAAGTCCATTTGGTGGGGTCTCCTTGGCCTCCTTGGTCAAGAGGACAGGTGACTCACCACAATTACAAGACATTTTGAGAGCTGCTCATAGTCCCCTGGAACTAATTGACTAGGAGGGCAAGGAACAAAAATTGTCTTTTATGTCTGTTTGACAAAATTATTATAGGCCTTGGAGTATGTCTGTTAAACATCCAAGGAAGTTATTTCCACCAGTCTGACACTTAGTTTTCTTATGTCAAAGAGGACAGGTGACTCACCACAATTACAAGACATTTTGAGAGCTGCTCATAGTCCCCTGGAACTAATTGACTAGGAGGGCAAGGAACAAAAATTGTCTTTTATGTCTGTTTGACAAAATTATTATAGGCCTTGGAGTATGTCTGTTAAACATCCAAGGAAGTTATTTCCACCAGTCTGACACTTAGTTTTCTTATGTCATATAGATAAATCTTGGGCAAAGACCAAATTATTCTCAGATAAACTTTACCTAGATATATTTCTTGATCTGCTGCTATGTATAATTTGTCAGTAGGTTGTAGGAGTAATATGGTTCCATCTGGTTTTCAAAACTAGCTAGGCATTGTTTATCTCTCACATTGTCTCACTCCTCCCTCATGGTTTCCCCAATTAAGGTGCCCCCATTTTCCCCTTTCTCCCTTAATATTACCCTTCTCCTATGGTCCTACCTCCCTTGAGATGCTTCTTTCCCTTTATCCCCTAGTTTCCTGTATACCCTTCCCTCCCCACTCCATTAAACAAACCCAATTATTATCCATACCTCCCTTATTTACGCCTGTTTCCTACTGTTCTTCTCTTTCAGGTTCTCTGTTTTCCTCTACCTCCTTGTTCCTTTCCATTTTCCTGTTCCCTGTAGTTATGTCTTGGTACATACTCACTTATCTCAGCTCAGTTCTAGGATCCAGATATGAGGGAGAATATATGTCGATTTTTTTTCTGAGTGTGTTATTTCACTTAGTATAACAGTTTCTAGTTCCAT
>NW_008335674.1:0-372 GCF_000622305.1 Nannospalax galili | reverse complement strand
TTTTCACTTTGGGAAATTCAACACAATACAGGAATTCCCTACAATCCACAAGGTCAAGACATTATAGAATGCAACAATCAAAGCCTAAATATTCAATTACAAAAACAAAAAGGGGGAATGAGCCCCTACCAAATGTTGGGTATGGCCTTATGCACTGTTACTGTTCTTAATTTTCAAAAAAAATCAGTTGGAATCCTGGCTTCAGAATCATTGGGAATGACAGGAGCAGAGACCTGAAGTACAGGTTAAGATGGAATGACCCCATTATGGGGCGATGGAGAGGCCCAGATCCATTGCTAACCATGGTCGAGGCTTTAGTGCGTCTACTCTACAGGAGATTCAAACCCCATATGGGTGCCTGCATAAAACCTT
>NW_008335673.1:0-384 GCF_000622305.1 Nannospalax galili | reverse complement strand
GGTGAATTACAAAACCCAGAAGTCAGCCTGTTTGCATTTCCTCCTAAGAGAGAGCACTGTTGGCTTTTATGAATTTCCTCTGAGGTAATATTTTGTAACTTAATTTAATGACATCAGCATTTGTTCAAAGTAGAAACTCAAGTTACTTTTGGGGTTTCCTTCTGCTTCTTTGTCCTCATCGACTTAGCTGCAATGTTCTTTGAATTCTGCTCTGATTCTGTGCCATCCTGTCCATTCTGAGTCAAATTTGCAACACTTCTTAGCTTTTCTTCTCACTGCCTCCCCCGTAACTATCACATGCTTTGTCACACACACATATCCCTATAATACATATAATATATAAACACACACAAACACACACACACACACACACACACACACACA
>NW_008335672.1:0-2350 GCF_000622305.1 Nannospalax galili | reverse complement strand
TTTTTTTTTTTTAGTATACGAGTGAATTGCCTATATGTATGTAAGTGCACTTGTGCCGTGCAGTACCTGAGGAGGTCAGAAGAAGGTATTGGATCCCCTGGAACTTGAATTAAAGATGGTTGTTAGCCACCATGTGGGTGCTGGGAATCAAACCCAGTTTTTTTGCAAACAGCTAGTGCTCTTAATTGCTGAGCCATCTCTTTAGCCCTGAAAAATGAATAATTTTTCCTTAATACTTTCAAATATCTAATTCATGTTGAACATCTTTATTGTGGTATATATAGATTTGTGTTGTATTTTGCTGAATCTGGATCTCAGCAGGGCTCATATATTTGGTGCCTAGACACTATGTCTCTGCAAAGTCTTCTACTAACCAGGGCCCTTCTCCCTCCCCTCCTTCCATCCCACTCCTCTCCTATTTTCATTGGAATTTGTTGAAAAAAACTGAGTTGTTTGTCCTGTAGATTTCTCACATTATAGATTAGGCTAAATTGCTTCCTTGTGATATTTAATATGTGCCACTGTATTTTTTATACCTTAAAAATATTTATTTTTTATCACGTGTAGACTGTTTTGTCTTCATGTAAGTACGCCACATTCATACGGTGCCCACAGAGGCCAGAAGAACACATCAGATCCACTAGAACTGGAGTCACAGATGGTTGTGAGTCACCATATGGTGCTGGATTCGAACCTGTGTCTTCTGCAGGAGCAGCAAGTGCTCTTAACTGTTGTGCCATCTCTCCAGGCCTAATTTTAAGTAAATTGATATTAAAATCTAAACGCACCATCAGATTTGGTTTTGGTTTTTCTTGGATTTGTTTTGTTTGGGTTTTTTTGAGACAGGGTCTCCCTATAGCCCTGGGTGGCCTAGAACTTGCTATGTAAATCAGGCTGGCCTTGATCTCACAGAGATCCATTTGCCTCTACCTCCCAAGTGCTCAAATTAAAGGCATGAGCCACCACGCCCAGTCCCAAATTCAGATTTTATTTTCATTTTTTTAATTTTGTGTATAGCAATATAATTTACATATTAAGTAGCACTATAATAATATTATTTGATGTAGTGTGTTTTTTTTTCTTTTTTTTTTTTAGAGTCTTTACAGAACCTTCATCCTCTACCTGGAAAGTTTGTCTCACCAGATCTTCTACTCTTTTTTTTTTTTTGTCTTTCTGAGACAGGGTTTCCCTGTAGCCCCAGCTGTCCTGGAACTCACTATGTAGACCAGGCTGGCCTGGAACTCACAAAGATCCACCTGCCTCTGCCTCCCAAGTGCTGGGATTAAAGGCGTGTGCCACCATACCCATGATGTTTTAAACAGAAGAAAAAGGAGGGAAATTTCAGGTTACAAAACCTCAGAATAAATTTTTTTTTTTTCACAAATCACATTTTCTTTTTTTTTTTCTTTATTTTTGTCTTTTTGAGACAGGGTCTCCTTGTAGTCCCAGCTGTCCTGGAACTCACTATGTAGACCAGGCTGGCCTGAGAACTCACAGAGATCTGCCTGCCTCTGCCCCCTGAGTGCTGGAACTAAAGGCGTACACCACCCCCCCCCCAGCTTAAATCACTTCTAAGTGGGCCAAAGTGACAAATGTATTCAGTGACTACTTTAGTCAAGTCTAATTCCTATTGTACTAATCATAGATGGAATTAAAAAGAAATCCAACTTTCACAACCACTGTCTCAAAGGAATAACATATTGGATTCTTTTGGAATGCAAAAATAGTTCTTGATGAGGCTGGAGAGATGACTCAGTGGTTAGGACCACTGGCTGCTCTTGCAGAGGACCTGGGTTTAAGGGTTCAATTCCCAGCACCTACATGGTGGCTAACAACTGTCCATAACTGGGCTGGAGAGATGGCTTAGCAGCTAAGAACACTGACTGTTTTTGCAGAAGACCCAGGTTCAAATCCCAGCACCCACATGGCAGCTAACAACTGTCCCTAACTCTGGTTCTAGGGGATCCAACAGCCTCTTCTGTGCTCCAAGGGCGTTGTACCACACGGGTGCACTTACCTACATGCAGGCAATACATGAATACACATTTAAAAAAAAAAAAAAACTGTCCATAACTCCAGCTCCAGGGGATCCAATCTGACCTCTGCAGGCACTGCACAACATGGGTGCACTTAAGCTGAGTGTGGTAACATATGTAATCCCAGCACTGGGAGACTGAAACAGGAGGATCACCCTGAGTTTGAGGCTAGCCTGGGTTATAGAGTGAGAGCCTGTCTAGAAAAGAAAAAAAAAAATGATGAGGGAGAGAAGAGCCAGTATAAATAATTTGGTTTCTTTTTCTTTTTTTTTTGTCTTTTTGAGACAGGGTCTCCCTGTAGCTCCATCTGTCCT
>NW_008335671.1:0-955 GCF_000622305.1 Nannospalax galili | reverse complement strand
GCTAGAGTGGCCTGAACTTATGAGAATCAAAGCTCATATCTCTATGGCAGGGTATGTTGTGTCTGTGAAAGGCAGATTCACCATCTCAAAATGAAGAGATGCTAGAAAAAGTATTGCCTACCTGCGGATGAAATCTGAAAGCTGAGGATATTGCAGTATATTATTGTGTTAGAGACAAAGTGAGAGAATTCAGACAGAAGCCTCTCTGCCTATGCAAATATCACCAGTAGGAGACACTCAGCTCACACTGAATCCAGAATTGGCCTATAGCAGGTGCAGTGGGTGACTGAAGAGGCTTTCTGTCAGTTTATGGTGTTTCCTGTATAAAATCACCCCATGGAGACTTTCTTCTCTGGGGATTCCATGCTTAGTATCATAGTCTATGAATCAGAAACATCTTGTGCAACAGAACACATTCTTACATAAATATAATGCACAGTATAACTAATGGAGCAGAAATATTTCTGACTTAGGGATCAGGATCAGATCTGAGGAAGTTCCTGGGAATCTGGTGAGTTTTCTCCACTGAGACTAAGGAAGACTTTTCTGTGGGATTCCCAAGTTAAGTCAGTTTGTGGGTATTCATGTTAGATTAAGTAAACAGTCCTGTATCCTGTGTTAGTAACCAGTATTAACAGAGTTTACATCTTCCCTCCCATTCAGTTAATTTTTTTATTATAGATACAACCTATTTGGGAGTCAACTTTCCCATTAACCTACATATATGTCCTTAGAATTCATTCTACATTACCATTTTCCCCTTTCTAAGTAATTTTTGTCTGTTTCAACTTTTAAAAAAGTATTTTATTTATTCTTTGAGAATTTCATGCATGAATGAAATGAGTTATGATCAAATATACCCCCTGAACCTTCCATCCAGCTCTTACCCAAACAATCCCATGAGGTCTCCTTCCCACATTTCATGCACTGTTTCTTAATCCACTGACTTAGTAAT
>NW_008335670.1:0-528 GCF_000622305.1 Nannospalax galili | reverse complement strand
ACAGGGTTTCAGCTCGAGGATGGTGCTAGGAATACGTTTAGAAATGCTACTTGAGGGCTGGAAATGCTTTAGAGCACTTGCCTACAGTCATCAAACTGGGTTCAGTCTCCAGACCACCATTCTGTAAAGTATCAGCAATAAAACTATAAAAGTGTATCTAACCTCAATAAGTATAAGACCACCTAGCTGGAATTCCGGGATAGAAACAGTCAGAGAATACACTGTCAAACCAAGGACAGTATGTGGAAAGAGAACAGTTAAAATTGAGAACTACTGAAGGAGCAAACCACCATTAGCAGGTTTGTTTAGCAGTATGCGGAGGATAATCTTGGTGGATTAGAATTGTGGATTTCTTGAGAAAACTTTCCAAGGTTAGATGGAAAAGGTATGCAAAGTCATTGTGTTTTTACTAACATTTTAAAGAAAGGAAGCCATACACTGTTAACTTTTTACTCTTCAATTCTATTTTATATTATATCTTTTTGAAAAGAGTTCTTGGACTAATGTTTCCACATTTTCCTTTCTTCT
>NW_008335669.1:0-338 GCF_000622305.1 Nannospalax galili | reverse complement strand
GCTCAGCCATTAAGAACACTGACTGTTCTTGCAGAAGACCCGAGTTCAAATTCCAGCATCCACATGGCAGCTAACAACTGTCTGTAACACCAGTCCCAGGGGATTGAACAACCTCTTCTGACCTCTGTGGACATTGCACAACAAGGATGCACTTACCTACATGCAGGCAATACACGCATACACATAAAATAAAAATAATAAATAAAAAGAAATCACTGTAAAGTGAAACATCTTTGCAGAATCTCAAAAACAGGTATTTGGATGCACTGACCCTTCCTCCCTCCCAAGCCCAGCCTCTTGTGCAATGTCAGGTGTCTAACAGCCTGAAGTGTTGTCTT
>NW_008335668.1:476-824 GCF_000622305.1 Nannospalax galili | reverse complement strand
CATAGTATTTTAGATAGGGTGTGGCTACATTTAGGTTTAGGTTTGTAGTTACGTTTAAGGTTAGGGTTAGGATTACATCTAGGGTTAGTTTCAGGTTTAAAGAAGGTTTAGGATTAGGATTAGGATTAGGTTTTTGACTAGGGGCAGGTTCAGGTAAGGATTTGAATTCAGGATAGAGCTAGGGTTAGGGTTAAATTATGGTCAATGTTTATTATTATTATTATGGTTACAGTAAGGCTAGTGGTTAAAGTTAGATCTAGGCTTAGGTTTAGGGTTATGATTATGTTTAGTGTTAGGGCAAGGATTAGGGTTAGCATTAGGACTAGTGGTATGTTTATGGTTAGCGTT
>NW_008335668.1:0-324 GCF_000622305.1 Nannospalax galili | reverse complement strand
GTATATGAGGAACCTAGGGGATAAGGAGAAAGAAACAGTTCAACAGGGCTAGTGCTATGGTTAGGGTTAGATTTAAGTTTAGGTTTGGGTTTAGAATTATGCTAAGGTTAGGGTTAGGGTTATTGCTGTATTTAGGGTTAAGGTTAGGTTTAGGGTTAGGTTTAGGTTTAGGGCTATATTAAGTATTAGGGCAGGGTTAGGATTATCATTTGGTCTAAGATCATGTTAGGGTTAGTGTTAGGTTTAGAGCTAGCTTCACACTAGTTTTAGGTATGTGTTAGGGATACGGTTAGTGTTAGAATTAGGGCTAAGGTTATGTTTACA
>NW_008335667.1:0-553 GCF_000622305.1 Nannospalax galili | reverse complement strand
AATAACCAAGGATACATTATGTTACCACCAAGAACACATTACTTCTCCAACCGAAACTCACACAACGTTTACAGTATCCAAGATTCAGCTATGTAATATTTATAATATATTAGATATAAGGTGTACTGTTAGTGATTACTCTAAGCAGATACTATAATTCATTATTTCTATATAGAAACCAAGCTAACGGTGCCCATAAACTGAAACAGAACTCTTTAGTTATGTTTCCAAGACTACCAATTAATCAGGGAAGCATAACCTGTCAACCCAGACCACAGAAGCAGAGAGCAGGGAAACTCCCAGGGAAGCCTTCTTTCTCCAATGCTTAAGTCAAGGCAAGCTGCCACAGCCTAATGCAGCAATGGCTGTGCCCATAATAATAGCTCCCAACACATTGTGGGATCACATTACTCCATGTGCCATCACAATGATCCAATATATTTAAAAAATGCTCCATTCTCATATCGCACTCCTCAGTGTTACATAACAATAAACCAGTGAGTCATTACAATGCTCAATGTTCCTTCAAAATACCATCACATATGATGCTACA
>NW_008335666.1:0-426 GCF_000622305.1 Nannospalax galili | reverse complement strand
ATGCGGGCCTCACGGCTCACATGCTGCCCACATCTTTGACTTTGGCTGAAGGACTGTAGAGATGACAGCATGTTCTAGGTGTTAAAGTAACAGCACAGTTCTGAAGTTTTACTGGCTAGGTCACTGGTTTTGCATTACTTTGTCGTTTGCGTGAATGTCTGTGGAAACTTTTAATGTTGATATGTTTTATTTCCATTCTTCAGTCCCTAGAAGAACACAGCTCCTATGCTAAGCTCACACACAACATTCGTTGAGGCTGTAAGCAAACACAGATTAATGTGATACTGTGGTCATAACGCAACCCGTGGATCATTCCGTGCAGACCCAGACACTGACATGGACCCCGGTGTGAATGAATTATAACCTACCGGTAAGGGACATAAACATTTTGAAGACTCTAACACCGGTCCGGGGATCAAGGTTGCT
>NW_008335665.1:0-511 GCF_000622305.1 Nannospalax galili | reverse complement strand
GGCTATGGTTTCACTCAATTTTGCCTATAGAAACAGGTACTGAATTTGATTTTTAACATTTTAGACAAAATCAATGAGAATACCCAATTTCTGCCTTTCAGGGTCAAATATAATCGATTATTGGCAATTTCATATTGAGTATGAGTGATGTTCTCTTAAGTATTATTTCCTACTAAGAGGAAATGACCTTTAAACCTTTATATACAAAATACATCAGAAGTAGGACTTTAAGCTTTTTAAATTCAAACCACTTTTGGATATATGTATTTTTCCCTCTTAGGAGTACTTGAACTCCCTGAAGATAAAGAGTTATTTTTCCCTGTGTCTCCACGGAGGGGGAGCATTCCTAAGTCTGTGGATAACTACTGGCTCACAGACCTGTGGACTGGCATGCAGATACAAAGAATTAACGTGATGCTTAGTGTCTCAAGAGGATTTTATGCAGGGTGCTTTGGTATCGGGACAGAGAGATCGTTCACACAGTCAATAGGAATTAGTCATCACTTTGAGG
>NW_008335664.1:6196-6807 GCF_000622305.1 Nannospalax galili | reverse complement strand
AGGGGTAAAGACCAAGAAGGAGGTCTAGAGGAGGGGACCGTAGAAGACAGGTATTATTAAGGGTGAACAGGAGAAAATGAGGGTGACCAGCTCATTTGGCATAAAAGGCTTCAGGCCAGCAGTGGCCACAGGGAGACCCTCTCTCTCAAAAGAGCAACATTGTGACAGCCTCTTTTATGACTTTTGAAAGCATTCATAGACTTCACATTGCTTTAAAAAAATCTATAAATCGAAGATATTAAGTGGATCATTGATGTAAGATATATATCCTGAATATCAAACAATTAACATGTCAGGGTAGGGGAGAATTTATGAAAAGTGATATTTGGTAACTGAGAAGATGTTGTTCCAGTCAAGGATAGGAAACTTATTGTAGTCTAGTTGTGGTGGCCTATGCCTTTAAATGCCAGCACTCAGGAGACTGAGGCAGGCTGAAGTTTCTGAGGCTGAGCCTAGCCTGGTTTATAAAGAGAGTTCCAGGTCAGCCTAGGCTACATAGTGAGATGCACAAATAGAAGTTTAATATAAAATTGTAAATGCAGCTCAAGTTACCATTGCAGAGATTTGAACCAATAAAACAAAATAAATAAATCATAGAAAAAACAAAAAGT
>NW_008335664.1:0-2791 GCF_000622305.1 Nannospalax galili | reverse complement strand
ACCCACTACGCTGACCATCCTCACTAACAACCTTGATGCCAAGAACTCAGAATATTTCTCCATTCCCAAGATTGTGGGACCCAACACTTTACAATAAAAACTTATTATTCCATATTCAATGGGTTTTCAATTTTTGGAGATACCTGATACGCACATCAATTTATTTTATTTTATCTTAAAAATATTTTATTTATTTTTATAACAGAGCATAGGCTAGGGGTTTATGTACATAACAGTGGGCGCCCTCCCACCTTGATGGCTGCGCCATAAAGTCCACACTGGACTACAGATCCTGTGACCTCCCGACGTCCACACTAAATGGTGAGAGAGGTGCCTCTTGGTGTTCTTGGCTTATATATGCTTAGCCCCTCTTCCCACATGCAGCTAAGGTCAACTGATTGCATGGGAGGGGTAACTGAGTCCCCCTTGATTCCTTGATGAGTGTGAGGAGGTGTGACTATAGCTTACAGGTATAGTGGTCCAAGGACATTTCCAGTTAACACTCCATCCCTTCCTCTAGCTCTTACTAGAGGATGACCTTCCTCCCGTGTGTCAAGGCACCAAACTTTCAGGTCTCTGCATCCTCTGTTTTCCATGGGCTGCTGGCCAGTTTCAGTGGGCATCTGTCTACACCATGTGGAGGCGAGATCCAGGTGCTCTCGGGCAGTCTGTTGTGTTCTCAGCATCTAAGCCAGATGGAAGCCAGAACAGCCACTCTCAGGCTGTCTGCTAAGGCCTCCACATCAATTTAATAGCTTGTCTATTCGGAACATTTATGTTGGTTTTAAGCCTCACAATCTGCTTGAAAAAGCAGTGGTGGCACTCACTGGTAACTTGACACATTGTCATATAATTCATGAGCGAGCTGTGAACAGCATTCAGTGTTTTTGAAGAGAGACATGGTCTTTTGTTAGGGTTTAGTTTTTTATTTATTAGTTTTATTTTAGGACTATGCATGTAAACCCTACATGTATGTGAGTGCACCCATGTCATGCGGTGCTTGTGGAAGTCAGAAGAAGGTGTTGGATCCCCTGTAACTGAAATTGTGGACAACTGTTAGCAGCCATTTGGGTGGTGGGACTCAAATCTGAAACCTATGGAAGAGTGGTCAGTACTCAAGTACTGAGTCACCTCTCCAGCCCCAAGGTTTAATATTATTTATTTATTTATGTGTGTGTGTGTGTGTGTGTGCACCTATGGAGATCATAATAAGAGTTCAAATACTCTAGAACTGCAGTTACAGGAGCTTGTGGGTCAAGCACAATGGCTGCTGTAAGACAATCTCAGTTCCTTTGGAACAGCAGCAAGTGCTGTTAATTGAGCCCACTCTGCAGTCCATGACTGGACTTAACATCCTTTTACTGTGGGGTTTATTTGAGACAGGGTGTTCCTGTAGTCACACCTGCCTTGGAACTGGCTGTGTAGACAAGGCAGTCACTGATCTCACAGTGATCCACCTACCATTTATCATTTCTTCTTCATTTATGGGTTTTCTTCCTGAACCTTCCTTCCTTCCTTCCTTCTTTCCTTCCTTCCTTCCTTCCTTCCTTCCTTCCTTCCTTCCTTCCTTCCTTCCTTCCTTCCTTCCTTCCTTCCTTCCTTCCTTCCTTCCTTCCTTCCTTCCTTCCTTCCTTCCTTCCTTCCTTCCTTCCTTCCTTCCTTCCTTCCTTCCTTCCTTCCTTCCTTCCTTCCTTCCTTCCTTCCTTCCTTCCTTCCTTCCTTCTGCCCTTTGGCTGATCACATGTAACTTCAATAACTTTAAGTATTTGTAGTTATTTATCATTGTACTCCCAATAATTATCACTTTTTATTGTGAACTAAGGATGCTTCGTGAGCTAAATATCAGTTCAGATCTTAGGACAATATTATGCCTATAATCATGACTATATTTTTCTGACAATTTTGTTTCTGTGCCTTAAACAGGAAGCATAACTCAAAGTTGTACATAATTTTATAGCATTATTTTTTGATAGTTTGACTAAATCATTCACTAAAACTAGAATCCTTTCCCACATGGCCTAACTATTAAAAATCTTCCTTGGTCTTTGCTGTTCAAATACAATAAATGTCTCCTGAAATATCTGCACCGGTGTCATCGCAAATTGTTTTATCATTAATTCTTTTTGTCCATGTATTGGGGTGAGGTTTTTGTTTGAGTTTTGGGGGAGGGTATATTTCTTTTTGAGACACGGTCTCCCTGTAGCCCCGTCTGTCCTGAAACTCACTATATAGACCAGGCTCACCTGAACAACACAGAGATCCACCTGCCTCTGCCTACTGGGTGCTGGGATTAAAGGCGTGCACCACTGCACACGGTAGGATGAGTATTTTTATAAGTCATACTAAGTAATGATTTGTAAGTGCTGTTTTCACTAAAAATGATCTCTTTAAGAGTAAATATCAGGGGCCGGAGACATGGCTCAGCTGTTAAGTGCACTGATTGCTTTTTAGGAGGAGCTGGGTTCGAGTCCCAGCACCAATGTGGTGGTTAACAAGCATCTGTAGCTCAAGTTACAGGGGATCTGAGGCCTTCTTCTGACCTCCACAGGCATTGCACGACATGGTTGCATTTACACGCATGGAGGCAATACGCTCATAAAATTTAAAAATAATAAATAAAATCTTTTTTTAAAAAAAAAGACTAAATAGCATGTGTGCTCTTTTTCTGCTGATGTGGGAGATACATTTCCTATCCTAGCAAATTCACACAGAGTTTCTCAATCATCAGTTTGAATTGAACTGTAAACAATCCAGAATGTGTTTTGAAAATATTTTAATGTATGTTTACCCA
>NW_008335663.1:0-477 GCF_000622305.1 Nannospalax galili | reverse complement strand
AGAAGTTCATACCCACTAAATATATACATTTTAAAGTTACTGCCTCTCAGAAACAAGAAACATAACTGTTCTTTGAACTGAAATCTCCGCTACCCTTACATTTAGGCTGTTCCTAATCCTTTTCTCTGGTCCAGAGAGGAGACTGCAGCTTGTCATTTCAATGCTAAGGTATATGTAGAAGAAATGACATCACTATATCAACCTCATTTTCAATGGTTTTATTGAAAGTAAAATAATTCCCATCAATTCATTCAGTTTTTTCTCAGTTTAATAACTTGGCTCCACTCCAGACAATTGTTGATCACACTTAGGGTTTCCTATCATACATTCTTTCCAAACACAGTGACCATGATGAATGTGACCTCCAAGACAGGATTATATCTCATGGGCTTCTCTGACAAGCATTAGGTTCAAATTTTACATGCAATGCTCTTTTTGGTGACACACCTGCTGGCTCATCGTCACCATCATCATCCT
>NW_008335662.1:0-1974 GCF_000622305.1 Nannospalax galili | reverse complement strand
TTTCTGACATGAATGGTAAAGGTTGAGTGAAATATAACATTAAATGCAGATCTCAGTTGGGACCTTGTATGCAATTCAAGGTACATTGAGGATGAACGTATTTTCAAATTTAAAATAGGAGGGGATATGTTTAATTAAATAAAGATCTCAATTATTTTTTTAATTGTTACAAAGAAGGATTCTTTGTATGTATCACAGTCTAACTTGTTTCCTTAGGACATTTGTTGGAATCCAGGAGAATAACAATTGAGCCATGACAAAAGAGCCATGGATATCAAATATGGACCAATCACATTTCTACCTGAACTCTGAATCTAAACCAAGTTTTATCTCTCTTAGATCAGAGACACCTGTTGCTAACTAGGTCCGCTGAAATTAATGAATATGTTTAAATCCTTAGGAATAACAGATTGGCCTACTTTGTGCTTAATTGTTGACACCAATTAGCTGGAGAAAACTAAATCTAAAGCACACCAGACCTCTCACCTAAAGAAAGGCTATTGTAATGGCTCTATTTCCCAGGAGACAAAGAATGAAAGAAAATGAGGTGTTTGCATCTTTAGGGTTAGAATTTCATTTAAATGCTTCCTACCGTATAATTTCTCCTCATAAAAAAACCTGAAGCCAATCTATGCCCAAGGGAAATAATACAGTTTATAAATACTTGAGTGTGCACATAATTCACTCAGATGTTGCCCAGCAGCTTGGAGAACTGCCCAGCCATGAAGACATTCTAGGGTGAGCTTTTCACACATGGATGGGGAATGGGAACTTCATGGAAATTCAGATAGCACTTTATAGTCTTCAAACATGTTTTGCAAAACCAAGAATCAGATCTAGTGTGAAAGGAAATTGAACTTGCAGAGGAGGACTGGATAAAGTCAATGTAATTAATTCATATATGCAAATTATCAGAGGGGACCATTCTAGGAAAATAAGTACATTGGGAAAAGGGGAATGTCTTACCTGGTCATGTATGAAAAACCTCTGTGAAACATGCACTGAAAGACAAAAATTGATGATATGTGTCAGGTAAATGTGGCAATTCTTTCACACTTCCTGGAACCATTTCATTCACATTTATAGATGTCAAATGAAAGGAGTCAAATGAATCCAGAGTAACTCCAGTTTCTTGCTTCAGTATTCTGAAGCTTATTGTCTCCTATAAAAATCAAGATGTTAATGTTTATCAGGAAATTGTGAAACTGCCTGTGGCTGTAGACCTGTTCTAGGATGGACTCTAGCATCGTTATTTGCCTCATAAAATATTACTGTTTCCTGGTTTCCTCTGTGTTGTAATTATGTGTGTAAATTTGGTAGGTTAAATTATTGAATAGTCAGAAAATAATTAAGTATGGACAGTAACATCAACAGAAAATGAGGGAGAGAAGAAATTAGGAAGAAAATATTAGGAGCATGATTCTGAAGTCAACTTATCCCTGTTTGCTTTATGTGGATTGAGATTTTGAGTATATCAATAACTTTGAGATAATTCCAAAGGTATCAAATGTGAACTCCAATACTCTCTGAGAAGCAAGAGGTTTGTTTTCATGGGGCTGCTAAAATGCAATTCAATATTTAGTTACCAGCACCTCCCTTCTCCCTCACTTCATCACAACAACTCACTATGAGCTCAAGGTGATCCTGATCAGGACATGACATCACAGATCTGAGGTAACAGGCTTCTGTCACCTTGCTTGGCACAGATAGACAAATGCATTTTAAAAATTTGGAATGGACTCGGCCAGGAAAGAGGGGATGGAAATGGGGGCCTGCGATGTCCAGTTCAATGTTTATAAAGTGAAGATGTGTGAAAAGACTGTACCTTCTCCCAGAGAAACTGCTGTTAGTTCTGTCTCATTGTAAGAATTTGGGAGACAGAGTGTGAGTATGGATGTTCCCCACATCATTTTTTAAGTGGAAAAATCACTGAGACAATGAGACACAAGAAAACATACAGTGGGATTTGAAAGT
>NW_008335661.1:0-487 GCF_000622305.1 Nannospalax galili | reverse complement strand
CTCCATTTTCTAGTGTCTTCTAAATTTTTTCTTCAGTGTCTTAAAATTTTCTTTGTAGAGGTTTTTTTTTTTTTTCCCCAGGTGGTTAGGGTTATTCCCAAATGTTCTGTGTGTCTGTGTCCACTTGTGTGTGCATGCATGTGTGTATCTGCATGTATGCTTGTGTGTGTGTGTGTGTGTGTGTGTGTGTGTGTGTGTGTGTATGCTTGTGGCTGCTGTGAATAGGACTGTTTCCTTGATATCTTTGTCAGCATGTTTGCTATTGATACGTAATCAGGAAGTCTCCTGATTTTTGTACGTTAATTCTACGTTCTGCCGTTTTGTTGAAAGTGTTTATCAGCTCTAAGAGTTTTCTGGTGGAGCCCTTAGGGTCTCTTATGTGTAGGATAATGTCTACAAGTAGGAATGCTTTGACCTTTCCCCTCTTTGTACCCTGTACTTCCTTCTTGTTTGTCACTCTTGACTTCAAACACGGTATTGGATATGA
>NW_008335660.1:543355-543731 GCF_000622305.1 Nannospalax galili | reverse complement strand
ACATGGGCATGTTAAAATCATGAGCGAATCCAGAAAGAATAGTTAGAATCAGAGAAATCAGGTCCAAGAACTTATCAGACATACTGAACCAAAGAAAATGTGCAACTAACTCCCTCATCTGGATGCCATAAAGAAATAGTTACCGAGAACAGAGGGAAATGGTCCCCACTGACATGTCATCCGATACCCTGTGTGTGTATCAAGGACCAACAGACAGAGAACTCCATACTGTTCCCAAGGCTTCAGTTTGGCTAGGTCCCCACTGTTGATATGATCTATTGAACTTCTATCTGCTCATCCTCCTGTTTGCCCATCTGGACCTCCTGTTCTTGCATGCATTTTTATCTCTGCAGCTGGACTGAACTTTGCAGATTTG
>NW_008335660.1:537455-543025 GCF_000622305.1 Nannospalax galili | reverse complement strand
GAGCATCCATTCCCCCTGGAAATGAAGTTAGAGACAGTTTTGAGCTGTCGTGTTGGTATTGGGAACAAAATCCAACTCATACGCAAAAACAGCAAGTACTCTTCAGACCTGAGCCATCTCTCCAGTCCCCCTTCGCTGATTTCTTTCGGGCAGAATTCCTCAACCTCAGCAGAACTGGGATTTAGAACCAGATAAATCTTCATTGTGGAATCTGCACTGACCCTATTGGATCTTTACGGGTGTTTCTGATCAGTACTCACTGAACGGCAGTGGTACCCTGCCTTCGTTGCAACAACCAAAAACTTGTCTTCAGCCGTTTCTAAACATCCACCCTGGTTGTGAATCTCTACTTAACAAGGTCTCTGCATCTTGACTTGTCAATTTGGTCTGAGAGTTGTAGCCTTTTGTCTCTTTTCCGTCTTCCCTCTCCCCTTTCCTTCCTTCCTTCTTTTGTATATAAGCTCTTACTGTGTGTCACAGGCTAAAATCATGATCCTGTTGCTTCAGGATCTGTAGTCCTGGGGTTTCAGGCCTCCCGAGTGCTGGGATTAAAGGCGTGTGCCACCAGGAAACTAGATGAGGCTCACCAGTCTGTGAGTACAGAGAGAGAAAGCACCAGGTTACACATACAGTTCTTGC
Source organism: Nannospalax galili (assembly GCF_000622305.1). Classification (NCBI taxonomy): domain Eukaryota; kingdom Metazoa; phylum Chordata; class Mammalia; order Rodentia; family Spalacidae; genus Nannospalax; species Nannospalax galili. Next base: position 542,386 of record NW_008335660.1, on the reverse strand, counting down.
ACACAGATCTCTAGTCCAAAACTCTTGGCTGAACTTATGGTCACATTTCTGGCTTCTAACCTAGCATTCCTATTTGGTTTGATTTTTAAACTCACACAGGCACTGCTGAATTCCTAATCTAGATCTGCTCCTCCCAGTGTCTCTTCCCTTTGTTAGAACTAAAATCCGAGGTTCAAGAACCCCATCAATACTGCACAAAGAACAATCAAGAAAGCAAAAGTAACAGGCAAGGTAGTTTTTACTTTTGCAAAAGGGTGCTAATAACAAGCAAGCACACCAAACATGCAATTTGACAGGTTTTATCCTGACGAAAGAGTTCTGTTTTTCCCCCATTGGCTGGAGTCCAACCTCAGTCTTTTGCAGTTGGCTAGTTTTAAAAGAACTGGCTTGGTGCTCGCTTCGGCAACACATACTAAAATTGGAATGATACAGAGAAGGTTAGCATGGCCTCTGCGCAGGGATGACAAGCAAATTCATGAAGTATTTCATATTTCTTTTTTTAAAACTGGCTGTAAGGAAATGAGAGGAAAGGGAACGGGGAAACAGATCAGCAGATCCGGACATCAAGTTTCAGGACTATAGCAGGTCCTTCGAGTCAACAAAAGTTTTACAATGGGTGGGGATTATAAAACAGCACTATAAAGGTTGTATGCCTGGGATCATCCTTTTGATAGGAAAGATGTGAATTCTTTGTAATTATTTCTATCACATTTCAGTAAATAGCAACTTTCTCCAAGATATTCTGACTAAAAACTTCCCATCACCCTTGACTGTTTTGTTCTGTGCCCAGGCAAAGAAAAATTTCCCTCTGCTGACTGAAGGTTCACGGGAATGATCTGACAAAGCCCAGTTAAACAGGCAAACTCCTTTGCCAGGACCTGTCCCAACAGTGGAAAACCAAGAGAGAGTCAGAGAAACGTTGATTCTAAGGTGTTTTCCTTTCATTTACATAAAATTGCTCACTGTGCCAAAGTTATATCTTGGAATTTTGCTCTCCGAACCCCAGTCATCACTGAGTCAGCAAACCCCAATGGCTCTAGCTTTAAATTTAACTCACTGACCTCATTCAACATTCACCTGTGAATATCCATCCCGGGCAGCAACTTCCCAGGGCTCCTAAACAGGGGAGGGCACATCCCTCATTCATGCTCTCGACCCTCCACGGCTTGTCTCCACTCTTAGAAGAAGCTACAAACTGATAGAGGTCTGGAAGTGCTAGGGGACGTGTCTTTCACCTGCTGTCTGGTTTGTTCCTACTGTTTTTGCAGACAGACATAGGAAAAGCCAGACAACTCCAAGCTGCTGATGCAACTATAGAACTGTGTTATGGAAGAACATCAAGTCAATGATCAAACAGAAAATGTCACAATGGCACAACAAAAATAAGATGAAAGGAGGCTCCGATGGAGCAGGTTAGAAGTGAAGCTGAAACCAACCCTTCAGAGCGAGTGTTGTGAAGAGAAAAAGCCTCCCAATCCTGGAGAGTCCAATTGGGAAAGCAATTAGGACAGACAGAGCATCAGATCAGAGACAACAGGCGGGGCCTTGAGGGGAGACAGCAAAAGGATTCCTGTCAAAAGCCTGCAGAGGAGCTTCATTAAGAGACACCATGGCATGGGCCCCGAAAGGGAGTAGGCCCTTCACAGAATCCCCTGAGCAAAGGAAATTCATAAGTTTTATAGCTTTTTTTGGGGGGGGGAGTTCTATACCACAATTTCATCTGACTTAGCCTACATGCCAAGGGACATGGGCATAAACTTATCTTGTAGTTGCAAGGGGGAGGGACTTCAAGACCACAGCAAAGTGTGGCTTCTTAACTCTAGGAGAGAGAGAGAGAGAGAGGCAAGAGAGAGAGACTGTGATCTAACACACAAGACCACCCAAAATCTGTTGGAACCAACACAGCCAACCTAGACAACTATAAGCTGTCTTGGTTATAAAAATATCTCCACATCATTAGCCCTACAAATTTGTCTACTCCTATCATTCATCTGATGCTGTGACACATTTAGAAAATCCCACATTGCTAAATATAATAATAGAAGAGCAGCAATCAGGCACAGAAAGTAATCTCACTCATAATCCCTTTCAGAAAACCAGTTTAGGAGAAATGGCACTAGACAGAACAACACAGAGCTCTAAACATGATGGGGGCCTTAGAGGGAAGGAGAGGCTTTCCTTTAAAGCCTGGACAGAAGCTTCATTAAGAGTGAGAATAAGAGAGAGAGGGATGAAAGGGATGGTGGGGAAGGTCAGAGGAGTCTTTTGAAAGCAGTTGTCAAAGTGCCTCCTTGAGCAAATCGCCCTGAGGAATCTCCAGACCAATCCTCAGAACAAAGTGAGGGGGTGGGGGAATGTGACTTCTTATGATCTTTCAGGGGTAGTGGGAAGTTCTACATCATGTGATTTAGCTGAGATGACAGAGGAGCAGAGGAGCCACATACCATAAATTAAGAGCTGTCAAGGCACAGCACAGATAGCTTCTTAACCATCTTAGAGAGGGTGGCAGGGAAGGACCACCTGATTCAGGCTGTGGGATCTGGCCTAAATGCTCAGACCTGTCTTCTAACACATGAAAGGACAGAAAAGTGGAGTAAACCCTTTTCTAGGAAAATCCAAACCCATTTTTGGACAATCCTCCCTTTGTTAAAGTCTGTATTAACTTTTCCTAGGGAGGCCTGAACAGAAATCTGTTTACCTCAGACAGCGAAGCAATGACAGACCAAAGTAAGGATCCATTCAAGTCCAACTTGGTGAAGCCGTTACAGGAAAAAGACAGCGGAGAAATCAAGCACTTGCTCAGAGAGTTGGAGAACTCACTTCTTTGGTAACGACAGCGGACCTGGCAGAGCTAGCATTCTTAAGTTCTGGGCCCCAAGCCGTTTATACAGGGTTTCTCACATCACTTTTTAGCTATTACACAATGATGGGTTTTGTCCTAGTTTGTTTCTTCACTGCTGTGACAAAATACTCTGACCACTACCAACTTGGGGAGGAAAGGATTTATTTTATCTTACATCTCCCAGGTCACAGTTTATCAGGGAACCCAAGGTAGGAACTCAGGGCAGGAACCTGGAGGCAGGAGCTGGAGCACAGGCCATGGAGGAACTCTGCTTACTGGCTTGCTCCCCTGGCCCCTGCTCAGCCTGCTTTCTTATGCAACACAGGCCCACCTGCCCACGGTGGGCTGGGCCCTCCCACATTACTCAACAATCAAGAAGATGGCCCACAGACATGGCCACAGGCCAGTCCTATGGAGGAAATTCCCCCAACTGAGGCCCCTTCAAGCCAGGTGTGTGAAGTTGACACTAAAGCTATCCAGCACAGGTTGAAACTGTGGTTCCCATAATTTACAACACAGGTGCCTATGTGTCACATGACAATTACAAGAAATTCCTTCTGTGGTTAGTTGGTCAAGCCTGATTTCAAAAGTAAATGTGGCATCAATTAGTTAAACATCTTTAGCAACAGAATTTGTGGTTACTGCCTTGTCAACCAGAACAATTGCAAACATGTTCCATCAAATAGCTGTGGGTTTTCTGGCTTCCTGTGTTCTCCATTGTTACTTTTACTTCTATCAGCTATAGTTAAACATTTGCTATGGAAGGCAGTACAATGTCCTAAAGTATAGTGAAATATAAAAATTTAAAAACCAGCAATAAACAAAAGAAAAATCGATCTTATACAAAGAACAACATTAAACACATAGATTATATTTATTTTCCTCTTCAAACCAATTAATTTGGAATTATTTACAGGACCATGGGTAAGGGGGTTACTTACCATAGCACAGTTGACACCAAAACACATCACTGCAAAGACCCACACCATCGTAGGTGATGATTTCACAGAAGCAACAACATGTAGTATCACATTCAGTTAACCTTCCACCTCTTACATGCCCTAGCATCTCCCAAGAACACTTGTAGCTTAGAAAGAGGTAGGAAAGATTAATGGCTAGGATCTCTAGTGAGGGTTCTGTGTCATGCCCCCTTCTGCTAGGAAATGTTAGCATCTCCATTAACCATTACCAGAGGTCTAATGATTATTGTGATGTTCTGTTTACTTGTTGGCCAGGCTACCAAGGCACCATTATCTCTACTTCAAGACTTTAATGGGATGATCAAGTTATGACAGGAGGAAAAGGACGTACTACAATGAGCTGTCCAAAGTGATGGGACACTGCTTGTGCTCCCTCCTGAGTGCTTTCTTGTTCAGTGTGTGTGTGTGTGTGTGTGTGTTTGTGTGTGTATGTGTGTGTATCACACAGAACATCCTAAAACATATTCAACTATACACCCACTTCCCAGATGGCACTCTCCCATAGCCCCCCTCCCCCAACTAGAGCCCTTATACTCTGATATCCCTGCTACTGTCTGCTGTGTTGGCGTCACCTCCAGCCATTCCCCACTACTTGCCCTTCTGGTGAATCTAGTCAGCCTATCTAGAGGTCTTTATTTTAGGAGGGTCAGCTGTGCCTCTTTTAGCAGCAATCAGTTGTCAATACTCCTTTAGATAAGATTGGGGTCTGCTGTTCATTTTCCCAGTTCTATGCTGGGTTACTATTTGGGAGTCCCTTTGGTCACCCTGGCCAACAACTCAAAAGAAGGTATCTCCTGTCTGGCATTGTTGCTTGTTATGTAGACTTTAGCTATGCAAATGGACTCTTAAGAAATTATATTGACCCCTTTACTCTTTGGTTATTTTTTCCTTTTGGATATTTAAGGCCATACAGTTGGCCCAGATAAACCAATTTATTTTTACTCTTAAGGTCGTTTGAGGATCTGTTCTTCAGGGGTCACATGAGCTTGGGAGGAGCCCCTGGCTCCTTTCTTTTACCCGGTCCACCTATGTGAAGATAAGCCAAAGGTCCTGCTCGACTATGGCTGGCTTCACTTGGAAGCATGGAGGAAATGATTCCTCTGTGTTGA
>NW_008335660.1:535992-536624 GCF_000622305.1 Nannospalax galili | reverse complement strand
CTGCAAGAGCAGCCAGTGCTCCTAACTGCTGAGCCATCTCTCCAGCCCCCAAACCAAGAATTCTTAGAGAAATGGCAGATTTCAGTACTGGTACAGGAAATGTTTGAAATATCTACTATCAGAAATAAAAAATAATGTGCCTGAAGATTGAGAAGTATTTATAAAAATGACATGGAGAAAAAAAAGAGGGGAAAAAAGGGAAAAAAAACACACACACACTCAGAAGTCAGCTTCTACAGTTTAATCAGGGATTTAAAAATGGATCAGCTACCCGATGACTTTGTAGACATACACAGGCGCCAAGGATCCAAGTGCAACCGATTATGACTTGTAATAATCAGATGCATACAGATTAAAGATGCATGCGCCAGCATCTCAGTGTTAGTAGCAAAAATAATGAGTCTTTCTGCAAGGAACAATATATTCTAAAATGAAATGGAGATCTTTATTAAAGGTTAAAAAACTCATTCAATTTTATGTCTTACACGGCTTATACTGAGTTCAATATTGTATAACTGTATTAACTCAATCGTGAACCTAGAAACTTGCACCCACTTGTGAAAGAGATGTACTCTTGCTCTGGCATGTGTTACTGAATATGTTAAATCTGTACTGAAATACATCTTCTAATA
>NW_008335660.1:533527-535641 GCF_000622305.1 Nannospalax galili | reverse complement strand
AAGATGCATCTTAGCTCAGAAAATTGTTATTGAATATGTCAATGCTATTGTAATGAAATGTTTCTTCTAAGTATGTGGCTATTAAATAAATAATTAACTGGGGGAAAATAACATAATTATAAATATTATGTTTATAGTAATATACATGACATGAACATAAAAGCAAACACTGGGGAGGGTAAAGAGGACCGGTGGAAGGGAGAAGACTCAGAAAAGAGATGGTAGGCAGTATTAGGGAAACTATATTTAGCATATGATTTACGCATGCACAAAAGCTTTAAATGAGTGACTGAACAGGTCTTCAACCTCCATGGTGATATTTTCCTAGATTAATTATTTGTATGATTGACATACACGTATCCTGTGATATGTTGACTTGGAGTCCTTTGGGTAAATACCTGGGAATGGTATAGCTGTGTCATATGGAAGATCTATTGTTAGTTTTTTGAGAAACTTCCATATGGATTTCCATAGTGGCTGGACTAGTTCACATTCTCACATATCTTTGTTCTGGTTTGCTTTATGTTGCTGTGATAAATAAAAAAGTTTATTTGGCTATGGGTTATAATCAATAGAAGCCATAGCAGGACTCAAGGCAGGAACGGAAGCAGGAGCCATGGAGAAATGCTGCTCACTAGCTTGCTTCCCCTGGCTTGCTCAGCTACAACCCAGCCCACCTGCCCAGTAATGGCACCGCCCATTAAGCTGGGCCCTCCTACATAAATTAGAAATTAAGAAAACACCCACAGACATGCCCACAGGCCAGTCCAATAGAGGAAATTCTTCAGTTGAGGGTCCCTCTTCCCTGGTGTGTCACGTTGACAACTATGACAATCCTTGCCGGTGTTTAAGTTTTTATTTATTTGTTTGTTTAACTTATTTTGCTTTGTTTTGTTGAGGCGAGCTCTCTTTCTGTAGCTCCAGCTGGTCTGGAACACGCTATGTAGACCCGCTGGTCTCTATGTCATAAAGATCTGCCTGTCTCTTCCTTCAGAGTGCTGGGATTAAAGATGTGCAGCAGCACCACACTATGTGTCTTTGTTTTCTTAATGACTGTCATTCTGATTGGGGAAAGGTGCAATCTCAATGTAGTTTTTATCTGTATTTCTCTGATAGCTAGTGATGTTGTACTTTTATTCTTAAATAATTTATTGAGAATTTCATATATGCGTATAAGGTGTTTTGATCAAATCCATGCCCACTCCCTCCCCTCCAACTCCTCCCATATCTCCCCATCACTTTTTTCTGATAACTTCATGTACTCTTTCTTCATCTTTGATTGATTGATTTATTTTTCTGGGGCTTTTGGCTACTCTAACATTCCCCCCTCTGAAGAGGTAACCCTAAAATCTTTTAAGAATAAGATACAAGCTCCCAAATACTTTTGACATTATTGGCCTTTGGAACAGAGTATGTTGCTAAGAGGCCCGAAGACATTTTGACTTTTGGCCAAGAAACTGGCTGCTTTTCTTTGGGGTCTTTTTACCCTAACTGCCTGGCCAATTCCTACCTCCTATTCTTATCATGCCATCCTCTGAAGAGGTTACCCAAATCGCCAATAAAGAGGGACACAGATCACTCTGGCTTCTTCCATGCTGAACAGGGACACAGGATGAGGCAATTGGAGTACCCCTTCAGTGGGTCTGTCTAAAAGACTCCCAAGTTGCATAACTCTTATCTCTAAGGGGAAAAGAAAGTCCTTGAATCGTGAATAGGAGATGTGAAAGAGAAGTAAAGTTGACCCTCCTCTTTGTAGACTGGACAGTGGTTCAAGTTCTTCTCATGGGGTCTCCATGTCCTCCCTGAACAGAGGACAGGTGACCTGAGTGAGTACTTTCATCCAAACTTCAAATTTCTTAATTTGTCTCTCTATGAACTCTCTTTAACAGTAATAACAATATGGAAATACTGGGGAAAGGTCTGTGTCTCTGAGACCTGCCTAGCTTGTTGTGATCACATTGTGTCATAAACATAAAGGAACACTTTTGTGTCTTTCCACAATGTCAGAATTTATTGGATAACAATAAATTCACAGGATTTAGTGGTATCAATGACAACAATTTGTCACATCTACCTTAGTAGCCTGGCTAAAGTGAATGAAAGTTACTTTATTC
>NW_008335660.1:527237-533427 GCF_000622305.1 Nannospalax galili | reverse complement strand
TGTGTGTGTGTGTGTGTGTGTGTGTGTGTGTGTGTGTGTGTGTGTTACGGGATGAATTTAAGAACTCTGCAGCAGAGTTCAAGAGGTTTCAGAAGCAGATTGGAAGTCTGTACTGATAAGATAATGAACCAGACCAGGGCCTGGAGGGAGCTGCTGGTGGAGCTGCAGGAGCCAGGTCTGAGAACAGAGCTGCAGAGGTCAGCTATCAGGTGAAACACCAAAGGTGAGAGAGTTACACCCTTTCCTCAGTCTTGTATGTCCCACAAGTCCTTGGGTCTGGTTTCCCTGGTGTGATTTTAATGCACCCATGTGCTCCCACAGTCTCAATTCACCCCAGTAAACATCCAGGGTGGCTCCCTTTCTGCAGCATTATCATGCCACATGACAGTTAATACTTGAATAAAACAACCTGACTCTTAACGTTAGCTTTGAAGAGTGGATCTGAACTTGGAAGACATGAGTTCCCCCAGATGTCTCTTGGACCTGTGCCCTGAAACTGTGCTCCAGAGTCAGGTCTCACCCATATTTTTTATTCTAAACCATTTCTCCAACTTCCACTGAGGCAGCACAAGCTTGAATCCACCCTTATCACATAATCATCCTAGTTCTAGAATACACACAGTATCAAACATCCCTTTTCAGTCTTCATCGTTTTCAATGAAGATGCAGTGTGCTGCTTTTTATCACTCTGATGTGTTAATCTTGAGCACACCCACATTCATTCATTATCTTGGGGTGGAGTAGCAAATTAGGAATCAAGGTCAAGTGCCCAGGTCACAAGAGCCCATGGCTCAGTGAGCTTGCCAAAGTTAATTAAAAGTCATTAGTCTAGAGTCCGTCAATTTTATAAGTCATTACTATACCTTTCTACTCCCAGAAGTAAGCTATTTATTAGCACAGGCTGGATGGTGGTGCCTGACAGATGGTATGGTTTTCAGATCCATCCAGGGGCTGAAGTCATCCTTCTCCCTCAAAATGGAGTGCAAAGCTACCTGTGAAATGGAGTCTCCTCAGACAATGCACAGCCCGAAAAAGCCCACTGCTTTATACAATATGAAGTAACTAAGAGTAGGGCACAGCTTGCTCAGTACTTTACTGAAGCTACACTGGCTGTTGCTTGGTGCCTGGCACCACGGCCGGAGAGCAGGGTAGGGAAAGAGAGGCTTCAGGATGAACAAACGGAAACCCAGTGACAGAGGAAAGGACTGCAACCCTTCACAAACACGCCAAGAGCTACATGTAATGAACAGAGCACGCAGAGAGAAAAGCCATGGTTGACAAATGGGGAAGAAGGCAGGTGTGATGTAAATGACCCATAGAGGACCTGACTCCTGTGACCCAGAGATCCTGGGCATTGAACTTCTAACCTTTCCCGGTTCTCAGACCCACTTCCAATCTTGGAAATGCCTTTCTCTCTTTGTAAACTGTCTCTACTTCTACCACTACCCATGTGTCCTCCATCCATTTCCTTCATCCAGTACGTGAGAAACAAATCCCAGTGGGTGCCCACCAGACTTCAACCCATACCTACAAGAGCAGCTGCTGTCATTTCCAAGACAGCCACATACTTCACTTCCTTCCAACTTTCTCAAAATCTGGCTTATCCATGTGGCCCTCCCCAGCTTCCTTATATAAAAACCACTCTCTCATGCACCCTACCCCAAGCTGACTTACTCTGCTTAATCTTGCGGAATATAATATATTCTTCACTTACATGTTTACAGCACTCTCTCCAATAAAAAGTGAGCTCTGGGAGGGCCAAGGAAGGCTTTGTCTTGTTCACATCCATGTTCTGAGCACCTAGAGCAGTGCTTTGTACACATAAGCATGTGTTGATGAGAATGCCTATGTGTTCTACAAATCTTGATGAACTACAGACTTCCCATGTCAAAACCATTACGCTATGCCTCTGACATTTCTCCGAAGATACCCCCCACCCTTCCCCCCTGCAACCAGTGTTACTATGCTGTCCTCACCTCTGTTATCCCAATTCTGTCTCCACCTATCCCTGCAAGGACCATCATGAAGCGAAAAAAAAAAAATGTAGACTTTCTGGAACCTGGTCTGCTTTTCTATTACCCCGTTTATATACTTCCTATTAATTATGGACACAGTAAACTAGTCCAGAATTTGTTAGTATCATTTATACTCAAGCTATGTCATGAAAATTCTAAATTTCTCCAATTCTAAATGATATGGAGGAGAGATGGAACTTTTTAAAGCAAAGGCCTAAGCCACTATCAATAAGGAAATGTAAGATAGGTAGGGTGAGAAAGAGTTCCATCATCATGTAATGAGGCCCTTAGAATTAGCATCCCTCCTCGAAGTGCCACATGAGGGTGAAGATGGCCCACCCTAATATCTCTAGGTGCTTGAGGCCGAGAGCCTCCATTCAGTGAGGCATGCAGCTAAATGTGCATGCATTATTATGTGTCCTGTTACTGAAATATGTATGTATAGTTCCGAGCATGTTTCATCCTTTCTGTCAGTTGTAGCACTGCTGTGTGCAAAGCAAGGACAGATTGAAAAAGAAACGCACAAATTCACACACACACACACACACACACAGAGTCATTTTAGTGCAGTTGAGCATTTGGACCCAGATCCAGGCTTTATGGCCAAAGGCTCCAGTTACGGGGGAAATTTCATAGATCCTACCTCAAGATGAACAGATACAAGCAACCAGTGATACTTAGGGAGAGAGAATCAGTTTTCTCCAGGGACTAGCTCCGTGAGAGGTTATCTAATCCTAAACAGGCAGCCCTAAACTCAGGTACACACAGCACCATAAAAATGGACTTAGTGAATTAAATACATATGTATATTTATAAATGTATGTATGTATATGTAATAATTAAAGAAGGGGACAAGAAATTGGGGGACATGGGAGTTGGGCAGGAATAGGAGGGATAGAAATAATGCAACAACATTCATGTATGAAATTTTCAAAAGATAAAAAATATATTTTTAAAAAGGGTCAGGCAAAAGCCTAAAGAGATAGTTCAGTGATTAACAGCACTTACTGCTCTTCCAGAAGACCTAGGTTTGGTTCTAGCACCTACATAGTGGCTAACACACATCCTTAACTCCAATTCCAGACCTGACCTGGCCTCTGTAGGCACTGAATGCATATAATGCACTTACATACATATAAGCAAAACACTCATACACATAAAGCAAAATTAAATATTTTTAATGAGTTGGAAAAGAGTAAGAGGTATAGCCGACCAATGTCTCCATAGCACATGAGCGCTTTGGTAGAACCCTGGCATACCTGCGTGTTGGTCTCACTGTAAGACCTCTGAAGGGCTCATCAGACTGTCTTGTAGTCATCAGGTAGACAGCATAGCCAGCATGACGTTAACCTGCTATTGTATGACACTATTCCTTAGGAGAAGTGAACAAACACCTGTTCACCCCAGACAGGAATCCACTGACAGACCCAAGTAAGGATAGCACCAAAGTCCAACTTGGCGAACCAATGCGTTGCACCAGGTTGGAGAGCATCCTTTCCAAGTATCTCAACAGTCTGAACCTCTTCCAGGCAGCTCAGCTCTACCTCTTCCAGGTACCTTGACTGGTCTGAGAGTCTCTCCACTGGTCCTAGAGCTTATGTATAATTGGGGAGGGAGGGGCCTAGAGAGCCTTGTCAATTTCCAAGACTTCAAGAAACTACTGAGTTGTTTACTTCCTGAGCTTAAGGCCTTCCTTGAAGGATAGAATGTTTTACCTTCCTTCAAAACATCCTGCTGTTCACCTTTCTAAATTTAAAACATCCTGTTGTTTACCTCCCTTCAGATATCCTGTTGTTTACCTTTCTAAATTTAAAACATCATGTTCATTGTCCTTTAGAACTTCCTGCTATTTACTCACTTTCCCCATGTATATTAGTCACTTTTCTGTTGCTGTGATAGAAGCACTGACCCAAGCAATTTATAGAAGGAAGAGTTTATTTGAGCTTAAGGTTCCAGGGGAATTACAGTCTGTCGTGGCAGGGAGGCATGGTGGCTGGAGGTGGCTGGAGCAGGAGCAGCAGAAGCTAAGCTCTCACATCATCACACGGGCACTGGAAGCAAAAGAGAACAACTGGAGATCCGGCAAGGCTTAAGAACTCTCTAAGCCCATCCCCAGTGACGTGCTTCCTCCAGGATAGCCACACCTTCTAAAACCTCCCAAAACAGCACCATCATCTGGGGACACAATGTCCAAATACTTGGAGCCTATGGGGGACATTTTCATTCAAACCACCACACCATGGAAGGTTTTATCTCCAGGAAATTGCTACATGACACCTGCCCACTTCCTTGCCCATTGTCTTGTCTTTAAATCATGTTCTGATGAACATATTTAACCTGTGAGAATTTCCAAACCAAAGCAAGCCATGATGTTGTTGTGTTAACTTTCCTGGGAAGAGGTGACAAATGTCTATTCACCCCAGATAGACATCAACAACAGACCAAAGTCCAACTTGGGGACACCAGGGAGTCTGTTGGGCCTGTTTATAGAGTATAGATGAGTGGTTCCTCAGAGAAGCCTGAGTGATCTCAAAGCAGTCACATCCTGGCAAAACCCCACTTCATCATATACAATGAATCATGAAAGCTGCATCCTAGAACACCAATTTTTTAAAGTACTGCTTTTAATCAATATTTCACTTTTTATATATTCTAGCATCTCCCAAGATCAATTGCGGCTGGGGAAGGGGATGGAGGAACAATGACCGGAATTTCAGGTGAAGGTCACCTGTGGTGGTTTGAGTTTGAATGTGAAGTGTCCCCATAGGCTCATGTATCTTAGCACTGGGGAATTGGTGGTGCTGTTTGGGGAAGTTACAGAACCTTGCTGGAGTAAGTATGTCACTGGGGGAGGGGAGGTTCAGTGTTTACAGCCTCACCCGACTCCCTGCTCATGCTCAGTTTCCTACATGTGATCTCTTAGCATCTTGCTCCTGATGCCTGTTGTCATGCCTCCCTCACCATTATGGATTCCCCCTCTGGAACTGTAAGCCAAAATAAACTGTTTGTCCTGTAAGTTGCTCTTGCCCATGGTATTTTATCATAGCAACAGAAAAGTTACCAATAAATCCTGACTCTCATTTTCTCCATCAACTAGGAAGTGCATAAAAAGCTCCATTATCGTTACCACTGAACTGGCCACCACTGGGTTTTTTCTACCTAGTTGCCATGGCTGCAGGGCAAAGGCCAAAGACCAAGGTGGCATCTTGTTATGAGTAGAGAAAAAAAAACATAATACGACAGATGTGAAAAAGAGGCCAAAGGCAAGTTTTATAAACTATAGACACGTTTAAAGAATTAATTCGGGATAATAATGTTGGGACACAGGCCTGCACCCTTGGGCCCCACGTCTCCCTGCAGCTTTCTCTGGGACAGGGTTAAGCAGCAGTCTGTGCTGTGATTTGACAGCTTTCAGTTTATGATACCTGGCTCCCGCTTGTTCTTGTCACATATGCTCTGTTGAACTAAATCACATGATGTGATATTGCCTACCACCCGTAAAAGTTATAAAAAGTCGAACTTTTCCTTTGCTCCAGGTACTGGCCCCAGATGCCTCAGGGAGACTGCTGGGAGATTTGGTCTCCAGATGAAGGCTGCTCTCTAAAGAGGCTCCTTTGACCTCCTCTCCCCATCCCTCTCATGTTGTCACATATGCTCTGTTGAACTAAATCACATGATGTGATATTGCCTACCACCCGTAAAAGTTATAAAAAGTCGAACTTTTCCTTTGCTCCAGGTACTGGCCCCAGATGCCTCAGGGAGACTGCTGGGAGATTTGGTCTCCAGATGAAGGCTGCTCTCTAAAGAGGCTCCTTTGACCTCCTCTCCCCATCCCTCTCATGGTCTCTCTCTCTCTCTCTCTCTCTCTCTCTCTCTCATTATTCTCACTCTTAGGAAGCTCCTCTCAAGGTTTTAAAGGGAAGCTTCTCCTTCCCTTTAAGACCCCATCATGTGCAGATCTCCGTGTAGTGTATTATTTCTTTTTATTGCTCTCTCATCTGCAGGTCTCTCTCTCTCTCTCTCTCTCTCTCTCTCTCTCTCTCTCTCATTATTCTCACTCTTAAGAAGCTCCTCTCAAGGTTTTAAAGGGAAGCTTCTCCTTCCCTTTAAGGCCCCATCATGTGCAGATCTCCGTGTAGTGTATTATTTCTTTTTATCGCTCTCTCATCTGCAGT